>NC_143437.1:23390000-23701071 GCF_987193195.1 Phasianus colchicus
TCTTTATTTAAGAGCGAATATTTACATTTCTTCTGCCTTCCATCACCAAGGTTTGAATTTGTGGTTCAGAGATTTTTCTGATGAAAAAGTAACAAGAATCTCCTGCAGTAAAAGATCTCAGCTTCTTCTGTTTCAACACACTTCACCCCAGGCGTGCCCCAAGGAGCCAATGTGCTTGTTCAACAGCTTTTTGGAATGTGTCTATACAGGCAGCACTAGGAAATTATCCTCTTTCTTTGTGAAAGCTGTTGAGATCAGCATGAGTCGAAACAAACACATTCAAGGGCTAATTCTTTAATTCCTGCTGTAATTTTTAATTTGAAAGATGGATACTGAGAATCTGGCTAACTGTCAATGGCCATTCATCATTTAAAAAAAATCACAAACAGTTGAAATGGATGGGTGCGTGTTCCCACAAGATGAGAACAGACAACACAAATCTCAATGTCTGTATGAATCAATTTTTAGCACATTCACCATTTTGCTAAAGCTCGTCTTTGCCTGCATTTTGACACGTATTTTGTATTCTTGAAGAAAATTCACTGTTGCTAGCAAAAAGTGGAGTCATGGAAAGACACTTTCCTACAGCTACACCCTCAAGTTACACTAGGGTAGTATCTGGTGATGGTCAGTCACTGTAAACCATTCAGTAGCATCTCCCCAGCTGAACCATGCTCTCACAAAAGTGCTCTCTTCTTCTCCCCTTATTTCTCCTTCTACTGTCACATATTGCCACACATATCCTAGAACATCCAAAAATTGCTAATGGATAGGAACCTTTTTCAGATAGGAGCCTGTTTCAGAAAAAGCTTCCTTTCACTGATTTATTCTACTAGCTCATCTACTCAAAATCATAAAATCGTTAAGGTTGGAAAGACCTCTAAGATCACCCAGTCCAACCATCCACATTGCTCACTAAACCACATCCCTCAGTGCCTGTTTCTTTAATACCTCCAGGGACAGTGACTCCACCACCTCCCCTGGCAGCCTGTACCAAAATATACAATAGTAGCACAATATGAAATAGCAACCAAAGACAGCAGTGCTTTATATCATAGACATGAACATAATTACAGAAAGAAAAGAAAAAAAGAAAAGAAAAAAAGAAAAGAAAAGAAAAGAAAAGAAAAGAAAAGAAAAGAAAAGAAAAGAAAAGAAAAGAAAAGAAAAGAAAAGAAAAGAAAAGAAAAGAAAAGAAAAGAAAAGAAAAGAAAAGAAAAGAAAAGAAAAGAAAAGAAAAGAAAGAAAAGAGACACATTTATCATCTCTCATTCAGAGAGGCATCCATTTGGCAGTACGTTGAATGTGAGAGACATAGTTTGCACTCAGCAAGAACAAGACCAGGTCTCCAGTGCCCACTGTCAGTTCACACAGAGGTAAATTGCAGAAGGCAAAAATGCACTTTGTTACTCTAACGCTCTCCAGCTGGCCTCTGTGGAGTAAAACCAAGAGAAGCACTTGACCCTCTGTGAATTTAACAGGATCTGTGCCAGGAAAAAGAAAAAAGAAAAGGAGGATAAGAGCCCACACACAGTCCTCAAATTTATCAAGCAAGTATCTTTTAAGAAGTTAGAAACAATCACCAATCTTTCTTGGGTGACAATTATATCTACATTGCAACTCATCTCTTCCACAACAAAATGACACTTTGCCTTTTTTTTTTTTTTCCCAGCATGTAGTTCCATTTGTGCCCTGCAAATGGGCTGTTCACCATCAGCCGCAAAGTCTGCAAATCAAACTTTGTGAGCGGAGTTTATTTTTTCTTTGAAACTATCAATCAAGTAAACTGCAGCAGACACATGGAGCTCTTTATGATACGACTTGTGCAGAAGCAGGATTATAAAAGAGTTAAAAACATTGCCTTTAATTTCTCTGACTACTCTACTGACAATGAAGTGAAGTAGATCAGGCTTGACTGGAGAAACTTTCATACTGGAAAAGGATCACACTGCTGAGGATATGGGAGGCACAAAAGAAACAAAGAGAAACCAAAATGCACTGAATCATGCTGGTCAATTAAAGGGCACAGCATTGCCACCCAAATGGAGGGGAGCAGGAATCCACAATACACTCAGCTTCAACCACATCCAAACATGCATATTTCACAATGAAAGCGTCTGTACTGATCTGTAGTGAATCTGGAGCCACCCAGATGTTGGGTATTTTGTTTGTTTTAAACTGACATGCTCCTTTCCTGGATTGATAGATGAATGGAAGATGGAAGTGAAAAGGAATAAATAAATCTCACATGGAGAAATAAATACATTTTCCCTCTTCACAGCATCAGCCAAACTCTGTGGGAAGTAGGACGGCAACCATGTGACATTTTGTCATCTCATAAACTGATCAGCTTGATTTCTTGGTGCTATATTGGCCAATACAAATGAGATCATGCTATCAATGTGCAAATGTCAGAGGCCAAAAACTACAAGAACAGCCCAGATACAGTATTTCTTTAACATCCAGAAGCAAGGAATTACACTTTCTCTTGAATGATTTTATCAGGCAGATTGCTACTTGTGCCCCTCTTTCAATCCAGATACCCCACTCTGCTAAATTTCTCTAGCAGAGGAATATATACACAGCTTTACAATCTTGGTCACGCCATTCCAGAACTTACACCTTCCTGCTCTCAAAAAGAGGTAGCCATCTATTCCTTAAAACTGCCAGGGAACAGACTTGTTAGAAATGTTGGTGGGCAGTCCTTGGGAAACAGGGCAGAAAGCAGGATTGGGATTTTTCTATCAAATCCTCACTGAGGCAACTCTGAGTCTAGTGAAAAGTTGTGGTTCACAAGAGTACACAGCAACAGCACACTGGGGATGAGATCCTATGCATAGGAAAAGAGCTGTTCTCTCAGTATCTTACAGCAGGAGCTGCTGCTGTCTAGGCAAGCTAACTCAGTTTTATTGAATATTTTTCAGTAAGTTCAACAAATTCTGTATGTACCTTAACAGAGAGAAAATTATATTGGACAACTGTGTTAATACATTTGATTTTGAATGGTTTATCTGGGCAAAGACTGATGAAACTGAAGAAAAGATTATGGATTTAGATAATTTTTGTCACACTGTGATGATGACCTTATCATTATATTGCTTACTAGGTCATTTTCTGTACTGAATGAGATCAGCAAATTTCTTCCCCAGTGACTATCAATTCAGTTTCTATTTTTCAAGTTTCTTTTTCTTTGACATATAAAACACAATGCAAGTCACATCAACTTTTCTCTGAGATGAATTTTATTCCTGTTTCTTTACCTTCAGAACACCTCACACAGTGTTTTGAGTTTCAGTGAATCACAAGAAAAGGAAGAATGGAATCTGACATCTGGAAATGATTATGAAAACTTATTGTACTGCAAAAATATGCTTCTTTTTCCCTGCCCAATTCTAGCACAAAGCAGTGATATTGAAACAGATGCCAGACTAAACAGTGGAGAAAACAATGCAAATATGAACTTTGCCACCATCAACCTAAGTACTCAGCTGGATCATCAAGGAAAGTACAAACTGGACTGTATGGATATCCGAAGTGGATGAAGTAGTCTGCTGGGGAAAGCAACATGAAATTTTTGTGTATATATTTATACATATTTATATATCTTGTGAACATAAGCAAAATTTGATATCACTGAAAACTAGCTGGTCTTAAGTTGCTGAAGTGTGAACTCACAGCAGAAAGATCTAGTTTCTAAAAAAGCTCTAGGAAAATAGGCATCTCTAGCACAGAGGAAGTCAGAAGGAAATCAGCTAAAAAGAATGTCTGCTCCATTTCCTCTGAGACTTAGGTATTTCTATCTCCAGAAAAGGGGAAATAACTGCAGCTTGCCTTGGGCCCCAGCTGCCTCAGCCAGCTCTTTCTTGGGCTTTGTCATTTTCTTTTTTGATGGTTTTGGGTTTTGAGTGATCTGGCTTTATTATCAGTGTCCCTTTCTAAACATATTTTTGCTCTTTCAAATAACCACTGATTCTGCATTTGGCTAGTACTATGGCATTGGATTGCTTGACTCTGTTGAAGTATTTTCTTGTGTCTGAAAGTTCAAGTAACTTTTTGTGTATACTTACCTGTCATTATTTTTAATTCAATCAAGACCAAGTTACCAGTATTTTGAAAATCCTTTCAGTGTCCAGCCATATGACAATCTTATTCAGTGTTCGGAACAAACAGGTGCTCACCCCAGCGGATTTACAACTGTTGTGCATAGGTGGGAGAGAACTGAAAAGGTGAGGAGAGAAGTTATTCTAGAAACCTACCTGGGGTATGAGCAGTTTAGCAGGTAAACAAGTAAAAGCATGGGACTTTCAAACACTCCTTCAATTTGATATCCAATTTTTGTTCACACTGTGAACTTCCTGTGAATGTACTTCCATCTTGCTGTCACTCTTATAAGCATGGAGGTATAAGCATGGCCAGCAAGTAGAAGTCTGAATCAGAAATTTTGATCTTTCTGTCAGCCTTATACTCTCTAGCTTCCTTTTCCACCTCCTGACTCTCACTACTGCCCTGCAACTCCCCTCATTCCTATAACTTCAGGAAACTTGTTGCTGTCCACCTCGAACCCAAAACTGTGGAGATTCTCAGTAAAATAAGTCCACTATTATTTATTATCTGACTCTGTGCTTCTGGCTGTAGCACACGTCAGTTGAAGTGCTGGCATACTTCAACATCTCCTTAGCACCAAACCAGGGCTAAAAGGCAAAGACCAAGCAACAGGCTCCTGTCTTCTGTAGTAAGAAGTCACTAGCACTACACTAAGACTGCTGTGCTACCAACAAGCACCACATCCACTCCTACTCTTCTTTGTATGACCACCACACAGTCCACTACAATCTCTTTTGCCCCATGGGAGAGCCCACATACACAAAATCTCTAGACCTTGTCCACGCCTCTCATGGACTAGATGGCCTTGCATTTCTGCTCATTATATTTAGTTTCAAACACACTTAGAGGAGTTATTCACAACTGGTAGGCATAAAGTATTGTGTGTCTGCTGATATAAAAACAACCTGTAGATCTTACGTATTGCATCATAAAAGTTATGACTCCATTATTTGTCACCTGAAATGTGATGCTATTCAATTTGTTTTTCTGTTTCACTGAAATGCTAGATGAGTGAATTCTCTGAAGCGGTATAAAAAGTAGCAGGTTATGAAAACGTAAGAAGACCACGAAAGTACGACATTCCATTCCCTGCTCCACTGCATTTTTCCAATGTAGAAAAGAATATCTAGACTTCGGAAACTCTTGTAGAAACAGCAAAACTGTTCCAGATTACCTTCTTCAGCCATGGCTAAGCAGTGGCTTGAGTTACTCACCCAAGCTGCCTTGAGTTCCTAGTAACTGATGGGGCATAGTCCAAGGTCAAGCAGCTCCCCACGTGGAGCTTGATTTTTCCTGCCTGACAAAACACAGTTGATTTGCCTGAGGCCAAGCTGCAATATGATCCAATAGTAGGAAGTGAAGATGGTGGGAGAGCTTGGATTCAAGCCACAAACCAACATGTAATTAGGCACAAATACCGTCATGTCAGAAAGCACTGCTGAAACCAACAAGTCAGCTCTGGCTGAAACCAACAACCAGTTAGGTGTTATCAGGCAGTTATCTAGGCAGGTATTTTAACTGGAATCACATTATCATCTGACTTTTACTGCTGCACATGGGAGGGGATTTGTCACTTGTCCTTGCAAACCTTTGGATGAGACCAGAATTGAGCAGGTACTCAAGTGTTTCCCCCTTTGTATACTGACCCAAACTAGTAAAAACAGCTTGAAGACAAGTTGCTTAATCTCATGATTCCAAGTGCACGATTAGCTAGTTCTTCTCATGCTCATAAAAATGTGCCTTCCAGAGCATATCAGACATCCATTTTGATGTATTTCAGGCAAAAATACCCAGTCCGAAGAGAAAGTGTATTCCAAAGCCCATGGTCATTGAGAAACAATATCTCATCCACGAGTTGTTCAGACATCTCCAGGGCTCTCCAATATTGGCTGGAAATGGTTTTTCCTACAGTCTGGTTTTCAAACATACAGTCTGTAAAGTTCAAGGGAACTACTAGCAGCCTCGTCATAGCCCATGATGCTGTGAACAGCAGCCCGTGGTAAATAAATTTCAGCTCCTTACATGCATCTTGATAGCAGCAGTAGCACCAGCATTCCTTTCCTCCACGGTCTACATATTCATGGCTTAGGAGAGAAAGTTTCAAAAGCACGTTCATAAATTGGAGAGGCTGTAAAAGTGATTGGAGTGCTCAGGAAAACACAAAACAACGAGAGCTGTTGGGTCCAATCTATGCAGTTTATCAAACATGAAAGTGAAAGACAAGTTGTTCATCACATGAAAACATTCAGAAAAGAAAACACGGGGGATTCAAGTCTTCACTCTAAGGCCAGAACGTGTAAGGTCTGTATCTAGCTGCTGAAGCCAAACAAAATCAAATTAGACTGCAGGAGCACTTTTAAATTGCAATCATGATTAACCATTGGGGTAAAATCCAAAGAAAGTGGTGAGCTCTCTGCATCTCATTTCTTATAGCAGGGGTAGCTGCTTTTCTAGAGAAGATAACTTCAGTGAGCAAATTAGAAGCTCAGTGCAGGTCAGAGCGAAATGCAGCCTGTGTTATTCAGAAGGTCAGACGAGATGATCTAATGGGCTCTTTTGGCCTCAAAATTCTGTTTGTGAATCTATGAATCTTTTTTTTTTTCTTTTCTTTTTTTTTTCTTCCCAGCTCCAATTGCTCTGTGCATAAACAGAGCTGAAATGCCAGTGCCTGCCACTAACAGTATCAGTGTTTACACAGTTGCATTAACATCACTTCCACATCATTTTCACCCGGCATCCAAGGCAACGTTAACAAGACAGATGCTGTCTGCCTCCTTTCGCACTCAAATCAGGAGACAAATACATGACACAGGACTCTCTCCAGCGAAGCTCTGGAAAGCGTGAGAGCCCGCAGCTGGCGGGGCGGTGCTCCTGGAAGCCCAACGGCCATTCATCCGTTCTGCTGTGGATCCGGGAAGGCAGGATAAATCTTTCCCCGTCCATCCGAGGGCTCTCAAGCAGGGCCTCGCCGGAGGCCGTGCCCGCCGGCCACAAGGGGGCAGCGCCGCGCCGCGCCGGGCAGGCAGGGCCCGAGGCCTGGGCCGGGTCCGGAGCCAGCGTCCTGGCCGGGGCTCGGCGTTCCACCCGGCTACTGCGCGGGTGCTGGAGCGGATGGGCTCGCGCTGCTCCGCGCCTCCTTCTCTTTAGCAGAAGGTTTTACTTTTTCTTTTTCTTTTTCTTTTTTTCTTTCTTTTTCTTCTTCTCTTTCTTCTTCTTTTTCTTCTTCTCTTTCTTCTTTTTCTCCTTCTTCTTCTTCTTTTTCCTCTTCTTCTTCTTCCTCTTCTTCTTCTTCTTCTTTTTCTTTTTTCCCCCTGAAACCTAAACTAGATGCAGTGAAAGATGTAGGAGTAGCAGAAGTCAATGCAGTATCTCCAGTCGCATTGCTCCTGGGTCATTCTGAAGCCCTACTGGCTAGAATTAAAAGCATTGTGTTCCTGGAGCATCTGCTGTTGCTTTACATTTGCATATACAGCCAGGAAAGGTTTTGGTGAGAAACATAACCACGGCACACACAGATTTATGTTCACAGGAGAATATCCGTGGGGAAACAAAAGTTGTAAATGTGTAATTCTGCAGATTAGTAACTAGCATATTTTTAGGAACTAACTATCCTTGTAAACTCCGAGGATTTAGAGTTTGGTGAGCTAGACCTGCTGTCTGTTTCACACATGATTTATGTGCTAAGCGTTATTTCTGAACCCATAAATGCCAGTTCCAAAGTGCTTGCAAAACCCGGTAACGCTACGGCAGTTTGCTCTGTTCACTCAGAACTCTGAAGTCCTGCTATTTTTGTACAGCATTAAATTCTGCCTTTATTTTTAGCACACTCTGATAACTAGACAGACATACTGTGGCAATGAAAGTTTACAGCAGAAACACCCACCACATTCTGAAGCACTGGGTTTGCTTCCAGAATTTGTGTTTGATGTATGGCAACATTTCAAGACACAGCGATGTGACACAATAGTGATGGAAACATTCTAATCCCTTGGAAGATGAAGTTTGGCCTCTCTCTCTTTTTTTCCCATGCTGTGACTCTTGTATTTATTACGAACAAACTATCAGGAAATTAATTTTATATTTAGATTTACTGTGCACTCAATACGTATTGCTGCAACACCCAGTTTTCACTGTTCCCCTGCTAGCTCCCTTTCCCATTGCAGTTTTTTCTTGTACAGCCAAAACCACAGTTTTTAAACTCTGCATGCCTCTTTCTCCTACACTGTTAAAAAGCAACAAGGGATTTGATTCCACTTTTTTTTTTTTTTTTTTTTTTTCTTAGGGCCCCTTACTTTCTTCAAAAACAATCACTCTTCATTCAGAAAAGATACTAAAAGAGTTAGACCAGGAGCTTGGGAGCAGATAAAAATTGGGAAAGAGTTTTTCTTCTTATTCCATTTTCTTTCATTATAGCAGAAAAGTTTAGTGTTCTTTCTCTCAAGTTCATAATCAGCAAAATAATTCATTTTATGCATGGTTTCTAATAGATGACAAGATGTTTTCCCTCTGCTTGAAAAGGAAATGAGTAATAAGTAATTATTTTCACAAGATAAAGTTAATTCAACAGGAAAGAGCTATACTTCAAGATAAACTTAAAAGTGTGATTATTATTTTTTTAGCTTTGTTGGTTATTTTTTTGCTTTGACTGCAGTTTATGTGGAACAGAGTACTGCATACAGTAATTTTAAACGAGTGGCTTCTAGTTTATATGGTAACCATTGCAGATCCAACATCACGATTGAATAGAAACATAATTTTAATGTCACATAATTTAAATGTCTTGAAGAGCCCTTTACACTGCATCTGTTACTACTACCAATTCACTGACCCTTTGATAATGAAACAGTTAAAAATATCTGAAATAAATTGACTGGGCCAAATTGCTCCCTGTTACAATTCCATAGAGTATACTGGGGATGAATTTAGCACAATTTTATCAGCATTATAAAAGCTACATCCAGTCATTACCCAGTTGATAAATTATTCAGGAGATTTCCTTCCATACAGGCCATTAGGGAAAAAGAAAATCCTTTTTCAATCAGTCATTGTCTCGTCTTTATTTTTGGTACTAATTTAAGAAAACAGACTGCATTAAGAAGTGATTAATACTGCAGGTTGCATGCAGGTCGGGAGCATTGTTCCTCTGTGTGCAGGGGTAGATACAGCTTGAGCACTTCCTACACAAAGCATAAACAGCTTGGAAGTCAACTGAGCCAGTCAGCCCAGCACTATTTCCATCACTGACCACCTCCTGGTTACAGAGGTCAGAGCAGAAGATGTACAGTGCAAACAAAATTAAGATGTATCATTGTGCATCTATCCCCTCAGCTATCCTGCAGCTTGCCTTTAAATCTTTTGATAGTGCTCATGATAAGTTTTTCCTACTACAGAGTTGGTCAAGCAATGGGACACTGGATACTAAACATAGTAAACCCCTTTTTGGTGACAGCGAGGAGTGTGTCATGGCTGCACAATTGCTACCCTCATTACCAGAGCCATATCCCTTAAAAGCACTTAGACATTTGGGTTTGAGTTCATATGCCAAAATCCAGTATTTCTGATCCTCTGAGATCTATTTTCTCCTGCTTTGTAAACTCAACAAATACCCATATTTCCTCAGCATTCAATTCCTGACTGCAATGTTCAAGGTCAGATTCATTACCTTGTTGAAGCCCTGTTACACTCCCAAAAGCCTTTGGGATTTCCCACCAGGAAGATTATGCCTTTTTTTCCTTCTTTTTTCTGCCCTGAGAACACCCATTGAACACAACATATATCTGGGAGAGAAAGAGGAGTGTTTTCCCCATTCCTCCTGCTTCAGCCAACGGCTCTTGAATGGCTATAGCTATCAACTAATCTGTGAGACATCTCAGCTAAAGTCTCCCACCAACAGTTTCTGAACAGGATATCAAACATGGATCTGTCATCTGGGAGAGAAATGCATCTTTCTCTTGCCTATGTCAGTCTGTAGTGAATTAATTTTCTTACTGAGAATTTTTTCATTTGTAAGACAATTTTCAGATACAAACTGTGGGATGTACAGGGATTGAAGTTTTCCAAGTTCATGTCCTGTACATGGGGCTACAGTTTGATTTTCAGTCATTCAATGTAAAATATAGCTAAGAGTATTGAGGATCTATCACCAGACTGACATTTTTTGAGAACTCCTGAAGAACTTCCTAGCGGACATAGAGGGAATTATGAACTGTACTAAAGAAATTACAAAATTCCATTAATTTTTTCCTTACTTGAGACTTCTAATGTTTTTCATATAACCTAAACACAAGATGAATACCTGGCTCATCTTCTCATATTGGAAAAGAATAAACAAAACAATCTGTGAAGAGGAATTGTTTCTGTCATATCAGTTTGGGCTCGTTGCATCAGGGCCTGGAAGATAATGCCTAGCTCTGCAGCAGAATACTTGCTACTCTGTCATGCGGGTGAAACTAATTCATATTAAGAGATAGAGTTACGCACTTATAAAGCCAATAACCATGCCAAAGCTTTGATGCATTATATAAAAAGTCAATATCAGCTTTCACTCCTCTTCATTTCTGCCTGACTTAAAAATTTCCCCAGTCAGCTCTGCTATTTCATATCCAACATAAATTCTCTGCAATGTAAGTGAGCACAGAGCACAGTCCTCTCCCAAACCAGATGATATTTAAATTAGCTTCATCTATTTGCTTATTTAAAGCAGCATGACAGCAGGATAGCTGAGCTCCACCTTGATGGCATAATAAACTTGAACTTAGTGATATGTGCTGGGGATTGATTTATGCTGTTGACAGATTCTAGGCTTCAACAATGAATGTGTTAGAGGAGATGTAAATGCAAATGGCCACATGGTTTTCCGGAGACGTGAGTTCTCCAATGGTCTTATACTAATCACTTCCACATTTAACTCTTGTTTTCCTCAATGTAAGCTCCCTGCTTTTCACAGGAAAATTATGGACATTCAAACTGAATGCATTTATTCACCAGCTCAAGGAATTTTTTTTGGAATAATAAAACCAATTTTAAAACAAATGAAAAAGAACTTCTCTTTTTGAAATATCTCTTAGAGGTGCATTCCAATATCTGTTAGAGCACAGCCTTGAGAACTGACATGGGGTAAAAATCAGTATAAGAAATGTCAACCTCTATTTCTTATGTTGTTATAGATAAATGTACACTTTTTTCTTTCTTTGTTTTTTTTTTGAACTGTCTCTGAAATTTCTTTTGGGAACATACATCTATAATAACAAAATTAATTTTTTGCCATAAGATTATGTTGTTTTCCTTCTCATTTCGGAAAGGCGCATCTCTCTCTCCTTCTCAAGAACCACAGATGAATCTTTAGTATCTGTTCTTAGACTGAATTCCAAAGCGTGGGTGTTTTGCTTTTGGCTTGAAATGAGACGAGAAAGTCCCAGAGATGCTGCTACCTTTCCCTAGAATTCTTGCCCTGCTTAAAACAGAACATAAATTTTGCATTATAGAAAACCTGTTAAAGGAACTACGAAGAGGGGAAATCCTGATGCCTTGGCATTATAATTGTCTATTGAAGTATGACTCACTTCTTATCAAGATAACACATGTATAGCCATGCTGACAGCTCAGTAGGAAATGTTCTTCTCCTGCAGCTTCCAAGAAGAGCACAACACACTCACTGCACCCACTGACAGCCCACAGCTCTTGTACAAAGAGCGTCTCATGAGAGCAGATGTTAGTGGTGTTGGCATTTTGAGGAAGGAAATGACCTTGCCTATGAAGGGGCAAGGTCACAGACAAACCAGCAGCTGCCTTTTTAGACAGGAAATGCTGAACACTTAGCTGATGTTACTTTCTCCTCAATTTTTGTTTGAAAGGAAACAGAAGCCACACAAGCCTAGGGGAATGTTGTGGCTGGCAACCTTCTGCCACTACTCCGGACTTCAATGAAATCATAAAGATGCGGGGTCTGATCTTGAATGTAAGTGCTGTACAGAACTGTGAGAGAAAACAACAAAAAAAAGTTTTGCAAGGCAGACAGAGCTGTTCATCCACCTTGTTGATCCACCTCCAGCTTGGAAGCCAACAGATACTTGTACCTGCTAGTGGATGCCAGCCAGCAAGAAGTGCCCACGATTTCCAACATAAGCTTACTTCCTTTCCTCATTGTACTCGTCCCATCCTGTTCCTTTGTGCT
This sequence comes from Phasianus colchicus, assembly GCF_987193195.1. Classification (NCBI taxonomy): domain Eukaryota; kingdom Metazoa; phylum Chordata; class Aves; order Galliformes; family Phasianidae; genus Phasianus; species Phasianus colchicus. The sequence continues at coordinate 23,402,278 of NC_143437.1, forward strand.
TTGAAGAGAGCAGATGCAAACACAAGGCTTTTCCTAATTTCTCTGTGGAATTGATAGTCAAATCAGCTTTAGGATTTAAGGGATTGCTGTTTGTACAGGCTCTGCTCAGAAGTATTTTGTTGTCAAAACACAAAACACATGCAAGGCTCTGTTTGCCCTTGCTCTTGAAGCCATTCCTGTTCTTTCCAGCTTTCCCGTAGAGACATTAAAGCTAACATGAGTATATCTGTTGTGATAAAAGAAAAAGAAAGATTGTTCATTCAAAAACTCCAGAAAATGGAGTTTCAAAGAAAAAAATAGTCACGAATTTCACAATAAGACTGAGAGAGCTGCCTGCTGTGTAATAGCCTTGCAGTATCTGCTGTGTTGTCTTGTAAAGACTCACAAAAGATGAGATGGTTTAGTAACACTCAGATTACTCAAAGCCAGCCTTTCAAAACAAAACAGGAAGCTTTTGCTTTGCACTGGCTACCTGACTGCAATGAAAGCTTTTGCAAAGGGCTGTTGAACACAAGTAATTGGAGGCTCTCTCTTAAAAAGAAGTATCAATGACTCTGAAAATCTCTACTATTTCTTTACATTCTTTTTGCATTATATCTTATTTTTATCATTTGGAACAGATTTAGTTTCAAGGAATCTTATGGATTATAAGCAAGTCTGTTAAATCATTACATTCACACTTCCTCATCCTTACGCATATCACTTTATAAACTTGAAACCTCACAATGTTCTCAGAGCAAGCATTACATCTGTTTTAGAGTGAGAGAGAAGTAAGCCATATTGCTCAAGCCAGGCCAGGAAGTCAATGTCTGAGCCACCATCAGTGTTCTGGAGTTCACTGAGTCCCCCACAGCCCCATGCAGGGATGATCTTGGTGGGCAGTTGTCCATTGGGACATTCTTGGAGGGCAGCACTTCAAGGTTGAGCTAGAAACTGCCAAGTCACAGTTTCCTATAAAATTTGAAAAAGACTTCCAGGCTACCTACATGTGTACTAAAAACAAAGTTATAATCTGAATGGAAAGTAAAATTGCCCTCTCATTAACATCAGCTGTTTCAGAAAGGCAGCATCAGTCTGGTGCTAGTGTATATCACAAGTTCAGTCACCTTAATGTTGTGCAATGAACTTATTTTGGTCAGCTTTAACATTTAAAAATATATTATATGTGCAAGCTGTGCCTAGAAGGGTTTTACTGCCAAAAGTTAGAAAATACCATACAGACTAAAATTTCAGACACTGCGTTAATTTGTCCAGAGCACACACTCTTGGATACTTGTTGTGATTCCTCTTTTAAAAGTAGCATATACATCATTCTGCCTGGAAAGGAAAGCAGAGCCACAAAGAGCTGAAGGTTATTATGTAAGAAGGTCAAGAAGTCAGAATCAGACACAATTGTGCTTGAAGAATGAAGTTGAAATGGACAGCTGTCCCACCTAGAGCTCTTCTTGAAAGGTGAGAGAGATGAGTAGACCTCATTCTAGAGATCTAGAGGTCATACTAGATCTCATTCAAGCACTGTGTTTCTTTTTTCTAATTCCAATATCCTGATCGACTACCAGAACTGTACATTCAGCAATCATCACAATTGCAAAGTATCTCAAGGTAGTAAGATGCTTTGCATTAAGGCACCTTGATAATTCTCTGGCTACTAGCATACAGTATTCAGTTTAGATTACTTTCCTCTTGATAGTTGTATGGGAACTGCTGAGTCATGGCCTGAACCTCTGATTGACCATCTGAGGCGAGCAATGAGTCAGCCCTGGGAGCACAGGTGAAGGTAATTCACCTGTGCTGCTGGAAGGGGTGGAGACTGGCTGCACCTCTCCTAGACCCATTTAAGAGCTGACTGCCAGTGGGGAAGGATTTCACTCTCTTCAGAAGATCCACTCTGCTGGTCTTTCCTGGGTGAGCCCATGACATGGGTAAGCATCCTATTTATTCTCTTTGTCTCACTGTGCCTAACTCTCTTGCTTATTTCATTATTATAGCATCTTAATATAATTTTCATTGATTATACAGTAGTCTTTCACTGCATTGTAGAATAATGGTAGAAAGGACTGTCTTACATTTCTTGGTATTTCAACTCTATTCTTTCTACTGTAAATTTCCATGTGGCCAGTTGGGGGCCCAGGACATGGGGTTTTCAAAAATATCATGTATGCTCACAGATTAAGCTGCATATTCTTTTGAAGGGAATAACGAATGCCCATTTTTACAGGGCAATTACACATACACACACAAAAGAACTTTCTGAGTGTATGGTATTATATTGTATTTCTTGCAATAACAGCACCTTAATTTCCCTGCTCAGTATGATGCAGACTTCATGGCTTAGCATCTGTTTGTTCTTTTTCTAGCCACAGTGTAGAAACCCAGAACAGGTACCACAGGAGAGACAAAGATTCCTGACCTTAACTGTAGATGGCATTCTTCATCTGTTCATCTGAGTTATTACTTAAGAAACAAGGACAAATGAGTAATTTTCGTGTACCCTTGATTAATGTTATCAGCCCTCTTCTAAGTTTAATTAAATTGTACTTTCAGTTGGAAGGAATTTGGATTCATAAAATCTGAAGTTGCATAACTGTGTTACCTGGAAAGATTAAAACAATACTCTGCTGTTCTTGCCCTAAAAGCTGAGGAAATTACATGTATTTGAATGATTTGGAGCGTATCCAGATAAATTCTTCTGTAATGTGTTATGAAGAAGAAAAAGATTTAATGCTTAAAGGTTTAGACATGGTTTAGAGACTATCTTCAATTGCCTTGAAGCAACAGTGAGTAAATACAGTTACATTTAAAAAAATAATAAAAAAAAAATTATCAGTATTATGTTTATCAAAATCTCAAATAATTTACTTTATTGGGATTGTTTTGACATATCTAGAATTCTTTGTGTGTCCTTGGTTACTTGAGACAGCTCTGCAGCCCTTCCAGCAGCTTTAGAATTGTCGGAAGATGAAGAGTAAATTTTCTGCTTTCTTGAATGTAGCAAAAAATTCAGTGAGCTTGAAAAAGAGAGGAGTCATGCAAAAATAGAGCCAGACTGAACTACAAGTAAGAAACCTATTTTTGAGTATCTCATGCATCTCTGAGTACATCTTGCTCTCTAAGCTTTTCCAACCCTGATCCTTTTGCTAATGTAGTGCCATCAGTGGTATTAGATTGTGTGCATCATTCATGATGTAGGCAAGCATCCACAGAGGAGTAGACTAAGGGCATGGGAGTCATTTCTATTTGTGATATGCGAGAGTAGACGACTTCTAATCCTGCAAATAAATCTTCCAAATGGAAATGCAATTCAATTAAATTATTCATTTCCCTTCTCAGCTTAATCAAAGATTAAACTACAAGAAATACGTACTTGTGCCAGATAACTAAAAACAGATGGCTAAGATTCATTTTCTTCATCGGGGAAATTGGTTGGTCAAAGACATTGAGTCCCTCAAGATTAGGCTTCTTTTTTTTCTTAATAATAAAAATAATGAAAGGTCTTAGTATATGAGTAGCTCATTTTCTTTTAATATTTTTATTTTTGTCATGACAGTGAGGTGCAGTGAGAACTGTTAAACGAGCTGTGTATCCACATGGCTGAGAGGGTTATGGGAAACATTTCACAGGGATTTATTAATTTTTCCACTTTTCCTGTGAAAGATGTATTATCAGAATATTAACTTCAGTCTTCTCCATGAATTGAGTTGAAAATCTGTAAGTCTTATTTAATGGGAAATACTCAGATAAAGTTTAAAGTGAATATCTTGGAAAATTACATTTTTTTCAAGAGACACTTTAGGGCCTGGTGCAAACAAAATGAAGTTCTGAATTTGCTGACAGAAATGATATTACTTTTAACCAGTTCCAAATATTATTCCTCTCTATTTCTACAGTGCTTATCAACAGCAAACCTGAGAGAGGTTTAATATGAATTCTTCAATGCTTCCAACAGTTGAGATATTTGGAAACTTTTTATTTTCTATGTAGACAAATAAGTGATTCAAAGAAAAAATGATTTGCAACACTCCTTTCTAGGAGCCATAGCTAGATAGTACTTCTTTACCAGATGTAGATTTTCTGAGGATGGAAGACTAGTGCAGTTGTCCTTCCCTCCATCCCTGTCTCCCATTGTTACCACTTGGTGCAATGTTCCTTCTCTGTTAAGTGGCAGAGATGATGTAATGAGTCTTATCTCTCCCATCCACAGTGTTGCCAGCTTCACCTTTGATAAGAAGAGCAGAAGTATAGATCAATCCCCATAAGGAAAGCTGTGAAAGAGATTAAAATCCTGTATATTGCTGGATAATAGTACTTTAGATACTCTTCCTTAATATTAAGTCAATGAAAAAATACTAGAATGCTTGTTTTTGGTTTGTTGCTGTTAGAATGGTATATTAGAATGTGGGAAAATTGCACTTATTTTTTCCGTGGTGGTTGTTTCCACCTGCTAAGTAAAATTTAAATACCAAAGCTTAAAGGATTTGTATTTCAGGCCAAACTTGCTATGGATGTTGCAAAAGGAACCGTGTGAAGGGCCAGCCTGCTCCATAAGGAAAACACATTGCAAATGAAGTGTACAAGTAAATAGTGTTGAAGGCTGTCCTGGACTTGCTGCTGACTACATCATAATATTTCAGAGATTTCACTAATATCAACAGTATTTATGTTATTTCACCAGAACAGATGGATAGAAAATGCATTCTTAAAGCTGGTTCAGTATACTTGTGACTGTATCACTCTGCAAAATCCTGACCAGGTCAAAAGTCCAAACAAGGCTCCTAAAAAGCCTTGAGCCCAACCTGGCTTAAGCTTGTGAATGATTTATATCTCAGCCTTGCTTGTCTGAGTTTTGAAAAGGACCAACACACCAAGTTCTTGAGTTTTGGGCTTTTTTATTTTAACTTTCAAATCGGACCAGTGTTAATGAGGTCTTTAGTTGCACAGGTGATAGAGAAAAACAGCTGCATTCTGCATGAGGGAACACACCAAGATTACATAAAATGCAGTCTAGTATATTTTACAGCTCCCTTCATGTTCTCACGTCTGGAAAATATGCTTCATGTTGACAGTTTAACTAGAATACCATGAGCTGAAGCATGCAACAGGTTTCTAGGTTTCATATTCGGCAGAGAGGAAAAAAATAAAACAGCTTTGTTTTTTATAAACATTAGTCATTATGGTATTAACTTAATCCTACAACTCAAGCTGTGTCAGGTATATGTGTATTTACACAGACTTCTGAAATCAAGCAGTGGGTAAATAATTCCCTTGCTACCTTACCAGCACACAGCATGCTGCCATGTAGGCACAGCAAATTCAAAATACACATTCATAAACATACATTTTATAGTACAATCTTTTTTTCTCTTTACTGAAAATACACCTGATGTGGTGCTCCAGATGAAGTCATGTACACTACTGCAACACTGCAACAAAACTGAGGGTAGCAGCATTACAGCCGTGTTGGCTACCTGGGTACATAAGCAGCAGTATCTTTAACTAGTTGGCAACTTTGCCAATTATTTTCACAGAATCACAGAATGGCCAGGGTTGGAAGGGACCTCAAGGGTCATGAATCTCCAACCTCCTCATTTAATTACTAGACCAAGCTGCCTAGGACCTCATCTAATCTGGCCTTAAACATTTCTAGGGATGGGGCATTCACAACCTCTCTGAGCAGCCTGTTCCAGTACCTCACCACTCTCTCTGTAAAGAACTTCCCCCTGACATCCAATCTAAATCTTCCCTCCCTCAACTTAAAACCATTTCCCCTCATCCTGCAGTTATCTACCCTTTCAAAGAGTTGATTCCCCTCCTGTTGTAGGCTCCCTTTATGTATTGGAATGATGCAGTGAGGTCACCCCGTAGCCTTCTTTTCTCCAGGCTGAACAAGCCCAGCTCCCTCAGCCTGTCCTCATAGGGGAGGTGCTCCAGTCCCCTGATCATCTTCGTGGCCCTCCTCTGGACCCTCTACAACAGCAACTATTTTGATTTTGACTAGTTTGAAATTGCCTCATGTCTTTTCCCTAGAACTATTACAATCTATTGCATAAACATGAATGAGATGCAAAATCCAGCTTTACTGGGTATAGTTACATCTGTCCTTGGTCATATCCCTTGAAGTTACTGTAATAGATAACCTAAGGGTAGATGACTGGTTATAAAACTGTTCTATTCTGCACACAATGAAATGGACACAAGACAGTCTAGAATTCTCTGTAGCAGCACAGGGACGGAACTAACACAAGAAGGCAGCTGCACTTCATGTTCTGTGCCATGGGAGGGTGGCATCTGATTCTCGTGGGTTATTGTAAGACTTAGTTTCATAAATCCCTTTTCTCAGGTTTAATTAATAAAGGGATTTGGGTAAAGCAGAGAAAATTATATAATCTGGAGAGAAATAGTCAGAGAAAAAAATCTTCATCACATTGTAAATTTAATGATGAGAAGCTCTAGGAGACCTACCAGGACCACATCTTTGAAAATCATGCAGTGATTTTCCCAAATGAAATTCATTTAGAATTTAGAGTGCCTTGGAAAATGAAATCCACGATGCTGCTTAAACATGTGGACAGTGTGTAGGCATATATTCCTATATCATGGAAACAGATTGCATGTTTTCCCACTCCTCTAGAAACGGAGGTGATGCAGAATGACTGATCCATTCTTTTGGACTGTCAAAATGCTCACTGTAAACTCAATGCACCACTTAGCCTAATTACATTGCAGCAGAGGATACAGTCCAAGGAGCACAGTTTCTTTTCCCTTGATTAATAAAGTCTTGGAAATCATGCTCAAGAGCATTCCGAGTTCCCCTAAGGTGAAGAAAAAATGCAATACTTAGGAATTAGAAGTGGTTCACACTGAGACATTAGGCTGCACTTCACCTCATCCTACATTGCTCACTAATTTACTTTAAAAAAATTACATATAGCTTCTGCCCTTCCTCTCCTTCTCAACAATGTTTTGTTTTGTTTTTCTTCCTTCAGGAGGGAGAGTTTAGTTATTTGGGGTACCCACTCAGCCTTCATGCTAATGACATAGTTTGGCAGAATTGTTGGAGGGAACATACACTTCATTCTTCTTTGATGTTTCTGATTCATAGGAAATATTGTGCACATCCCTGGCAGAAGTTAGGGCACCAACTCAAATATTTTTTTGCCTTGCATGTGTAACTCTTCATTTGGGAACTGGCTGTGAGATAGTCCTATAAAACATAAGGAAAAGTCAGGTTTTGTAGGAGCTACAAGGCCTACTTTAGTAGGAACTATGTGCAGAATGAGCAAACATTTGTTGTTTTCTCCTTCTCAGTAGTATACTTCTGATGTAAACTGAAGTGCTTGTATCAGTACTTAATCAAATAATTCCCCTCACACACCATTGCTAATAAACTTTACACAGGGAACAGAGGGTGTTCAAGCAAAGCCAACCAATACTTTCTGTCATAAGACTGCAATAGCAGCAGTACCTAACATAAGTAATAGCAAAGAGAAATAAAATACTTGAGAGAGTATGAAATCAATGAGTGTCACCTGGGACTGGCCCAACTGAAGTAAGACAAAAAACACGGGGCAAGGAATGGTACAAAGGACTCTCAGGGACACAGTGATGCACCCAATAACATTAACTGAAAAGTGAAAGCCTACTCAGCAGATTTGAAATTTTACTTCTGTCACATGGTTCAGTGGTGGACATAATACAGAATTCAAAGTTTTGGGGGTTTTAAGCCATTTTACAGAAAGTGTGTTAAGAAGGTTCAGCAATGTCTCATATAAACAGGTCACTCTGAAAGTATTGTTTCCTATTTTTTTTTCTATGGAAACTACAACAAAGAGCACAATTATGCTATTTAATAGAGGAAATTGTCAGGTACAAAACGTTATTCTTCAACACAGTCACTACCACTAGCTATGCATTTTCATCACTGATGAATAAGAGCCTGCAGACCTCACTTGTATCAATCTGCAACCGCAGGGGTAACCCACTGTTGGTATCACCACTGCTGAAATGCACTACCCACCACCTCACTGTGCTTGTATCCACTCTTAGGTCTTCATAAACATTCAGCAAGTATGGATGAATGTCAGTGGGTGCCATTTTTTCCACGTGGAGGAATTCAGTGACACACCATTGCTGGATACGCACTTCCATGTCAGATGCCTTTTTGTCAGACCGTTCCTTTGCTGTCATCTGTCACAGCAACAAAATGGAGCAGATTATTGGTGGGAAGGCTCAGGCTCTACTGCCATACCACCAACATCCACATCTGATGTCGTGGGCTGACATCATAACGTGGGAGGCATTACTTTTGGAGCTGTCCTCATGTGTTTGTTTTTCATAACATCTCATACACAACTTACTAAAATCTGAAGAGCTTTCAACAAATGCTTTCAAATAATTTCTTCAAACAAAGACATACTGAAAGTACTTTTTTTCTCCCTTGAGCAGGAAAAAAAAGTCTTTGAAAAGCTTATAGAATGTGCAGCTCTGAATGTGTCTTGACTAATGAAACCCCAAGGGATACAGAACGGAGCTCATATCACAGGAGCAATTCTAAGGCCCAGAAACCTATTATTTTGTTATAATTAGTATGGAAATCCTAGCATTCATCACAGTATATTAGTTAGTAGCATTTTTATTGTATCACCACTGGAATGCTTTAATATCCATTAGGCAACTCATAAAAGCTTTATTTTTACAGGTTAGAAGATGCTCATCTTAGGAGCCAGTCTGAAGATGCCAGGGTAATGTTGCTGCCTGGAAAGGAAGGTGCTTGGAATGCTAGAAAAAATGAGGATGTCAGCTTTATCTTCATCAGCACAACAGCTTATCTGACATTGTAAAATCATTCATTTCACATATTCTGAATGGAGAAAGAGCTGACATGTCAGTTACTCTCTGTTCATCACTACAATAACAAAAAACTCTAAAATGGGGGAAGTTTTTCCAGATCTCTTGTTAGGAATTTGAAATACCTGCTGATAACAACTGCTGTTTCTTTTTCCTTTTCCTTCAGTAATTATCACTCAGACTGAAAAGAAATGATTGCTGTGGTTTTGTCATTAGAATAAAAAACAGCTGTAACTGAGAAATAGTATGGAAAACAAATGTTAAATACATCACTTTCAAAATTCAGTGGTTCACTCATCTTTCTGTTTTTAATCTAATGAAGCTTGCAGTTATCTAATTATTTAAAATGGAATTAAAAAGAAAATAATATAAAGGCAGATAATCCTTATGTGAACAATTATATAGACAACACTACAAGGTTTGGCAAGAGCACATTATAATGCCTAAGGTAAAGAAAGCAAACTGAAATGCACAGAAATAAATGAAGCTTTAGCAAAAATATGCAGTGGAAAAAAAGTATATGAAAGAAAAGTTCAGGAAAAGAAAAAGAAATTAAGGGGAAATTGCTTAAAGAAAATGGGAAAGAGAAAAATAAGTAAATAAGGAAAAAGCTGTTTAAAAAATGTTGGATTGTAAAATACCATATTCCACCTTCGCTGGAAACCAATCTAATGGCTATTTTTTTATAGGTGGAAGGGTAAACACTCTGACTAAAACACTCTGGATTCCAAACAGCATTGCCAATGCAAATATCACCAGGAAACATAAGCCGTGCACAACACTTGCCCCATAGTTAATTCTGTTGTTCTGACTTTTACAGGCACAAAATACTGTACATGTTGTTCAGTAATGTTATAGCTGAGCCATGCATATGGATAGATTTTCTAGATAACCTCAGCGTGCCTGGCACAGCAAGAAGCCTGCCCACTACAAGCCTCCTGAGCCTGTCGGGCTCTATTGTCATCATTCATTAAGCTCTTAAGATAGGATATCTTTCAAGTTTTGTATTTTACCTTTGACATACAGAAAACCTACACTGCTTTGTGTGTGTGTGCCAGTGTTCCCCCACACCTAAGGATAGACTCACAGCTTCAATCTCAGCAACTTCTTGTGCAGTACCGAACCTGAGGTTGTTGAATGACCTTTGCCCTAGCATCTCTATGTGTGTGGTTAAAACAAACTGTTTGTGATCGAGTTGCACCACTGCTTTCAACAGTTTACCACAAAATATCATCTGAGAACCTCTTAGAAATGTGAGGAATTTGAGCTGGCCTTCCTCAGGTCAATTAAAAGTGGTATGTTCACTGAATATGGTTGAGTCCATGAAAAACATGCCCACGGGGACACAGCTCTACTAAACCTCCCAGCATCTTTAGGGAGCGGACACATCACCACCTTCTGAAGGCTGTCTGACTCAGTATTTTTCTGGTTGATGCCTTCTGCTTCTTGCTGAGGGAGGAAGCAGAGAGAGGCAGTTTTTAGAGATGATAGACTCTGCCTGGCGTTCTCAGTGTATACCTGAGATTGCCTACACTTTTTCTTCCCTGGGATGGTTTCATTCAGTACCAGCATCAGTTTATGTGCCCTCCCCTTGTCAAATGAGTGAGATCACATCTTTACAGTCAAGGTAGTCCCAGGTAGAGATCACAAACCTGGCTGATGCTGGGATGTGCTCAGTCCCGGAGCCTGCCTGGTGGCACTCATGAACCATGTCGCTTCCTTAATGAAGACTGCTCCCATCCCTAGCAGCTGCCAGCATTACTGGGAGTGTTGAAAGATAAAGTGAAGAAAAGGCTGTTTTAGGTATAGAATTTCACTGAGCTTAGATAAAGGTTATTTTCCCTTTCACCCTGTCTAAAAAAATCCTCTTTTCTGAAGAATTGCTTGCCTCTCCAAGCCCTTAAGATGCTCATAATTATAATTATTTGGTGAGGAAAAGATGAAATACTTTTGTGTCGTGTTTCCACTGATTTAAAGAAAAGCTTACTTGAATATTCTTCCTTTGATGTATGAAAGAGAAGTAATACCACTTTCAAACTCTTCATAGATGAATGCAGTATATACTGAATTCATGTCAAGAAGAAATATTTCTCCCTTTTTCTTTCTCACCAACTCATTTTGTAATGAAATGACAGCATTGAACCTTATTAACATTCCTGAGTTCATGGCACACTTTTTAAAAACTGAAAGTGTGTTTTAAAATAAATACATCTCAACTTGATCATTGTATTTTCTGTATTTGAAAAGGCAGTCTGTTAATGTGTTTACAAGCTATGACTGAGCTATGGATCTCACAAAAACTCTCTTTTTTTAGTAGTCTTGAACTGGACATTAGTCTAAACTTGGAAATTTTTATGTAGAATATCTGTTTAGTTAGTAAGTATGGCTAACTGTGATAGCATTTTGAGGTTCTTATACTGCTTGGTATCTTTTTCCTCAACAAGAAATATCCAGTCATCTCTGCTATTGCAGTGAGGGAGCAAATTTCTGCTGACATCAACAAATTCAAATATTGCTCAAATTCCCCCAAACTCCAAGTTTTGACCCCAGGAGGCTTATTTTCTATGCTATAAATAAGTCAAATAATTATGATGCTATATGTATGAAGGCAGATATTACAATTTAAACAAAATACAAGTATTTGTTATAAGCATAAAAATATGTTATAAGCGTAAAAAGAAAAACAGATAACATCATGAGTTTGAACTAATCACAGAAATCAAGTGCAGTTAATGTTTAAAATATTATGCAAACATTGCATATTAGCTTCAATGTCTTTTAAAGTAGTAAACCTGGAGAGTGGGGTATAATTCAATTTACATTTGGGTAGACATCAGTGATTTTAATGGTGGAAAAGCCAAACAGAATTTTTTTTTCTCCTTTTTCCCTTGTCCTCTCTTGAGAATGAAAAACAGACAAGAAAGACATTTTTAAAATTATCCGGTGCTAATATTTTGAATATGTCAGATATCAGAGTGTCAGAATTAAAATACACGTATGCATAAATAAATAGATGTTAAGTATAAAAACAAAGTTTTAAATAAAAGAGGACACTGAGCAGCCATCGGGCAGTTTTGTAAGGAACACCAAGATCCCTGATGTTTTTCATTTGTGTTAGAATATATGGGCAATATTTCAAGAATTTTTGTTCCAGCTACTTGATTATTATTGCTTTCTTTTATTAGCTTTACAGTACCTTTATTAATAGGTAAGCATTCTACTTTTTGATCTTTTCTTTTGTTAAAACTAAGAAATGTAGACTACCGTAAAAACAAAATCCCTGAGTTTAAAGAAGACCTATTTGAATGTGAATTTAAGTCAGAAATTCAAGAGGCTTGGAGTAATGATCTCCAGGTGGCAAGTTCCAAATCATTCTGCCTGCACTCAGTGAGAAGTTAGTTGTTGCTTCTTTCTCCTTTCAGAGCTGCCTGACAATAAGAACTTCCAACAGTGAAAATGCAGAGTAAATTCTCCTGAGAATGCCTGACAGAAAAATAAGGTGTGCCTCAAATGGAAAGCTTAAAAAGGCATTTTTAATGGCAGAGATTTTGCAAAAAAGTTTGCTGTTAGAAGCCAACAGTTCGGTAGCATTTTTAAGATCAGGAAATCCTTCTCTACAATGGATACTTTGTAATGCCAACAGACAGATCCAAAATTACATTGTGACTCATTCATCAGGCATTCAAACATTTTTATTTTCTTCAAATGTCTGGAGTTTGAATCATCCAAATCTCCATCAGAAGAAGTAAGCAAGAACCTTCTCCTTTCTGATGAGATGTTTTGACAAGAGGCTGTGTCTTTCGCCAGCAAATGCAGTAAAGTTTGGGATTCATATGTCAGTAACAGCAGTCTGCAGTGCTTGCAGTCTCCTGGGTACTAATCAAGCTGCTACCCAACTTGTCTCTACAGATTTTTACCTCTAATAGAGCCTTTCAAAGAACAAAAACACTTTGGCTGTGGTACGGTGTATGTACATCATAATGACTTTGTACAAACTGTATACTGTTGAAATTAATCTGTTTAGACAAGTTCCTCATCTGATTCACAGCTTAAGTAACATACCCTGAAAAGGTTTTAGCAGGATTTTCTTAATTTCCTGTGTTGCTTCTATTCAGGCATTGCCGATGTTAATTTTTTTGGTCAAGCACAGGATCAGCAAGGATCTTCGACGCTGACATTCACAAAACCCCATAAATTGCTTTCCAAAGTGGTTTAATTCCCAATTCTGTTGTAGAAAGTGTAAAAATGTGTTCATGGAGGCACATAAATATTCATTTCACAGGTAAGTAAAGTCTGTGCTCACTTGAGAAATCTCACTAGTAAACCTTGGAGATTCTTTTAATTCTTGAGAATATCTGCGAAGTTCTTTTTGTTTCTCATTTCCTTTACCCACTGCACTGTTCATTACTGAGAAGTTTTTGCCTGTGAGTAGTGAAAAACAGAGCCATGAGTGGATGAAGTTTATTTTGTCTTCTTTCTTGATTTTTACTTGAGAGGGACTGGGTTTTGATCATAAACTTAATGAGTTACTACATACAGTGAATCTAAAATCAATATAAGTTCTATATCCCAGCCTGTGGGCTGTGCAGGCATGTACCATATTCATATACACCCCTGTACACCATGTACCCCAGGTATAACAACATCATTACAGATCATCCACTCCACCAAACTGACAAAAGCTTAATAATCAAGAACTATGAAACATCTAGGCTCTTGTCTGCATGCCAAAGGAAGCAAATTAACTGCTTAGGTGGTTACAGTTTATTCACGTGGCTCTCCTTGAAACCAAATATAACACCTCCCATTTGAGACTCTGATCCTACAGGCTCCTGCAAGCCCCTGAAGGACTGCCTGATTTCACTGCAAGGAGCAGTTCCATTCAGTGACTGACACAGAGCTGATAATGAGAGTTAAGCAAACAAATGTGTGCTTGATTAAGCTTTTAAATTTGATATTTCTGAAACTGAGGTATTCAACAGATTTCCTTAGACCTGATGATAACTTGGACTTTATTTCAGTGATTATTCATTTTTTAGTTTCTTTGTTGCAACAATGGCTCCATAGTGATTTGATACAAGCCTAACAAAGAAAAATGATCTAGAATTAGGTAGTTACTTTAAAAGGAGGTTGCATATTTGATTAGAAACAAGTCAAAGTTTTAATGCACACACAAACAAAAAAAAAAAAACTGTAATGGGGAAATTGCAGTGCAACCAAACACCCAGATGCTTACGCAGCCTGAGAACTCATGTTTTCAAACACACCAATGGCACAAAAAGGAATACCTGAGATTCCAGCCTCGGCTTTGCAAGAGTTCAAGCATTCAGAATTTAAAAGTCTTTTGAATAGAAAGTACATGCTCTCCACATTTTTTTAATACTCACTTCTAACTTTCACAAAGCAAACTCTCAAATGCTATGAAGATGGGCATAAACAGTGGTCTATTAATTGAACAGGTTATGTTCAGTTCACCAAGCATTGTTACTCTCATTTCCATGACTGGTGTGTATCTGACTGTAGCAAGATTTTGAGGGTGGAATATATTTAAGTTCATACCTAAAATCACAAACTTTTTTTCAATTTCTATTAATTATAATTGCCTTGAAAATAAACCTTTTTCTATTCAGATTAGATCTACCACACTTACTGTATTATAAATTAGAACATCAAAAAAAATGCTCTACCTTATTCCACATTAGGCTACCAATCCAGCAGAATTACCTTTTCAGATTTGGAGATGTACTTGTGCTACATTCCCATTTTTGTTCTCTGTTCAAAGCTGGAACATACCTATATGAGAACTGCCAACTGGAAAAACACCGGTGAGACAACAGACTTGCCAAGGGCTGGGTTGCACCATGCAGCCAGAAAAACTATGGAGAAAGTTTCAACTACTGTTTCTGGAATAATTTGTCCTTGTCTACTCTGGTAGTCTTATCAAATATAGATCTAGTCCAGCTGCAGCCTTTACTGTTGCTCACCGAGAGTAATAAGTGATTTCTGAGGGTAAGTGATGACTGTAGGCAAAATCCTGACTTCCCTCTCTCAGTGAAACACTGTGATTTTAGTGGACAGAATGTTAAAGACAGTTTATATCAAATTGATGTTTTACTATTATTTTTAACATATTTAAGAAGTATTAGATAGCAAAGTAGGCTGACGCTCCTACTTTAGATATTGGTGTCAACCAGCATCAGGCAACGTTTCAACTTTCAAAGGGAAGTTACAACCAATACATGTCATTACTACCTGCCAGTAACTTGCAGAGAGAAATGACTGTTTCCACTGTGTTATCTGTTTAACAATCATTAGGGTGCAGGTTTTCTTTTGAGTGCCTTTGCAAAGTCCACACTGTTACGAATACTCATACAATAGCAGATTGAATCTTGTCTCACTGAATTGACCTGTAAGATACAAGCTTCCCTGGAACAAGATAGCCATTAGTATAGCAATCTGTCTTAGACAGCTAATGAATGGCTGTCACAGCACAATAAACTTGCTCTGAATGAAAAACAATTAACTCAGAAACACCACTCCAGTGGAAACTAACCATGAAGTCTGCATAAAAGTAAAGCAAAGAAACAACTTACACAGTGACAGCCTGAGCTGTCACTGTAAGCCATGTCTCACATTTTCCTTTTTCAGCCCTGTGGATCTCGTAAAAGAAAAAAAAATATGATTAATATCACTCCGCAATCCACCAGTCACAAGACTGTTGGTGGCACAGAAGGATAATTTTGACTTTGAAGCAAGAGGTATGATAAGTATCCCCAAGAACACTTCAAGACAAACAGAGAGCCCAGGAATGTTATTATAACATGCTCTCCAAGCATTTTGCCCTCATTTTCTAGAATCTTGTACGTAATACAAAGACCCACATGGTAATGACTAAGAAGCAAATTAAGAGCCTAATTTTTCAAGGTCCTTTTTCAACAGGAAATTTTTAGTGCAACATAAATTTACTTTTACTCTGTGGCTTCTAAGAGTGAGCTCTTTCCTGGAAGAAGATGTTGGCAATTTCTTTGGCCAAAAAAACAGACAGCAATCTCAGCTAGAAATTGCTTTGAAGTACTCCAGACAGCAACTGTGATTCCCTTTGATTTGCCAGTCATCCAGCCTCAGTGATACTCAAAGAAAACTTCTCCAAGGATGCAGAAATGGCAAACCTAAATGGGAGACAGTGTCCATCCAGATCCCACAGAAGGCATGTTTAGAGCTCTGATGCCAACATAGGCAAATGGCAACAGGTTTCCTGGCTTAGAGAGAGTAAGGAGATAACCAGAGAACTATGAATAATCAAAAACACATACTCATAAACAAGTTATCAGTCTTTTGTGGAATGAGATGATTATGAAAGAAAGCTGTATACTGTCCTGCATTTTAACAAAACTAACTTCAAAATATTGTCAGAGCATTTCAGAAGCAGGCATGACATGAAGACCAGGATCTGATCTCCCCTACGATCAGGCTGTGTAGTTTGGTGGTGTCCAAACCACCCAGAGGCTGCTGGCACCTTCATATCCATGACACATCTGTGCCCATTGCAGTACCCAGCAGTGTTTTCCTTGTGAAAAGCCAAATGTGCTCAGGTGAACAAATGAAAGCCAGGAGAGTTTGAGGAAAAATATTTTAACTCACAAGGCAGAAAGCCATAGCACATGAGGAACAGTTTTTCTTCAGAAACATTCACAGTTGGAAAGAAAAAAAAAAAACATACTGTTGCACTTATTCTTTTTTGCTCTTGGTTATGATGGCATTAAACTCTTTGTACAATAAGTGTCAGTAATTGCAAAGCAAATATGTTCTGTAATCATGCTCTACGTCTCTGTTTCCTCTGTGAATCTCAAAGTACTCTACAAAGGAAGAGAAATACTGCTATTCCTATTTGAAGTGGATGGTTCCCAGTTCACAGATTTAGTTACTACACCACACAGCCTTCCCAGGCATCAGTAACATTTCTCAGTTCAGCTCTAGCTATGAAGAGGATCAGCCCAGAGATGCATTTGATGCATTTTAACTAACATACACCAGAGAGAGAAAAACAAGGATTGAAGCGTTCAGGTTGCATCTCTACAGGACATGCAAAGATTAGAGAAGATGTCCCTTGTAGACAAACACCTGTATATTCTTTTGGATTTATTTCATAAAGTGATTTTTCTTCCCATTCTGCCTAGCAGCACGTCTTTCTGGCAACTGATAATGGTTAGAAAGCAGCAGAAAAATGGGGGTGGGAGGGAAGCAAGGGAAAAAGAGAATATTTATATGCGGCTTTAAATATTTTCCAGATTTGAGTTTTCAGAGTTGGGGGAGGAAAAGGAGGAGCATGTTTTTTTTAAAAAAGCATGGGAATCCAAAAGTCGAAATCTTTAAATTTCCAAATGCCAAAATTCAATGGCGCTAAGTCAAAACAGATGTTTCATTTTGTTTTTGCATTTTAAAAATGGATTCATGTTTTAATATTGTTGTTCCATACAAAATATTTTGTTTTAAAACGTGCTATAAAGCACTTCATTTTCCTCCTCCTTGGCTATTTTTAAAGCAGCTTTCCCAGAGAAGTTTCAACAGGAGAAAAGAAAGGGCATTATGACCTCCCCTACCTCCAAGCTTGACTTTAACCTGGTATGCATACAGCTTGCACTGTTGTCTTCATAATGCTATGCTCAGAAAGAGATTTACTGAAGAAGGTGGTGAATATTCCCTATTGGATATTATATGATGAGATAATGAATTAAGGACACAGAAAACATTACTTTTTACTGCTTGTAACTTACAGGAAAAGAGTAGGATATAAAGCTAAAGCAGAAAAGAAAAATTTCATTTTGCAATTTGAAATAGTGTATTTCTTGTCTTTGTATAGCTTTGAGGTATCTTTATTTTGTATTATTTTTTCCTATCAAGTTTCTCATAACATGTTTTTTATAGTCAATACTTCACATTTTGCATTTTAGTAGTGTTTTCTTTTGAGAGATGTTATAGTACAGAAAGGACCTAAGAACAGTTCATACAAATATACATATCAAGTATATGCAAATGCACATACTGCTGTATTTTCATTTTTAATATATTTTAATACAGTATTCCTCTAATACAAAGAGAAATAAACACCTTTGCTGAGGACTGATTTTCCTTCACTTAGTCATTTTCTGTATTTAAGATATTGCTTTGTGAATGATGCTGTTGACACATTTACAAAGAAATGTAAAATCTTCTATAAATTTTGAAACTAATCGACTGGTCTTCACAAACCAATGCCTTTCTAAAGATTCCTACAGCACCGCAGAAACATTTATGCAAATATGCCCACTGAGATGAGAGTTAAAGACCGGAAAAGGCAGCTAAGGGGATTTTTTTGGTAGAGCAGATAAGGGTAATCTGAAAGGAAGAAAAATGCAGTTGCAAAATGTGACTTAACAGTGTGGATCCTGTGCGATAGGAAGGAGTGAAGAACGAGAGAAGGAAACACACGCCTGAGGATTCAAGCAGAAAAATGCTAGAACTGCTTTGCAAATGACAGAAATAGCTTCTGTGTGCTATTTTTATCTTTAGCAAACTAAGTCTAAACAGCATGCCCAGGGTCAGGCTTTTAAAATACAAAGGGTTTAGATAAGATGCAATGGGTGCAGAGGGAAGTGTGTAATCTGCCATCTCATTCCCACTAAAAATCAGGAGGTGAGCAACCCATTTTAACTTCAAAAATTCAGCCCCCACCTCCACATACAGGCAGACTGTACATGAGGGAGTAGCATTTCCTCTTTAACATGTTTTTCCATAAACCCTCAAAGAGCCATAGTATACAAGATCTCTTTGGTAGATTTCAGAGGGCTGCAGGAGCAGAGCATTGCAGCAGGGCTTCTCTTTATTCCACAGTTAAATTTACCCACGCTCAGCTGTCCCTTTATAACACTGCACAAGAAATTAAAAGCACTAAGTTATGTTTCTTCATAGCTGGTCTGAAGCCGTGACTTCAAGGGCAAGAAGAAATCCTGTAGGTTTCAGAAAGAGCAAATTGTATTCACTCTGGCCCTTAGTCACAGACTGCATGCAGAGTTTTGGGCAATATTTTATAATCTTCAGTGAATTACCATGAAACACTTCCTCAGGGTAGCCCACAAAGGCTGAAAACCTTCTGCTCCCTATGATTTGGCCCTGATGTGCAAGCTGTCCACCTGGAAGCTCATCAAAGAGCAATGCTACATCTGCAATTGCCTATGAATAGCGCTGCTGCTTCCGCGCTGGCTCCTGAATCCACATGCTGCCTGCAGGGTGGGTGCATCACACTTTATTCTAGAAGTTTACGACTGATGGATGTATGATTGCTTTTCGTTTGAGACTGGGCAAAACACTTCTGCCAAAAGGTCAAAGCAGAACAACAGCTGCAGCCCAAAAATCTCACTCCTTTTTTTCCCACTGGGATATTCATAGAAGCATTTGAGCTGAAAGGGACCCTTAAAGACTGTTGTTGCAAGAAAGCATAGCAGCAAGGTCTTGGACTAAGGTGAGGGATGGCCTCTTAGGATATAATAGCAGTAGGTGTGGAAAAAGGGAAAAGAATTTGTATACCTCAGGAAGGCCCATAAGCTCCCTTAAAAACCCAGGGATTCCTAGAAGCGGCTAAATAAATTTAAGAAAGAGGTTAACAGAGCATACACAGAAAGATACAGATACACAGAAAGAATTTTCAATTTAAGCAAACAAGCAGCTGAGGGTGAGCTGGTGAGACACAAGGAGAGCACTCAGCATCACATAGGAAACTTGTGAGAGAGCAAAAACCTCTGCAGTCACACTGGAACCTCACTCCATTTCTCTGACTATGCCATGTGTCACCCAACCCTCGTGCCACCATTTGGTAGCCCAGCAACAAGTCCACAGCTTACTGATCACAATTCTCCAACTCAGTTCTTACACTTTGGTTCAAACTTCCCTCTCCCTATGTGAGTGGTAAGATAAATCTGTGGTAAGGAAAGTATTTCTAATCTATTAGAAAAAGCGAGGCACTGAAACATGTTGCCCAGCAAGGTGGTGATACCCTGTCCCTGGAGACATTCAAGGTCAGGCTTGCTGGGGCTCTGAGCAACCTGATTGAGCTGTGGATGTCCCTGTTCATTGCAGGGAAGTTGGTCTTGATGGACTTTAAGAATCCCTTCCAACTCAAATGATTCTATGATTCTATGATTCAGTGAAATATATTCTTATGACTGTTCCATCACTGGAATTGCAGTGCTTACTAACATTTACAGAACACTATTTGCATTCCTTTCACTAATCACAAAATCAGTGCTCATGAGAAGGTTTGCTTTTTCCCTTAGAATCAGCATTTTGAGTTCTTTTTTTCCTTTCTCTTTAGCTTGCTCCCATTCCCTTTACTTTTCAAATCCATCTTATTTTCTCTCAAACGATGGACAAAGAAAGCAGCTGACCTACCACGGTTCAGCTCTCACACAAAGTGGATGCACAGAGCTGTGGACATGAGAACAGGGCTGTTGGAGCAGCTGTCTGCTTGGCTGGCAGTGCCACCTCCCACAGCCCTGGCTTGATGCATGTGCTGTTAGCGGGGGCTGGATGACATTGTCACACACCGTTAGCTGCCCAAGAATTAAGCAGGTTGTAATACTGTGTCCTCAAGAAATTCTTGCTTCTTGACAGGCCCTTTGTTCTGAGATCAGCCTCTGTTTTACTTAACTGGGCCACTGAAGAATGTCTCATAGCATTTCAGCATTGCTCAGAGCTGGCTGAGTGGAGCCAGTGATTAACAGCACATTCTGGGATACCTGGTGATCTGCATCGGGTGTTTAGTGCTCAGAATCTGCTACATTTAGAAAATGTGAAAAATGGGGCCTTTGTAAACTTTCTCCTAAGATTTTGAAGCATGTTTGCTTGCGGCTTTTGTGGTAATCAAGTCCATTATCCCTGTGCTGGTGCCCTGAACTATGTCTTGGCACCTGAATGCAGACATTATATAAATACATACGTAGCAGATTTTCAGGCTGCTCGGGACTGGACTAGCTATTGCTTTTGCTTCCTGGCAATCTCTTCACAAGTGAATTTATTGGCACAAATATTCTTCAACTAAAACAAGTCTGAAGTGGCTCTTATAGAAGTCTTTTGAACTGGTACTGTGTAAAATCTTGCTAGGAGCCCATTTCCCTGAGGTACAGACATCTGATCAAGGAATGTGCTTGAGCACTCACATCCTGCAAACACATGCTCAGCTTCACGGCTTCACGCTTTTCTGTGATAACAAATATTTGCAGATGATTGGTATTTCAGAATGCCACTCCCCATTCTAAAACCACTAAAAAACCACTAAAACCATTTCAACTCTCTCCCTATCGTTTTCTTCCAATGGCCAAATCCCCATCCCAAAAGAGATAGAGTAAACCACCCCCTGAAACACCTCACAGGAAGATGAGATCCTGGAATATCAGTGCTAGGGACAGCTCAGGCATTACTGATGGACCATGGTCCCACTAGTGCAGCAGCAGCTTCCCCACTTCCCTGCTGGGGAAGCAACCAGGCCCAGCTGTGGTCTGCTCCACATCTGGTTGGCAGTGCTGATATCTGGCACTGAGTCTGCATGGATATTTGCAGTCTGTTGAGTGGTTTGATGAACATGTCAATATGATGGTCAAGCACGTCAACTTTCATTTCAAGTAGTGTTGCCAAAGTATGTTTTTTATTTAAAGTGAGGCTGTTTTCAAACTCCCTTTCATTCTTCCATGATGTCTCATGGCTTACTGAAACTCATTTTTGGAAGGGCTCTGCAGCTCACCCTCTGCTCCTGTTGGGCTGCCCAGGGAACCAGCACAGGCAGGCTGCATGGCCTTTGCTACTCCTCCTTGTTTGTATGAAAACACTCTGACACCACCTGTGTTTAGCAGTGGTTAGACATAACTGGGTCTAGACTTTGTCCCTGCTGGAAAGGAGTGGGTAGAAGCTGAGCAACGTAAGAGCATTCCCACAACAAGGGAGTCACTACAGCACTGCCCCAACACTGCTGAAGTGAGGGCTGGCCTCCAGGAAGCTGCATGCTAGTACAGATGAGGACACCCAGGAAAGCTAATCCTTATTAACCTTTAAAGTGGATTGGTTAAACTAAATTAAACTCCAACATAGATGCTTTTACTCATCAAAATGGAATAAGCACTGGCAGCCACAGTGATTTATTTAACAGAGTCCACAGGGCAGTTTAATTCAATTTAATTAATTCATTTTGGAATTCACCCCTCTAATTAAATACAAGTTCACTTTCTAACTGTCAGATTTGTTGACAAGTCTAAATGAATAGCCCTTAAAAAAAGATCATCTGTTTTTCTTACTAAAAAACGGAAGATGTGAGGGGGGCTGTAAGAAGAGCTGGTACAAGAAAGTGCTTGGCTTTCTTTTAAATTACAAACCATTCTATGACATTTCACATACTTTTATATTGCTGCTTTGTATTTCTAAGTAAGAATCTGAGATGCAATTAAATGAAAACATCTCCTTGTTCTGTAAGGAATCATCCAGTTTCTGCAGACCTGTACTGAATTAAAGCTTATAAAAAGCAAGACCAATAACATTCCCTTAGAGATATGTGTAATAAATGGAGCCTGCTTGTCCCCAGGCTCTATTCCAGGTGCCAAGAATGAGCAGAAAGTTATATTTGTTTATACACAATGAAATACCAGCACTGTTGTTTCAGTGATCTAGCAGTAAAGTGAGAAAGAAATGTAAGACCAGTTCACTTTGTCCAGGTGCTGCTTTTCAGTGGGTTTCCTGTCTTTAAATAATTGTCATTGAACTACCCTCGCTGCCCAGTTGGATGACTAAGGACTTCAGGAAAAAGAACGATGAACTGATAGCATAGTGACTAATGGCTAATGCATTTATGGCACTACTGCTTATGGTCTGATGCCACAACGTGATATTTTCATGATGCTTGAATACATTTGTGCATAGAAACCATTCAAAATTGGTTAAAAGGCCAATGCTGAGTGGAAATTTTCGATTTCTTGAATTGCTTTTCATTATCTGGGAAGGGCAACTAGGATACAGTTCTTCAAGGTGTTATTAGGCATTATCTTAATCCAACAAAGCACTTAAGCAAAGAGCTTTGAAGCTCTGCTGTCTCCTTTAAGTCAGAGGATTCTATTGCACCTTGGTGATCCAGTGTTATGTGAAAGCCATCTAATGGGGGACAGAAAAATTAAGTGCTTCCAGACCATCAACAGTTAAAAATGCAGCTGCAGCATTCCAGTAATAACATCCGGGAAATCTCAGCCCCCATAAGATGACATTGACCACAAAAATCTCCCAAGCTTAAACACTCAGAAAAATGATTGCTTCTACTTTTTAAAAAAAACCTGTCTTGTGACAGCAGGTTTATGAAATAGATTTGTAGCAGCAGCTATGGCCAATATTGAGTGGATTTCCTCTCTGACAAGAGAGTGATATCAGCACGCACTGTTCTCTGAAGGTCTCAGAACACAAAACCTTGAGGGATTGTACAAAGGCATTTCTCTCAAGCCCTCTGGAAGGGGCATTAGAAGTCATCACTCCGCACAGCTATGCAAGCTGCAGTCTCTGATTCACAACCCCACATATTAAGTCAGTTTTCAGACTGGATATCACAATCCTAGATGCATAAAGTACATTAAACAATTCTGTGGATAATCGGGAAGTTTTCCATAAACAGCTAATCAGCTTTGGTGTAGATATACACAGTGATATGGGTACAGTTTATCTTAATGAATGGATGCCTCCTCAGCTTTTCCTCTCTCAAAATACCTCTCCTAGAGTTGACTTGTTTTGATTTCCTTTTCAAAGAAAGGAAGAGTCCGAGCATGCAACATAGGTCAGATGTCTCCCTTCGTCTGGGCACCCTAATGATCATCAGAGACTCCACAGGGGGCCTTCCTGCCTAGAGGAAGTGCTGACTCTTGTGAGGAAACTTTTCCCTCATTAGTAGAGTCTCTCCATTGCTTTTCACATCAGTACTTCTGGCCCCATATGGCCAGCTGAGTACTTCACAGCTGTAAGGAAAGAAGCTTATATGAGCCAAGGCCATCTCCTCCTCCTACAGTTTCAACATCAACAAGTACATTGATCACAACACAGGGGGCAGATCATCCCCCTGCCACAACACTTGCGTATACTACTTCATTGTTTTTTCAGGGCTTTGTCTCAGTCACCGTACAGTTTTCCTTAGCTTCTCCTTTTACTAAAATAAGTAGGGATATCACACAGGATAACACATGTAGATCCGAGCCCAACTTAGATCTTGTACAGGAGCACCAGAAAGAAAAAAAATCAGAATCTTAGGCAATTCTGTAGCACTTGCAGACTAATGAGGAATTCATTTTTCTCCTCCAGGACAATTACCTGGGTTAACTGTCCCCAGCAGAAGGTGATTTGTGTGCCCATGCAGAGACATGCAGAGAACTGTCTGCGCCTCAATAAATATTGGTCAGATGGGAAACTGCCTCTTGCTGGGTGGTACTGATTTCAGCATCTTGCCTTACTGTTTCCTCCATGGCACTGTGACAAAATTCAGATTTATCTCCACCTCTGGCATTAAGTCTTCAACAACACGTGCATATGCCAAGAGCAGCCAGAAAAAAACGTGCACAATCAAAAAAAATGTATGTATTTCTCCTCCTTTAAAGATTGATCAGCTTCATTTTTAACAATAATTGCAGTCTGAAATGGTTAAGATGTTAACAGAGCATATACTGTGGTATTTAGAGAGCGGTAATCATGCAGTAGTTGAAGAAAGGGTAAGTGAAAGCAAAGCATTTTATTAGACTTGGTGCTGTTATAAGAAGAAATAAATGAACTCTGGTCTCCTTCACTCTGAACATCTGAATACCTTTTATTTGTTTTCCCTTTCTACAAACCGTGTCTTAATTCTCCATTAATAGAAGGTTAAAGATGCAACAGGTGAAAAGAACAAGAAGCAGTCAGTTCCAGCAGAAATCAAGAATGATATATTCCAGTTTTCAATTTTTTTTCAAGTTTCTTTTTTGAAGTTTTTTTTCAAGTTGTTGAGTAAAATCTTGAATTTAAGCAGAGTTTGTTTAGCACATCTCAGGTGTTACTATTCTAAATATGCCTTGGACCTTATTTCTAAATTATTGTTTTCATTTTTATCGAATGACATAGCCCACAACTCTTTTCCAGCCTACTTATTTATGCCATGCTTACATAAATTGGGATATTTATTTATGATATTTTTTCCAAGCTCATGGTATGTTGCTTAATCTTAAATCTCAATAAAGATCTATTCTCTGAACCATTTTAACTTTAGAAAATCAAAACTGCAGTCACTAATGATGAATGCTTAGATTCTTGTTTGGGATCGACCTGTAAGTCTAGAAAATTTCTTAACTTCTATTTGTGAAACACAGCTGCAAAAGGAGAGAAATTATTTCAATATACCAACACTTAATCTCACAAGATTTCTTTCAACTTTGGCCAAAACTTTTGTCTTTGCTAATACCAAGGAAATACTTGAAGTATTCAGCAAAATAATAGATGGAAATTCTTGACTGGCAGTTGTTTGCTTAGAGCATAATAACCAGTCCAGCACCACATAATAATAGTATGGGAAGGCATTGCCCCATGCTTTTGAAAGGACAGTTGTAGGCACTATAGAAAAATAATCACCAATCTCTAATTTACTACTTCATCTAAATATTTCCACAAAGAAAACCACAACGGGTGAATCAGAGCTTTTGCTAGGGCACAGCATTAACATCTCTTATTTCCACAGGAAAATATATTCATAGGACAGATGCACCCACCAGCAGCAGGAGTGAGTCAGGTCCTGGCTCCTGTGGTCGGAAGTGGTCGGGCATTGTGGCAGCACCAGTGGGAAGACAGGGCTGTGGGCTCTGCCTCCAGGCTCTCTGGAGGTGTGATGGAGGGCTGACTCAGAGGAAAACATGCCATCTACTGACTCGGGTTACTGCTTGCAGCACCCGGGATTTTCCCTGAAAACTCCCATTCAAAACTTCACAAGAAACCCTACTGAGATACTGGCAAGGGCTCAAGAAGAACAAAAGTCATCCTACAGAAAGAGAAATTGGGTCTGCTTATTGGGTGTTTTCTCTTTGTCTTATATCCCATAGAAATTCAGTTTTTAATAGCTAAGCCACCAGAAGTATCAGAGAAAATGTTCCACAAGTGAAACTTGCATCATGCTGTTCAGCAGTATAGTGTGATTTTGCAATGAAATAACAGAAATAAATCAGTTTCATGATTACGGTATTATGGTATATATTCTGCTAAAGGCCTTTGCCACAAATAGAGTCTCCGTGACATAATCAAAGCAGAAGTCTGTACTGTAGCTATAAGTAACACCACCAACCAGCATCTAAGATCACTTACTCTACAGGGCTTGCCTTGTCCTCCTTTGTATTATCAGGGAAACTAAATTACAGTTTATATTCAGTGAGCTAAATGTATTTCTGAAATGTTCTTGAAATTCAATGGACATCACCTTTTCAGGAAGCAGCATGGGGCAGTGTGAGCAGAGAAAATAAAACTCTACGGTCCATGTCATTTTTTTTTGCTCTAATTTCCATCCACTAGTTTCAGTGGACTTCTTTCCCAGATTTGTATTCATCTAATTATAGTCAGCTTCATTCTGTACATATTTTAAAAACTTTATATTATTAAATAGATTTTAAGGATGAGCACTGAAAACATTCTAAGAACTGAATGTTTTTATGATACTGCTCTTCTACCTCTTTGTCTGGAGAAGGAAAATATTTGGCCTCTTTTTTTATAGGTATGTGTATTCCATATTCTGCTCTTGATTCCATTAGTGTTAGTTTTGAGCAACTCCATTTATTTTGTTTATCTGTGTTATTAATCATATTCCTGACATTAGAAACTGGCAGCCTTTTCAGGTGTCTGCTGAGCCAAAATTCTCTGTTCCACCATTGTGCACCTAAAACGAACACTTTCTAAAATTCAACACATTCACTCATGGTAGCATTACCTCTCACAAGTTTCATTAGTAATTACTAATGTTGTTCTCCTTTGCAGGAGATAATAAGTCTCATTAGCTCATCTAAATGAGAGGAATTTTTCTTGAGAGGACAAAGTGTTAGATCCACTGCACTCACTTACAAGCTAAATCTGCACAGCAGTAGTGGGCCTTCTGTTTCTGAAGCAGCATGAAAAAAGTCTTTCTGTTTGTCCTCCCAAACATTTTCAGGATGCTTTTCTGGCTGTGTCAATGTAGGTGCAAACTTTATATCTCAGAATATTTAAGCAAGTAGATAGCTAGGTTAAAAAATCTGCCTGTACATCACCTAGCATGGCTGTCTGGCAAGTTTTGTTCAAAAACTGATAGAATTGTCCAGACAATAAACCTGTGCAGCCCTTGCTGTGAGTACTATTTACAATTAGTCACATTCCTTGACATGCTCATTCCTGTAGTAATTCCTCTCTTTTGCATCAGGAATAAAGCACAAAAGCTGCTTGTTTAAAGCACTCATTTTCCCTTCTGCTTCTGTAGCTCTTCTGCTGGCTGGCCCCAAAGTCCGTATTGTGAGATGACTTCCCAGTGCCAGGGCATGTATTCTGTCAGCAGACCAAGTTTAAAGGCTTTCTCCTGCACGTGACAGTATGAGATCGAGGTTACTCAAGCCTGGCTGTCTGAGAAATGGAGATACACAGGGGGCATGGGAAGGAAGGAAACACAGAACAATGTGCTCACAGAAGGGTGCCAAGTACCTTGAAAGAGCATAGTGGCTGTTAAAAAGTTTTTATGCTATCAATGGGTCATATACTCCTATTGCTAATGGCAAAAAGGATCAGCAGTAAGATGATTTTGTTGTCAATGCAAGCACATTGTCTTTTAATTTCCTACATTCAGCTATCTCTGACCATCTCTTGCCAAAACTAAGGAGAGTCAGGTGGTGCAGGGACAGACAAATCCCATAGCAGTGCTAGTAATGTGAGACTTTCCTTCGCCAGGCTGGGTGCCAGCAGCACAGCTCCTGGATAGGGCTGCTGTGGGAGGGTGGGTGGCCGCAGCGCAGCAGGCTGCAGGGCAGCAGGCCACACAGGAACAGGTTGCAGGTTCATCTGGGCAGGCCCACTACTTCCTCATCCCACTTGCATCCCCTTCATTGCAGTGTCAAACGTGACAGGGGGAGACGGGAGGAGGAGCAGGCTGTCTCCTGAGTCATTTCATTCCCTCGGTCTTCTGGTATGGCCTGCTATATTCCCTACATAACTCTATCTTTTACATGTTCTGTATTTCTGCTCTCCATCCTGTACCCTGTGAGTATAACGTGCTGCTGCTCCTGCTCCAGCAATTTGGGGCCACCTCCCCCCTGTCTGCTGAACAAATATGGATTTTCATTTCTAGGAAAATTTGGAGAATTGCTACTAAATGAGTTCTTCAAGTATCTGCCAGCACATGTGGTTACTTCCAGTTTTTGTCAGCATTCAACCTCTTGCCCATATGCTCAGCCTTCAGTCTCTCTTTCTCCTCAGCAGCCAGCTTTGCATTTCCTGCCACTCAAAGTCTCCCATCCCCCTGAATGAGAGGGAAATGGAACCGCCCTAATAGCCTTTGAGAGATTCATGGAGAATAAACTTACCTGCAAATATCAGACAATTAACTACCCACATCTAAGAACTCAATTTGGAGATTGAGACAAGATATAGATAATCTCAAGGAAACTCAGAAAGAACAGAGCTTTTTTTGTATTGCCTGCATTTCCATTTTCACATCTGCTGTATATCCATTTTGGTATTCT
This sequence comes from Phasianus colchicus, assembly GCF_987193195.1. NCBI lineage: Eukaryota > Metazoa > Chordata > Aves > Galliformes > Phasianidae > Phasianus > Phasianus colchicus. Next base: position 23,430,879 of record NC_143437.1, read on the forward strand.
TCTTCCTTCAAGGAAAATTAGAGCAACCAGTATTTTAAATAGTAGTTTTACTTTGATTCACAAAAAGACCTTGGTTCTAACAGACACAAAATAATAAGAAAAAGAAAACAATTTCCTATACCCACAGGGAAAGAAAAAAAGATCGCCTTTTAAATAGCACCAATGCTGATGAAAACAGGTTCTTTTGAGCTGACATCTGTTTGTCTTCTGCTCTCTACAGCAGCACACAATTGTACCAATTATAGTTGAGATGCTCCAAACTTCCACCTACACCACTCCACCAGACGCCCTTGCTCTGGGCTGAAAAAACATGCTGGATGTGAGGCATCTTTTATTAAACAAACAGCAATTGAGAAAGAAACAAGTCCTTGAGCCACTACTGTGTTCTGCTGAGAGCCCAAGCGAACTGCTACTAAGAGCAGGAGAGAAGTCTCCTGCAGCAACCAAGCGCCCTTAGAGCAGACACTCAAATACGACATTATTCACCACAATACTATCTCTCATTAGCAGATGATTATCGCTACGGATGTAAGCAAGATGAGGCTTCTAGGGAAAAACAGTTTCTTTTATTAGACTAGTTGGCATATTTGGAAGAAACTAACAAGCTTTGAGGAACACAGACTCTACTGCAAGGCAGTCTGAAACCATTTTCAACATGTCTGTTCACCAGTCACTCTCACTTCTTGGATCTTCTGTTGGGGAAGTTCACTTGGGGAAGTTCACTGGGATACTGCACAAGTTATCCTCTCCCAGGATTTCATCTGACAGTTTACACCGCAAGTGTATTTGTATTATGTAGTCCTGATGTCTCTTGGTGCAGAAAGAAGAGGAACTTTATGAAAGTTCAGAGGAAAGCAGAGATCTGTCCTGGCAGCCAGCACCTCAGAGGCTGTAGTAAGAGGGACACCCCAGGGGACAAGAGATAAGTGATGCTGGCATGACAAGGGGGTTCCCAGCCCAGAAGCCTGTGGGAGGACCACATCCTATGGCTTTCCCCACTGTTACCCCTCTTCCTCTGGGCTCCCAGGGGTCTGACATACAACCTAGTTCAGCACAGGGAAAAAGCACCAAGGGCTTTCCTGTGCCTGCCCAACTCACAGCCCACTCAACTGTGCTTAATGCTGTCTTCATGCTGTCAGCTCACTGATGAGAAAGAGTGCTACCTTCAGGAAAAAAAGAGCTGTTTGAAGTGGTGGAAGGTCTCCAGCTGATGCAGCAATGCACACGCCTTGTCGCTGACAAGAGGAAAGGAGGACACATGTGACACTAGCCGTGGGTGACAGCCGTGGGCAGATGCTGCCATGCCAGAAGGACTCAGCATCACTCATCCAGCACCTCCCCAGCAAGGGATGCAGTTCACAAGGGTGGAACTACCAGTCACCTCAGACACTGTGCAGGAAGCCATCGCAGCAAGCTGTTGCATCACTGTCTGTGTGCATTTCTTTCCTCTGGGGGAGGCTGTGTGCTGCTCTGTCCACCCCATTAACAGTCCTCACCTTCTCTCAAATTACATTCTTGGTTTAAATGATTTGTGTTGCAGTCACCTCCCAAAGTCTTTTGGATGCCTTTTCCCTGAATGCTGAGTCTTCACAAATTAAGCATATCAAAGCTTGTGTGCATCTTTTTCTTTCTTACTGTACTTCTCATTCTGAGAAAGATGGTTTGACCACGGAGAAACATTAGCCTGCATACTGTTTTCAGAAGCTCAGAGATCTCAGCAATTGGCACACAGTAAGATTTGGGCTTTCTGTGTACTAGGTATAGTTCTAGCCCTTATGGAGGTAGAAAGGGAAGGTTTGAAAACGAAATGCTGAAATAAAGGACAACCAAAACCATGGATATAGTTGTTGAAAATACGTAATGTTAGAACAGCTTGAGATTTTTGGAGGTTTGGGGCTGGCAAAAGAAAATGTGCCTCTTAATCTTCTGGGTTTGGAGAGAGATGTATCTGTCCTGCAAAAGAATAGCTGTTGAGATTTCATTTTCATCCTGTTAGCATCCATCATCACTCCGTTAGAAGCAGACACACACACACACACACCATTTCAAGCAGTCTGGGCCGCATCCTTATTTAGAGAACAGTCTCAGCTTCCTTGTGCTTTTGGTCTGAGCACGCTCAAGCCATGCTGCACATTAACATAACAGCTGACAAAGTTAATCAGCAGTAATAGAAGCACTTGCATGACTTGACCCGTATAATCTATTTGAGGACATCTCTCTCCTGCCTGCTCTTTTGCTCACCCTGTGCTTTTATGTCTAGCTCACTTATTTTTACCCGTCATCTGCAGGGCCATTTGAACATACTGTAGCATGACTGTGATTACTGGGCTGCACAGCAGAAGTTACTTTTGGCAGTAGTTACTGTAGAGTGGGTCAAATATAGCTGTAAAGCTGCTCTTTTGTGGCATCTTGGGTATTTTTCCTCAACTAAGTGAAAATCTGTATCAGAAAAATGTCCCTTGGTTTGAGACAAAAGAAGTAAATTAGTAAAAAAAAAAAAAAAAAAAACAATTAAATTTTGTAAATTTTGGGGAAAAAAATAAAGCATTAAGGAGTGGCAAAACAAAAAGGAAAAAAGGAAAAAGTCTTTCTTGAAAATGACCTCAAGTGTGATTATGCATGACAGGAGACGTTACTCTTTATTCTTGATGTGTTTTTTTGTTAATAAACTATATTTCTTCCAATCAAAGGGCAGAAATTTGACATGAAAGGGAAATTTCTGTAGAGGTCTGGGCTTTCCTTACAATAAGAGGTGAAAAGGCCTGATTTTATGTTATTTGAGAACAGAACTACTCAAAGAAAGGACCATTATCTCTCTTAAGAATAAGAAATAAGAGATACAATACAGATAGAAAGATAGCTCTCTCCATGTAATGGTGGTGAAAGCACCAGGAAATTCATTCTCATTATGCTGCACATATGCATGTTTTTTTTTCCCTGGGAATACTGCCTTGTGTTACTGCACACTGAGCATCCTGCAATTGTCAGCTGACTGGCTCTGGGAGAGGGTGTGCAGCCCTGGGCTGGTAACACTTGGGATGTGCTTGGAGACTCTCATACTGCATGTGACATGGCGCTGGATGCCTTTCTGCCCCTATCTTCTCAAGCAAGGGGTGTCACTATCTAACCTTACCAAGAATATTAAAGTACAGGCAGACACAATTCCATGTGCTATTTTTAAATCTGAAAGTATGCAAATACACATGCAAGTAAGGCATGGCTCAGGCATCCTGGTGTGCTGCCAGGATACAGCTGCAAATTTTGAGGGGTTCTGGAACAGGCAACTGCATCACTACTCCCATTAAAATGGCTATTCTATAAGACGCATTCTCTGAGTTAGAGAGTCTGAGTCTGAGTGAGAAAAAAACTTCCCTCCCTTCATTCCACGTTGTTGTGAAATATTCCATTTGCACAATTTTTGCCTATGGAAGTATATCACAGGGAGGCAGGTGAAGACAAATAAATTAGATCATAACTTACTACATACACTTCATGCTTTTTATCCTACATACTACCCATTTCCAGATGACAGCTCTTCCAAACTTGTTTAGATGATGAATTTAGAAGTACTTCTCTGATTTTGCATTTCACGCAACAAAGGACGAAAACAGAATTTCTTAGTTGTTTTTACTGAGCCTAGGTAAAGAGAAAGGACATTTGGTTCAGATGAATACATTCAGAGTGGTTGGGAGAGTGTTAGTTTCTGTGAAGCCAGTTCTTGGTGGCTCAGGTGATCCACAGGAGACATCCAACACTACCTGAGAGCAACTGAAGGTTCTCAGTTTTGATTTAGGCTTTACCAAATATATTCAGGAAGCATCACTTGCCTCAGTGCAATATAAAAAGAACTGGCCAGCAACAAATCAGTGGAGAAATTCAGCTATCTGCATCTAGGACATGAGCCTACTCTTTGTACAGGAGAAGGCTGAAAATATCCAGCAAGCCTTGACCAGCAGAAAAGAACTAGGTAAAATTCTAAGCAGCTGAGAGACTCAAGCAGAGACAGTATAGAAGGCAGCCTTAAATTTCTAAAAATAGCAAAAAAAAAAAAAAAAAAAAAAAAAAAGCAGTTTATGATAAAATCACATTGGAAATACATTTTACAGAGCATTGTAAAAACTTGAAAAGGGAAACAAACAAAATTAAGGCCAATAAATTAAGGAGAGCAGGAAGAATATTGAAAGACATATTAGGGGCGTAAGAACAAAGTTATTCAATGCATGGATTGAAAAAATGCTCAACTTTGAAAAGGTGGTCTAATTTTCAAGAGTAGTGAATGCATGAAAATGTCTGGTGTCAGTGGAAAGGCTTGGAAAATTTGTATTCCGAAATGTTATGAGAGCTTGCTGAGGGCTTTTCTGAACTCTCTCCTTGAGTCATTTTTGGTTGATGGTTTTTTGTTTTAATTCAGCAGCTCCTGCAATGTAGAGGAAAACTGGGGAAGACTGAAGATTGTTTAGGATAGTGTCAATATTTAAAAAACAGTTAAGTAAGACGAAAGGTATTACATAGGTGCTCATCTCTGAATCTCAAAGGATATACCCACACACTTCTCATCAGTCTAGCTGTACTGCACAGTGCAGCTCTGTAGAGAGATATTATCTTGGTTTCAGGAACAGTTTAGCTGCATCAGTGTAGCCTCTGTCCTAATTTAATTAGCCTGGGCATACCACTGTGCTGATGCAGCTAGACTGTTCCCAGTTCTGGAGTTGTTTCAGTTGGAGTTATGTCAGGTATTGTAGCATACTTTTGTATTGCACCATAAAGGCACAAAGGCTAGACTCCATATGCCTGTCCATGTAATATATTGCTCAACAGAGAGGTCATACTTTTACCACTGAGGAGAACTTCCTATTGGAAGAACAGGCATCGATACAACATAAATCTCACCAGCTGTCCTTCCAGCATGGTAATTTGTACTTGTCTCCAGCAATAGTGCACTCACAGTGCTACAAATGATGATTTATGAGCACTGATAATAAAATACAGTTCAGATGTTGCCACCATATCATGAACTACTTTGCATAGACTTCTTAGTGCAGATAAGGTCAACAAGAAGATGCCAGCCATGATGATTTACACACACACACAACCGAAAAGGAAAAACAATTGAGAGAATACTCTTGATAAAAAGGGGCCAGAAAAATACTGAAGACATAAGAAATCATCACACATTTCAGGCATGGTTTGTTGAAGAGTAGAAAATGGGATCTTTCATCTGTTCATCATTTTGTTTTTATTTTCTGCGGTTGGATTTTTTAATAATTCTTCTTCAAGTCCTATGGGACTTCTTCCACAGTAACTGCCCTGGAACGCATTACCCTAATTGTATGGATAATTCCTGTGACCCGCAGGCTAGTACTTGGACTTGGCTCTCCGTACTGCCAACTCTTCTTTTTTTTCCATCAAATTTTCTTCCTTCTTTAGTGCCATACTCCTCATCTTTCTCCTTTTCCTCCCTGCTGTGAAAATGTTTCAATTCTGTTCCCTCTAAATCTGCCCTCACCAGAGCAGGAGACATGTGATCTGACAGAGTTCTCTTCAGGTTGCTCATAAGCAGCAAAACATTGGCCATGGCAAGCTCCTTGCAATCAGCCAGCTGCCCAGAGGGGTTCCTCAGGTACACCTCCAACTCTTCCAGTAATGCAATGCAAGCCTAGAACCATCAGCTCTTCCTAGAGGAGTAAACACATGACTGTTCATCTCCTCAAAGCCAGACCTTCTGATTCTTTCTCCCCTTACAGCAGCCAATGAGCAATGCTGGGTTGGTGCTGCCAGCTCACTGCTGCACTGCTGCTTCTGCAGGTACAGTTGTGCCCCACAGAGGTACAGCTCTTTACCTATATGGTCCCTTTGCTTTGAAGAACGTTGTTGAACATATTTAACTTGAACATATTTAATTGCTTTTGTCATTAATGTGACATGCTGATAGTATTCATGGAAGCATGGATGAAACACACAGTCAACATCCCTGAATGTGCATATAAAATCTTACCTAAGAATTGTAGGAGGAAAGAATGAGAAATAAAAAATATATTTTTTTGCATTGTCCGTGTCTTTAGCTCCTTCTATGAAAGGGGAAGAGTGAGGTAAAAATGTTGAGGGAAATCCAGGAATATTTCTTGGTGGCAGTAAAGCTTTCCTTCCCAAGCTAACACCCAATCTACTTCACCATGAGATTAGGGAAGAAAGAAATACAGTCATCATTATTGCTTCCAGAATTTGCAGAGAGATACTTAACTCTCCCCTTGCAGGAGGGGTTTTGTGTGTATCTGTATGCTTTTTAAAGTCTTTGGCAACCTCCCATCTCTACAACAGATTCACTGCAAACATGTGCATTGTATTAGTAAGTTATATTGTCCTTTACCTTCCCTCATCATGTCAGCAGTATCAAGTTCTGGAATTAATTTGATCTCTTCTTTCTTCATCCTTGTTGTAAAAAACCCAGTCTTCCCAGCTACTCATGCAGTATTTTAAGAGGAATATTTTTTACCATTTTAGGCATTTTTTAAAATACTTTTGTTCCTAGAATCCCAGGGCTTTCAGTTAGAAATGAATTTGCCCCTGGAATCACCAAGAAAAGTTGCAATTAATTTGAAAACTAATAGTCCCAAGCAAGTGAAAAGAACTGTGAATCTGTTACTGTTAAACCTCATTATTTTAAAAACAATCTAATGATCTTTGTGGTCTGACTTACGACTTCTGAATGCCTAGGGCTGGTACATCATCTTAATTGAGCTGATGGAGTGCTATATTCACATGCTAAAACTCTGGCACTTCCTCGGGAAGAGGTGTACAGGTGGGATAGGAGCAATAAAGATTATTTTTATTTATTCCTTTCCTATCTGTGTTCTCATGCTTTCTTGAGCATTATCTTACGTGTTGAGCATTGTCTTACAAGGTTGTTACACTACCTTTGCTCTGCAAAATTTTTCACAGAGAAGAAGTGAATTTTCACTTATTAGGCAAAGACAGTTCATTTATCTAATTCAGACCTGGACCAAGAAACTTTATCAAGAAATCAGGAAAGAACCATATCTGTGATACCCCATGTTTTCCCTCAATTTTTTTCTGACAAGTGACATCTTGTTACAATTCTATAGGTGAAAGCTGGGTCTGTCAGCACAAACTGCTCATTTATCTGTCCCGTGGATACTTGTACACTGCCAAGTCTCAACTCTAAGCCAGTTCCCAATACACACTCTGTACTATGCAGCCCAGGACATATACATGGCTGAAGCAAAATAAGGCTTTTCCTGCATTCCCTGCACGTATTGTGTATCTCCAAGTTCCAAAAGCTAAGGTAGAAGTTATTCCAAAAATATTGAGGCTTCAGAGCTGAAACAGTATCCACATATTGCAGCTTTTTTCACCTCTGTGTATATATCCTTCTTATCAAGAAATGTTAATGAGACCCCTGCACAAAACTACATAACAAATAATATAGAACTAAATATTTTTTAATAGTCATTCTCCATATCAAACAGAATGCACATGGACATCTGGTGAATAATCATTGGAAGATATGGCATAATATTACCCCAGTTCTCACATTTGTACAAATCACTGAACCAAAAGGAATGTAGATGACTCTTCCTCTCCTCTTTACTTTCATAAATTAAATACACAACCTGCCCCTTCTGGAAAATGCTCACCACATTTTAAACAGTCATAATGAAAAACAGAAGGCCAAAGTCTGGCTGCTCTTAAGTGTGTGTGTTCTGCAGAGAGCAAGAATAAGGACCATTTCCTTTGTCTGCATGTCTCTGGTGACAGCTGAAGCCTGCAAAATGGTCAGACTCAAGAGCCATGGCTGCAGGCTCTGTGCCTGAAGATCCAACTCTGTGAGCCCTATGACTGCACCGAATCTCATTAACCATTTCAGCCCCGAAGGACATCCATGGAAAGAAGAAAGGAGGAAAAAAATATCTTTTCTATATGAGCAAAATGTGATTAGAAAGGCTGCAGAATGGCGGGGTGTGAGCTGCCCTTCTCACCCTAATGCTATGAGTCTTGGGGGCACATCTGGAGGCTCTGAAGGCTGATCGGAAGAGGTGCCATAGGAGACCTCGGATACCCAGGGACCCCAACTGCTGCCTCCCTGGGCAGCGATGGGAACATCTTGGCCATGCTGAGGAAGTGTCAGCTAGGGTCCACAGAGAGATTTTAAAATTGTTTTATAAATTGGATAGAAATATAACATACTCATAGCTAATGTACACAAGAATTACCTGAATGCAAGAGAGACAGCCAAATAACTACTATTTTGCTCTGTATGTGCACAGCACTGCTGGATAAGAACAGCCACAAACTGTACTGAAATATACTTTCCAAACAGTAATCAAATTTGCTTAATTTATATTCATTTCCCTTCTGGAACCTATTTCTGAGAATATTCTGGGAAAAGCGCATCTTTTCAAGAATGCTCATCAGAAGCAAAATTCTGCAGTAATCTGTGAAAAGAATATGCAGGGTTTGAACTTGAAGCTTTGCAGAGATAGGATGGTGTCCCAGGCAGGTGTTGGGCAGGAGCTGCCACTTGGGTGTTCCTCTCTCACTGGGGCTCTGCCTGAAGTCTTCCTTTTGTGCTGGAAACACTTGATGACCGTGTGGAAAAAGGGGAGAGGCTGAAGCAAATGTAAATAATTTACACTACTTCAGGAGGCCAACTGTCTTTCCAGGCTGCAAGTAGCTCAGTGAAAGGCTGAGACGGGTGAGAGAAGCATTTAGTGTTGAGTGATGGATTTGTTACCTCCTCTGCTCAACAGGTGGAAACCTATGGGGAGGGCAGAGCACTGAACTTTGAGCTCAGGCTCCTTGAGGAACAGCTTGGAGATTTGAGAAGCTAAGGGTAATGCACACTTTATGGAAGAGCACAAGAGAAAGAAAATGCTTCCTCCATGCTGAACACATTTACAAAAGCTGAGAGGAGAAGAATGAATTCTCCAAAAATGCCAGCACAGAAGTAAGTAGGACTTGAGTTTATTTCTAGGAAGCTCACCAAATCCAAGCATTAGATATCAAAACAATGATAAAGAGACACTTTAAAGTACCACTGGAAAAAAATAAATTCCAAGAGTTGTACCCAGTGAATCACGAAACATGAATAAATGGTGCATGCAGACTAAAGCAACAGGTCCTGTACTTTATAAATAACAATTGCATTTATTTTGTTAGTATAGAAACTTGCAAAATGTGTTCTTCATTAAATTTAGAACAATTCGTACATTCAGTGTCTATGAGAAAAAAGAGGAAAAAAAAAAGTGTTGGGGGATAATAAAAACTCTGTTGTAAGTACAAATAAATACAGGGCTTTTGGCTTTACAGAATGTGCTGCTGGAATATACATAGGTTTGTATACACCAAAGGAGGATCCAAGTTTCTGTGATCTTTAACATTGCCTGGTGCTAACTAGCACAGCAGGTCTCACTGTGCTCTCCTCCCCCTGGCCGTAAGGAGCAAACAGAAGGTACCTTGGGAGGAACTTGCACTTCCTGCAGCAGATTCCAGGCTTGTGTTGGGGTGGCTGTCTCAGATTCTCCCCTGACGTGATTAAGGTGTGACAGAGGCAAAAGTAGAAGAGATTTTTATTAAACCATTCTCTTCCCAGCATTTTTTGCCAGATAACATTCTTGGAAAGCAGCTAACATTAGGTGCTTGTCTACTTATACCTATATAATACTCTTGTCATTGCAGATAGACCCAGCTTCAAATAAGCTTAAGGGTAAAAGGTGTATTTAAGAGGACTTGGAAGACAATTCTACTTAAAAGGAAATCTTGGAAATGGAAGATTTAAATGTTAAATATACGAAATAGAGTCAAACAGAAAGCTATTATTACATCCAGACAGAGAAATGCTGGTGGAGATCTGGCAATTATGGCTTCACTAGACAGGGAGAAGATGGTGTGGTAACTGAAAGAAGTGTGCTATTCCTCCCAGAGTAATACTACCCAAAGGACTGCAGTCATTCCCGTGGAGAGTGATAAAAACAAACAGGCTCTGCAAATGCAGTGTGTATTTGCTAACTCAGTTGTGACCCGTTAAAAAGACGGAAGAAAGAACAAGAAACTTTAAGATCCCCATGGCATCATTTTAATCCTGCTCTACATATCTCACCAACTACAGTTAGAGCTGTAATGGGAAACATGAACTTGGGAGTATAACACTGGGAAAGGATCTCTTTTACCAAGTCATTGATGGAAGCAGTGAAAAGGGCTAAGCTGAAGTATTGTTGATTTTTGGGTGCATGAAAACACTTGAAAGAAGAGAAGTACATTAAACTAACACACATTAGCAAGTGGACATTGAATTTTTCCTTTTATTTTTAGTTTTTAATATGTTCACAACACTCAGGGTCTGAAAGATAAAACTCCATCCATGTTTATCAGAACCGGGCTCTGGCCATGTTGACAACTGATGATGGCCATCTCAGCATGACCCTGGCAGATTCTGGAAGACAACAGAAAAGCAGAGACAAAGATAAGAGTTGATCTTAAGCAAATAACATCAAAACTAACACCATTAAGACATATAGTGTCCCAGCAGGTTTTTCTTAAGTGTTTCTTTTCCCTGCAGGCAAGCAAAGAAGAGTTGTACAGACTTTGAAATCTCTTTTAAACAATAACAAGGAAACATTAGTCATTACATAAATGAAAATATGTCATATAATTATATAAATTGAATCAAGCTCCTAATGGAATGTTATCTTTGCTATCACTGGCATTTAAGTAACACTGAAGTTTTGCCATCGACTCCAAAGAAATCAGGATTCCATCCTTAATTCTACTTTTTCCAGTGAAATTATAGGGCCAATTTTAAAACCTTCTGAAGATATCAACAAAAGACAGAACAGAAGTCTGTGGATTTACTGGGAGCAGGTGGTAAACTAACAAAGTATAAAGGTGCTAGTTGAAAATACACTAGAGTGTTTCCAAAAAAAAAGTGTTTTAGCATTTGAGCCTTTTGCTGCTGTGGTCAATGGGGGCTTGTCTCAAAAGTAGTCCTGGTCCTTCCCAGGCCAGCAAAGCAGAAGAGATCATGTAGAGAATAGACAAGACACTGCTGCTGAGGCAAGTTTCTGCATGAAAGTTATTCTTCTGCACTTAATGTCTTCTAGGCACTGCCCCTTCTTCTTGATTCATATCCTTAGAGATTATCCTTGCATCAGAAATAACCATCGATGAATAATATTGAAGGATATTTCATTAACCACTCCTTAATTGGTCTAGGTGAGGTTGAAAACCCAAATTCACAAGTGGATGTTGTTGCATTAGATTCAGTAACTATTATTTGTCCTTCTTTTCAAACAAGTGGTGAAGAGCCACATGTACTTTCTCCACATAAGCTCCCAAACTCAGAGGCTACACTGAGCAGTCAGGCTGTGGTCCCTCCTCACACTGAGAGTCGTTGGCATCCCCAGGAGTCCTCATGCAAGGCCATGCGTTGCGATGGTGTCTGTATCAATCACAGCCAATTCTTCCGCATATGGCAATGCTGGTGTGCTGCAACTGATAAATAACAGGTGTTAAGCACAAAGGAATGCAGGCACATAACAAAGGCTGCATAGGGTTAAAACAGTGGTATTTTGCTTGCAGCTGTCCACAATAAATGCGCATAAGTTCATTTTTTGCTTAGTTATGTATTCATCCACCTGTTTTCCTGAGAGTGCCAGATATTTTGTACTCTGATTATTACCAGGTCCTAACCAAAATCCATTTTAGTTAACACAGAATTGCTTTTAGTGATCTCAGGGAACTTGGACAAAGCCATATGGAGCTGTAGAGTCTCCTTGTCAGATTTCTGCTAGCAGTTCTCAGTTTGACTTTAGGAGAGAAGAGCCTTGAGTAAAAAAGCTACATTCTTTGTACAAGAGACTTGCAGATTCCTTGCCATTCTTACCTTCGATGCTGCTCTTATGTTATTCCAATAGATATCTCTGCAGAAGCATGTCTATGGAGAACCTAGAGCTGTGGCCCCAGCCAACATTGCCCTGCTCATCCCAATTCAGATCTTGACAACAGTTTCTTTTGCACCCAAGGCTGCTTCACTTACAGGCCATGAGACAGCGGAAGAGTTGCTGCCACAGAAACAAGCACATTGCTTTCCTCCTTCACATCACTACTTAGCTCCCTATTGACAAATTTTTCTGATGCTTGTAGCTTTCTACCTGCTCTTCTCTGTCAGTCATCTTACCAGTTTAAATCTGATGATTTTATGTCTTTGCAATGAAGTAAGGTCACAGTCCTACAGGCATGGTTAATCAATGAATCCATAGGCAGAATGTCTGACCTCAGGAATATAGGCTTATGAGGAAAATATCTATAATTTAGGAATGCTGCAGAAAACTTCACGTAGAGTGCTCAAGATTTACAAAAAATCAAACAATCCACAAAAGACAACAACAAAAATTGGGGAATATTAAAGGAAAGTTCACAGGGGCATAATTCAGCAACACTGTAAATAACCAACTGAGCATAGTATCAAGTATTCCAAGCTTTTAGTGAGGTTTAAGGTTGTTTTTATAAATCTGGAACTGCATCACATAATCTATTATACATCAATTAATAATCCATTTAATGGTGTAAGCCACCATATCATGAAACCTCACCTCTTTTTATCCTTCATTTTCCCTCATAAACCAGTAAGAAATTCTTGAACATGACACTGCCGGGCTACTCAGAATCCTTAAATCTTAAATCTCATGCCTTATTTTATAACTAAACTACTACATAATCAACACTGCACTTATCTTTTTTTATTGTTGGTCTGGTAGTTACGTTTAAGATGGTGGCAAATCTTGGTACAGAGGTGGTGAAAATGTGGCTTGCATTTAAAAAACGAGGGCTCATTCACTTTCTACACAATTGCTTTCTCACAGGAGCCTCTTGGGATGGAGTTCCTTCTTGGCCAGGCTTCAGGAGGTGGGTGGGTGTGATCAGGTGATGGTGTCGTAAGCAGTATGTGCGCATAGCAAGAAATAAGCCTTCCAGTTTCAGCAAGTAAATGGAAGAAGAGATGACAGACTTTATTTCTTTAACATCATTTTACTTGCTTTTTTTTTTTTTCTTTTCTATTTTGTAGTTATGTTAGCAAACCAAGCTAAAAAAATACATGTAGTTTTCTTCTCCTTAATGTTGCAATTTGCATTATCTGTAAGTGTAAATCCACCTATGTAAGCTATCAGTAGCTAGGAAAAAAATAAGGAAGATTATTTCCTCAAATCTATATGGAATGCAAAGTGTGCAGCATCTCCTCCTAATTTCACATGGTGAATCAAGATGCATTTTCTTGTCACTGACAGTTTTCCTCATGGTGCTTTTGTGATCATTTCAGTAATAACAGCAGCAGAGCTCCTTCAGTGTCAGGCAGCCTCAGGTCCTTCCATCACATCGTGACACAATGAGGCAACAGTGCTCACCCAGATCCTGCTGGGACCGTGCAGGTGAGGTTGGTAAGTACTTGGCTCTCTGCAGGCCAGATTGGTCCCTCCCTGCCTCATTCACATCCTTTCTTGCTAAGTGCTGTGTGATCCACCTGCAGATCAGAGTAATGCCACTGATAGAGTTTTTGGATTTTTTTTTTTTTAATTTTTTTTCTTTTATTTTTGGAAAATAAAAGAGCTGCCCTGCCCTGACAGTGATTATTTCAGCAGAGAGCACAGTACAGCATTTTCTGCTTCTAAAGGCTGCTGCAGATCCATGGAAGTCTAATGATTTACTCACCTTTTTTTTAGGGATAGACACTTCACACTTCAAAACAGACTACAAAGCCCAGTTATAGATATCTATTACAAGATATTGTATGAAAGTAAAGTTTATACCATAGAATACATACTGCATTAAAGTATAATGGTCATATGTTATTATATATCTCTATTATCATATTATTCTTGTGAAATACTATAAATATTGTAACATTCATGCGAAATTAAAAGTCTCTGATGAAGTCCTGGAAATAGGAAACATGACTAGAAGAGAACTTCAAGTATCAGTGAGAAGTAATTTCCATCCCCATCCCATGTGAAGAGAGCTCCAAAAGCTGAGCAGGCTAAAAGAGAAGAGAAAGCATGCATCTGTGCAAGCCTTCCCTAACTGATTTCATGCTGCTGGAAGAAGCTTGGTAAAAGTTGGTCAGACACCTGGTCAGAAATAGTTAAAGCTGCTAGCAAGGAAAAATGGAGCCTTCTGTACATAGAAATGATTCTTTGCACAAGTACAGAGACTGTTACTGAACTCTGGACCTGAATGCATCCCAGCCTTCCTTGCTGTGGCTGAGAAATTTTAAGAGCCACATTTTCCTTTTAAATTGATATTCAGAAGAAAAAATCAAATGGGACATCCAGGAAAGAACCTCCTGGGAGTTCAGTAATGCTTTGTGCCTGAGTTCTCTGCAGCAAGTCAAATCGTGTGCACCAAGAATGAAAGAGGTGATTAGCAAAGAAAAGGAAGGGATGCTGAACTGTGATGAGCCAGTATGGTTCCCATGAAATCCACAAAATACCAATTCAGACAAGAGGAAGACAGAGCTAAAACTCTGTTTTGTATTTTCCATTGATATGAATACATACACATGAGACTGAAGGCAAGTTTTTAAAAATCATATAACTATAATACCTGATGCAAAATACCGCTCAGTTTTAGGAGCCTACTTTACATCATAAACCTTATATATGAGAGTTTAATGATTGATTTGGCTCTGTACTCGAGACAAAGCCTTATTTCTCAGAAGCATCAGCTTGTGCTGTAAAGGGACTCCAAGTTTATGGGAAAAACATGCGTAGCAGAAGCACTCTGATTTTACCATCAGTGATCTGCTTCAGGAAAAAAGTCCTGCAAAGAAATATCCCCCAAACTTAATGAAAATATAAAGTACTATTTCCTATAAAGCCTGGACTTTTTCTGGGGAGATTATCCCATGCAATAAATTTGGCAAGAATCACCCCTGAAGAAAAACATAATTGGTTTTACTAAGCACTGTTAAAAATGTATTTTAAATCTAGTATATATTTGTAAAGAGAGATGAACTTGGGAATACATTTTTGAATTTTGCAGCAAATGCTTCTCCTCACAAATGAGCACCCAGAATCACTGCAGTGTAAGCGGACATCAATAGTGGAATACTTTCTGGGCACTAAGCAAGAATTTATCCTTTATACTGTACTATTAGTGAACATAAAAATAGAATAAGCTATGAAGTAGTAATGCTGCAAACACAATTTCTGTTTTATCTAGTATTGCTGCAAGTGTAGATGCTAGTAACTAAAATATAGTTACCATTAATAGGAAAATTAAATTCCCAACACTTTTATAATTTAAGTGTTCTTTTGCAATGTAATTGTTGACTGTCTGTTTCAATACTGTGCTTGGTATTACTGTAGGTCCTGAGGCATCATTAAAAGACTTTGATACTGAGATTCAAAAGGGGTGAGTAATTAAGGATACTTTTGCCAGAACGTCAATCCTCTGTTCTGACTCTTCATCATTTTTCACCTGGTCTAGTCCATTGGAAATGTGCATAGTCGGTGTAAAAGATTACAAAATCAGGATCAGGTTGTTCTAAATCCTTTTATCAAGGCATACAAAATGTAAGGCAGGAGACGGGATAGTCATTCCCATTGTCTTGTGGATCTGCTGGGCTGGGCTGCATTCTAGCTGTCTTCATGCAAATTTTTCAGATTTGATCCCTTTCACCATTAACTCATGATCAAAGATAAGCTCTTGTTCTGTGGAATTCATGGACTCAAAGTCACAAGAGCTATCACATGTAATGTGGTTTCTTTGAAGAAAGGTAACCAGCAGTAAATAGGACATGGCCTCGATTCGTCTCAATATTCGTTTATTTTTTTTCAGGTATCTGCTGGAATTCATCTATCAAGAGGCTGCTCTATGCATTTTGCTGGAAAGCATATGCACAAAATATTTTCAAACTAAATGCAGATGGTTCTAATCCACTGATAATTCAATCTACATGCATCCCTAGCTTTAACATGAACCAAGACATCTGTAAAATGTTAGTTACATTAGAAGACACAAATTCACAAGTCTAGTTTTTTACCAGAGCTGAGCCAATCAATATGACTTTATTTCTTTGATCTTTGTATTTTCTGGAATAATGGCAAGAAACCAAACAAAAGTCACCACAAAATCAATCCAAGCCATAACTCAGCCTTAAAACTACTGGGCACTCTGATTAGGGGTTTTGCTGCTGATAGAATGTCTCAGTTCACCACATGCATTCCAGCAGCAATTCAGATTTTTCTGCAGAAAAGAACTTAGAGGATAAACGGCACTTGCAGTCATTTAGCAAGCTGTAGGAATGTTAAAAAAGAAAACTTGTCCTGCATGCGTATGTGGGCCTCTTTGCTTTTTTAAAAAATAAAACACAAGTCAATTTTTTTTAAATAACTGGTATAGATGATACAGGAACTAAACAGAAAAAATGCTGAGAAGAACAAAACACAACCAATTTCAAGTGCACCAAAAGCCTTTTATTGATACTGCATATTCACGTTATGTTCAAACTGTACTTATTTCATAGTCTCACATTCCAGATCTTAAGTAGTTTCACTAACATTTACATATAACATTAAAAAAAAAAAAAGGACAAAAGATAATTTTTTTCTTGAAATTCCTTTATTCATCTTGCAATTTTTCTCACGTTTGTGAGACATGTACTTTTGATTCAGTGTTTTCACCATCCTGCATTTATTAACATGAGAACAAGCTGGGTAGGCATGGGTATATTCTTCTGCAGTAGGAGAGCATTTTCATTTTCCTTTGTGACCTGGGTTTTGTAATGAACAGACAGAGAAACTGGTACTGACCACCAACTACTCTCCAGGCCTTGGGGAAGGACAGGGGCCCTTGATAAGAACTTGAGACTACACACTAAGGTGACCCAAATGTAGTTCTAAACATGTTGCCTGAGGTACACATGTTACTTTCAGTAGTATCCCTTTTAAACATATGGGCCATAAGGCGTTGGAAACCTGTCATCACAACCAAATTTACCTGAAACTCATATGTTCTAAATAACGATGGTTTCATTTCAATAACAAACCAACATCTACTAGTGCCTGATGATGCTTTTTGCCTTTTCCACTTTACTGTCATTTTCTGTCTTCTCCTTCACAAACTAGAGGAACAGTTACTTCTCCCACGTTGTTAAAATATGTGAGGCAACCCCATCCTTTGATCCACTCCAGTGGTGCGATGTGCCATTGCAGGATGAATGGAAATGGTCTTACCCAAGTCAGTACAAGTAACCCTTCAGAGAGTCACAGCTCTAAAGCATGGTGGATGTGTGACATAAAGTAAAAGGGACAGGACCAAAAAAGAAAGTCCCTTCAATGTAGATCTCTTGAGCTGTGAAAAATTACTTTAAGCACAAAATATAACAGCAAATGTGGTGAGCCAGGAAAAATAAGAGAAATAGATCATCTTCCTCCTTCTTATGTTATCACCCGTTCTTTCCCAACAAGAATCTAGCTTGACAGTCTTCATGGAAAGAACATTTAAATCTGATTTTGATCTCCATAAATTTTAACAGCTGGAACAGTAAAAAATAGAACAGCTCACAATTGGTTTCTATATGAAGAAATGCTGGAGATATCTCTAAATCCTTTGATTTGGCAGAGAAAAGCAGTATGTATTGCCAATATACTCTGATGCATCTTTTATTCAGAAAGAAAATGCCATTTGTTATCACGCATACTTCAACCACAGCATGCAGAGACAAGGAAAGAGGAGGAAATCTCTAAAAGTCTTCCATGAGAGCAGGGAGAGCATCTCACCTTTGAAGTCACTAGGGCTATAAGAAATCTTGATTAAATCTAAAACAAAGAACTTTCAGAAAATCACCATTGGTTGTGAACTGAGTCTGGAACAGGGAATCAGCCTGGCAGGGCAGTTTGAGCCAAAAAAAAAGTCCTTATATCCCAGAGCAGAAAAGTATATGGTAAAAGAATTAGCAGAGTAAAGAGAAAAACACTAAGTCCAGCTTGGAAAAGGACTGGGTTGCTTGATTAGAAATGTGTAAAGGGATCTACAGAGCATATGACAACTGTGTATTCAGCATAACGTGCAAGAAGAGCAAGAAAAAATTTTCACATAAAAATGTCCATCAAAACAATAGGATTGGAGAATTTGCTCAACAACAACAACAACAAAATACACTATTGATAACATCACGGGAATGGTTAACTCGATATTTTTTTCTAAATTTGACACAGTACTGTCCCAATATACTTGTTTCCCTCAGCTAGGAAGCCCTAAGGGAAGCTTGCCCTTCTCACACTTTAAGTTTTATTTCCTTTAAAACATATTAAACCTCTGTAGAGATGGAGCTGCAGGATTAATTTTGATGCTTTGAATTACCTGTGGAAATCTTACCTCCTTTGGCTGCTGTTTAAAGGATGAATTCATGAGCACCTGGATATTACATGAAACTTTTGTCTTTAATGCCAGTCTCACAACTTCAGCAGTATTAGTTTTTCAATAATTCTTTCTTTTTTGCAAAGCCTTCCTTTGCGTGAGACTCCATTTGTGTATCATGTGGTGCTAAGGCAGAAAAGTTCTCATACCTTGCTTCTAGTCTAATAGATTTTCTGCATTCAGTGATAAACCCTTGGGGGCTGTGGTCCTGACACATGAAAGATCTCATCTGAGAAGTGTGTCACAGAAGGAGCCTCTTTCCTATTCAATCCTATTCAGTGTTATATTTAAAGCGAAATAAAAAGACTGAGTTGCTCCAGGCACTCACCCCTGCCTTCAGCATGATTTCTCAAGCACTGTAAACCACATAAAAGGACGAAAGGATAGCTCAGTGCCAGGCCAGAGAGACTTGAGCCATGAAATACCTTTCCAGGATGAAGATCACAGATATCAAGATCACACACCAAAAAGAAAAGGTAATTTTCAACTTTCTTATATTCTCATGACCAATGAGAAAATAGGTTACTCAGGAAATTATTTAAAGCCTACCCATCAAAGCAAAGAAGGCAAAAACCTGATTTGGTTGTACACTGTCTCTCCTGCTGCCATCTACTGTTTTCATGTGGAAGCATTGAAGATTTCAAACACTGTACCATGATTTTTCCTCTGACCTACTGCAATAACCCTGCCTATAGTCTGGCAAAATTTCCTGGACCATGCAGATGCAGATGGATATCATTCAAGCTGTTATACTCACTCCATGCTTTCAGGAAACAGCAAACGCAGCTCTTTCATTTGCAGAGCTGCTGGTACTGGAGATGTCCACACAGACTGACCCGAGCACCTGCAGGAAAACCATCCTCTGGCAGGAAAGGCTAATGCTGGCTGCACACCAGAAAGGCTCTGTTCATTCTATGTGAGCCGAAGGGCACAGGGAATACATGAAATACTTCACAGAAGTGAGGAAACTGCAAAAGCTGTTGTGCAGTATCCATCTCTACATGAATGCTGCACGAACTTCATTACTGTGTTTAATAAGAGGGATAAGCCAGAAAGCTTTTGGAAGCTTATTTCAGTCTGTCTTTGCTTGGAAAGCGCCCGGTTAATTTTTCTCATTTTCTTCAAAAGGAGAACCTAAAGTAGCTCATGGTGATATTCCTGAGTGTTGTGCTCTCCCTGAAACATGGGCACCCTGTGACAGAGGCAGCTTCATTTTGTAGCATTTTCCCTTTATGCGAGGGAGCAACTGTTCCGTATAGGATCAGACAACGTTTCTTCACTCCTTAAATGCAAATAGATAAACAAAATTAAGGGCAAATCTTATTTTTTCCCTATTCTTTATTTAAGAAGGACAATTTATTAGTATGACCTGGATTTTTTTCCTTTATTTCCACTGTCCATTCTGTGGTTGGTTTTTTTTTGACGTGAATTCCCATTTGGGGTATAGTGGAAGGTTGGTCACTTCTGCTGAAAAACAAAGGATGCAGATTAATAGGGGAAATAATGTATTCATCCCAGTGTATTATATACTTTCTATAAGTAAGTTTTAATTGGACGACTTGCATAAATGGAATGTAAATGTCTCTACAGCACAGCATGTGTCTGGTGCTTGAAAAGGCAAAGTTCAACTCCTGATGTCATTAATCAGGAGCTATAATTTGTAAATGTAGAGTAGGTAATGGAAATTAAAACAAATGTGCTTTATTAACTAATTCTTCAGGCACAGGTAAATCTGTCTGAAAATGAGTTAATTCGCCCTAGCTAAGCACTGTGCCTTATTATGGCTAAGTTAATAATCTACTGCTGTTCACTGCAAAAAATCTAACTCCTGTGGCTAAGGACACACATATAGGGACTGTGGTGCAAGATAGAAATTTCATCTTCAAGTCTTTACAAATTTGGTCTAAATAAAAATCACCTATCAGCCCCATCACACTATCTGCCTGAAAGGCTTTGGCGGCCTTATCAAAGCAGGAGATATTAAGCTGAGACATATGTTTTGATGAGCATTAAGAAATCAGGGTTAGAATTTTCATTTTCTTGATCGTTAGCAATGCTTCTGACATTATTCATTCAGCAAAGATACAGTCAGATATCTAATCATACTTAGCAAGTGATGCTGAAACCGTTTCTGTACAATCCATCCCACAAATACACTAAGAGAAGTGTTCAAGAGAAGATCTACTTCCTAGAAGAAGAAGGCAGCAGCCTCCTTCCTACAGCTACCTTTTCTCATGGAGAAATAATGAAAATGTCTATTACTGTAGGATGGAAGGTATCAATGCCCAGATACCCTATTGTGAATTACCAGGCTACTGAGAGCAGACTTGCCCTTGAGTCCAAGCTCAAAGTTATTATTTTTAATTGGAGTACAGTTGCTTTCCATTTTGTTTCAATTTAGACTCTGTTGACCTGTGTTTGGCCTTCATTCTTCAGCCTGCGGCCCTGCATTAACATCCGTGTTGGTGTTCTCAGCCTGTAAAATGGGGGAAGATCTCCATGCTAACATTATCCTTTCTAAAAGAAAACACTGCACACCTGCCACGATAGCTAATGACTGGGCAATATAGTGGTTGTCACGGCTTAAAAATGCAGGAATGGAAATGGGAAAGAATCCCAAACTCCCAGAAGCAAAAAGGCCAAAGAAAGGCAAAAATTTACTGTTGAGTATGGTGCAGCTGAAAGACAATAAAAGATTCCTTAAACTGGGCATAACAACAGGACAAAAGAAAAACAAAACCTCCCAAAACGCGTCTGTTTGGTTTTATTATGGGATCGACTGCAGTCTGCCAGCCTGTTTTAAAATCAACATTTCACAGCAAGAAACTATACAGTAATGTATCACTTCTCGGCAGGCACTTCCTTTCACTGACAAATGGTTCAAGTGGAGTGATGGCCTAAACAGAATTACACAGAGGGGGAATGGCGTTGATGAAGAAGGATCTATATGAGTGCATTTATTTATAGATACATTCACGTGCACACAGCCTATTGTGTGGACCAGCTTGTTATTGTGGAAATTATCTGTATAAAATGCAAAGCTACTGGAGATGTTTTAGGAAAGCATCAGGAAAAAAAATGTCAGGAAAAAAAATAATCTGACCGTGATGCTAATTTATCCCAAGGGGGATACCCATAACCCCTTCAGTCTCAAAATCACCACCTCTTCCAGTGGCTTTAATGCATAGTAGTTAGCATCTCTAGTTAGCACCACTAGCTTTACCTTTTCCTAATTTTTCTAAGTGGGAGAACAGAAAACAGATCTCTCCAAAGCTCACCACAGAGCTCCCAACTACAAGTTGAAGCACATTTTTTCCTGAGGCAGGGAATAAAATGCACCCTAATGTAAATGGCTGATACAATGCCAATGCACCAATTTATGCTTCAGCTAAATTCTTAAGTTAGCACTTATGTAAGACATTAGGCTTTTATAGGGCTTGGACCAAGGTACGAATTTCATGGGGAACTCACTAATTTGAGAAAACAACTGAGTGCTCTTTGGTATGAGAAACCAGACCACGTATCCATTGGGGAGAGATGAAGGAAGATAAGATTCTATTTTTTCAGCTTTGTGAAATGTTTTTCAGATTTCCTCACTTAAAGTAATCTCAGTATCAATAAAGTTCCAGAATAAAATTTTCAACCTGCTCTCTAGTTAAAATGCTGAGCCTTTCCCTCCTTAGAAAAAAACACATTGCACACATTTCCAACTATCTCTGTTACAACTCTGCCAATTTTTTGAATGCTTAGAGTCGCACTGCATCTGCTTATTCCCCACCAGGGCTGGTGAATGAATTAGCACTAGAGCTCTGCTATTTTTCTCTTATCCAGTAGTTACAGTTCTATGAAACTGCCATTTCAGAAATACATTAATTCAAGGATGTGAAATGTAGCTTAAACTAACAGGTTTTGTAGGTTCTACATTTGAGCCAAAATGCATGCTTAACGAAGACACCAGGAAATTATGCACTTCTTGCCAGAGTTTCATTAATGACTTGGGACTGCAATTTTGGGGCAATCAATATAAAACAGCAAAACCAAGTTTGATTTTTCTTCCTCCAAATGAAAATATCTCTATTGGGTCTCCATAACGGAGGCCCTCAAAAAACATTAGTATGTTTAAGTAAAAAAAGAGCTTTTTTTTTTTTTCCTTTTCAGTTATCATAAAATTGCATTTATCGTATGAAATGAAGACATTTCTGAATATTCAGGAATGACTCTGCAGACTGTGATCAAATCTATTTGCAATAAGCTGAAATAACAAAACTTGCAGAAGATCAGCTCCATATAGCTCCAAAAGTAAAATCTGACTGAGGAGATTTTTTTTACCACACTAATTAACAACAAAGTAGTGGCATTACAGAAATAAGACTACAATCCACTCCGCTACAGTGTCCACCTAACACAGAGTCTAGCCTCTGAAAACATGCCTGTAAAATTCCATCTTTTAATTTGGGAAGATAGTTTCTTTGGATATCTTAAACAAAATGGAGGACCATCGGCAGAACCTTAGGTATGCCTTCTGACTGCTAGGAATAATGTAAAAAGATAAAAAGTTTTAAGCAATTGGAAAAACTTCTATTTTTTCTCCTCTCACGCGTTACCAAATGCATTTAGTTGCTCATTCACTTTAATAAACACACAGCAGAGGATGCAGATGGGAATCTCAAAATCACTGAGGATAGCCACAGTAGTTAATAAATTCAGTCCCATTTGGATGCCATTTAATGTAAACACTTAATTAACAACAATGCTGGCATTCGGTTCAACCACAATCAGCGTCTGCTACTACCTGCCAAGCTGTAATCAAGTGTCCCCAGTTCTGCTCAAGTCCCTGGCATGACTCCTGTTGCCTCCCATGGCATTCAGCATTGCAGGTGATTCGTGCCCTCTGATCATGTATAGGGGAGGAAAAATACCAGCTCAGAAAGGAAAACTCCAGACTCTGTGCTGGAGGTAAGGGGATTACCCTCTGTAAACCAGGAAACAGTAATTTAATCCACCTCTAGGTCAGGCACCAAATTATTTTCCCTTACATCAGTGACTCCTGGGAACTTCTTATAAATGCAGCCTTGCTTGGGAGAATTACCAATAGGCCATGCCGTATGGTAAACCAATAAAATTGTTCCTCTTCAGAACAGGGCACCATAAAGAACCCCAAATACCCTCAAAGGAACAGCAGCACCACACTCAGGATTTGATCCCTCGCTGCTTCACCTCCTCCAGCTGCTGGGCAGAACTGCTTCCAAACTGTGTGCTGCTTCCCCCTGGGTTTGGAGGTGGGAACTGAGGGAGCAGGGCTAGAGCTGGTGCTGGGCTCCCTGACTCCTGGCCAGCACCGGCTGGAGCTGCTTGCACCAGGAAAGCATGATGGAGGACATTTCATTCCATGCTTCCACTCTGGATCAGGAAACCATGCGCCATGTTAAGTACTAGGAGATGAGTAGAGTGGGAAGCAGATTTCTCATGCTAACGGGCAAAGTGAAGGGGCTCACAGGCTCAGACTCTCAACTTCACGTACAAGAATCTCAGCAATTTTGTTTTGTTAATCATTTTTCTGTGTTTCCTCGGTGGGAAGGTGCTTAATTACAATTTACATTCTAGCCACCAAAAAATTTAAACAACTCCCAGGCTGAACGTTGCCAAACTATGTCAATTAAAAATAAAATAAAATAAATACTAAGGTATTCTTATAAGAAGCACTGTTCAAAAAACCTGTGATCCAAGGAAAACGTGCCAGAAAAATGAAACAATAGGGGAAAATATCTTATTTCCTTCAAGAGCAGAGTAAAAATCCCAGGAATGCGTTCAGCCTTTGCTGAGTGCTTCACGGCGACCTCCTTCTGCAGGTCACATTTTCCACTGCTCTCCTAAGTAAGAGGAGACTCCTTGTGTATGTGTGGGCCCCAGAACAGCCCCAGGAGGCTCGGCCAGGGATGGGGCATCCACCACCTTTCTGGGCAACCTGTGCCTCACCACCCTGACAGTAAAAAACTTCTTCCCTATATCCAATCTAAATCTCCCTTCTTTTAGTTGGAAACCATTTCCCCTCATCCTGTCACAACAGACCCTGCTGAAGAGCCTGTCCCCTTTCTTCTTAGAGCCCTCTTTAGATACTGACAGGCCATTATTGTGTGTCTCAGTTACTCACTCATTTACTCACATATCAGTGAGTAAATGTCTTTGCTTTTTTAATTTCCTTAATTTTAGTCGGTTCCTGAACTCCACAATGAAATAACTTTATTTTTTAAATGTTAGTACTTAAGTTTGGGTTTTCAATACTACCAGAGCACCCCACTGTGCTTACAGCAAGGCAATGGAGAGCTGGTTCTCTCAGCAGCTCTACCTTGTGGTGCGGTGTTGTGCAGGACCCAGACAATCCAAAGCAATTGCGCTCCAGCAGTAATTAAGCATCTAGATAGGGATCTGTTGCTGTCGCCTTTGTGCCTCCCTTTCCCAGACTAAAAAGTGCAGGGCTGTCTCCAGCGACCCACCCGGCCCTGCACAGGACGCGCTGCTCCAGCTCTCCCCAGCCCTGCCCAGCGGCAGCCCGGACACGGCTGCGAGCAACGGCAGCGCTATGGGGCAGCATCTGCCCCCCTCGCTGCGTGCACGAGAGGAAAGCGCTCGCACCACAACAGGATGTTGCAACGGGTACGCAGCTTTTCCTGGCCAGGGAGAAAGCAACGCATCGCACAACTTGGCGGCGTTGCCTAATGCACGAGCTCTTATGCAGCAGACGGGCCGGAGCGCAGCACGGCCGACCTGAATTTCTGGTTCTGCTTTGCATTGCTCCTCATCAACGTGCGCGGGGCTGGAAGCAACGGGAGCAGTCCGGAGCGGGGCTGTAGCGAGGAGAGGCGGCTCGGGGAGCCACATTACACCGGGACGAACAGCTCCAACGGCTGCTAAAGCACTTCACCCCCAAATTAGTCTGTACCAGTGATTCCATAGGTACCTAAAGAAATCTCAGCTTTGATCGCTGCGTCTCACAAACGGTACCAACCCGTGAACGCAATCCGAGCAAACGCCCCGCAGAGAGGCTGCGGGTGCCGCTTCTCAGGCGTACGGGCGGCAAGGACGTGGGCAGGAACGGGGCGCTCCCGATCCCCTTTGCCGGCGGCTGAGGCGGCGGCGGGATCTCTCCCCGGGGGCAGCCGGGACCGGCGCGCTGCTGCCGGCAGCGAGGACGGCCCGGTCCCCGTCCCGCCCGCAGGGGAAGCGGCGGTTGCCAGGGCGGGCGGAGTCGGAAGCACGACAGCACGGGGCGCTGGGGCGGCGCTGGCGGCGGCGGGAGGAGCTCGGAGCTCGGCACTCGGCACCGCGTTAGGGTCGCGGCGCAGCGACGGAGCCGGGCAGCGCCGCCGGCCCCGCAGCAGCAGCAGCAGCAGGAGGAGCCGAGCCGCCCCCCACCGAGCGCCGGGAGCCGCTGCTCCGGGCGGCCGATGAGCGCCGGGCTGCGGCGCCGCTGCCGCCGCTCCGCGGGTGAATGAACCTGTCCCGGACGGCGACAGCGGCTTCGCCTCGGGCTGCGGCACCAGCCTTCCCCAGGACAAAATGGACGGGTTCGCCGGGAGCCTGGGTGAGCGGCTACGGGCAGCGCGGAGCGGAGGGCGGGACGGAACGGCACGGGAGGGACGGGGCGAGCCTGGCTCCGGGCGGCAGTCCGCCCTCCCGCCGCGGGGCCGGGGTCCGGGGGCGCGCACCTGCGGCCGGGCCGGGAGCCGCCGAGGGCAGCGCCGGGTTGCTGGCAGCGCCAGCCGGAGCTGGAGCCGGGGGAGACGCGGAGCTGAGCGCGCAACGCCATCCGCTCTGCGGCGGGAGGGGAGGGAAGCGAGGAGGGAGGGAGAGAGAGAGAGGGAGGGAGGGGATGCCAGCGCGAAATCTGGTCAGCTTCAAACCATCTGTTGCGAGAACTCCGGCTGCACTTGCCTCCTTTGTTCTTTCCTCGTCGTGGGCTTGCTCTTCCCCGGAGTTACTTACTTGGGCTTGGCTGGCTCGTTTTGTTTAATGCCATTTTAGTTTTGCTCCGGGTGCGGAGGGACCCCGGACGGCCGGAGCCCGGCGAGACGGCTTCGTTCCCGGGACGCCCTCTGCTCCCAGCCCGGGCCGGCTCCGGGGCCGCCTTCTCGGGGCACCGCTCTGCTCGGAGCGCGGGGGAGCACCCCCTGCCCGGAGCTCGGCGTGTCGCGCTGTGCTCAAACCAGAAACATCTATCGCTCACCCGCCTCGGTGCACCCGGGGAGCTGACAGCCTGTGCTCTTTTCGGTTTCGCTAAGACGACGGCAAATTGTCACCGCGTAGTTTAGGAGAAACCTACCAGCAGCCCCTTTCCGAATGCTTCAGAGGATAACTCGCATATAGCGTGAAGCCGTCCTAGTTGAAAGTATGACCTGACATTATTTCTACATGTAAGAGCTGTAGAGCGTGTGCATCCTGATTTGTTTTCGGTGGCACAGCGCTGCCTGTTTGGTTTGCAGGACACCAAGTAATGCGCTGCCTACCTGCAGCCCTTCTGTGCTTGCCCCTGCCCCAGTGCACCCAATGCAGCACCCAGCCCCCCTCCATCTTTGGCAGAAGAATAAATCTGCCCCTCTCAAAATGACACGGAGTTAAATTTACAGCACTCGGGTGAAATTTATAATAATAGGGAATAGTTCTCGATTTTCTGGAAAAGCTGACTCGTTTCAATAGTGCTGAGTGTGATCCCAACCTTTAAGGTTTCTGAAATGTCTGCTCCCACGTTTTGGGCACCTGTCCAAACCAAACTGGTGCACCATAATGAACAGTGCACTTCTTTAAAATGTACTTGTATTTTTTTGTTCTTTTTTTTTTTTTTTTTTACTTTTTAATAAACCTTGGCTCCTGGCCTGATCCACTCTCCTTGCCCAAGTAACTTTTCTGATGATTTCATATCTCCTGATCAAAAAGCGATACGGGGAGGAATTGCGAATGTTCTATTCTCATTTTTCACTGGGAAAATTGTGCCCGTTGGTGACGTATGCAAATATACCTTGCTTAATATTTATGAACTCTTTACCCAGTGGTGGAATTGATCACCATATCAAAGAGCACCCGTGTGCCTTTAGCTTGGGGACTACTGCCCCCCATGAGGTCCTTATTCAGAAATAACTGTTGGGAGTGGGGGAGTGGGGAAAGACCCCAACACTGATTTTGAAATAATGAAGCACTGTTTTCCTGCTTGGAGGCTGCTTGCAGAGCAGCGACTCAGTCAGTGCTGTGCATGGAGGCAATGCCCGCTTGGGGCATCCCGCTCCCCTTGCTGAGGGAGGCTCCATCTGGACCTTTAATTTGTTTCACTGTTTGGTCAGGCATGCCCTGTGATTTTATTAGAATTTAATGAGGATTAAGCTCAGCTCAATCTTTTAAAGTGTATGTCATGATATTGTTAGTTGGCCTTTGATTTTGCTTCTGTAGTAAGCATCAATGCGTGTATGCAGGATGTGGGCTAGAAGAGTGTGTCCAAAGTTTCAGGCTCCAAAACACAGAGCTCTGTGTGCCTCCACGCTCCCAGGTTCAGCCGTGCTGCCTGCTTGGTGCTTTGTGATCACTTCTTGTTTGCTGCTGCCGGTAACAAGCGTGTAACATGCACAAAGATGTGCGAGTTGTTTGGAGACTTTTTTTCTTCAACATCTCTAATTAAAATCTAATGGCTTGAATGTAATCAGCTGTCTGCTAAGCGCCTTTTAGGAAGGCCATAAATTAATGTAATTTGGAGTGAAATGTAAAAATTAGTTGCCATTATTGTTGGCAAAACTGTGCTATCTCTGTATGTGCGTGCTTTACCAGTCAAGCGAGCTTATTAGGGAGAAAGCTGTCCTTTTAATGCCTCCTGTCATCATCTGGAAGGCAAAATGTTATTACAGATTGTGCCCTCCAGCACAGGCAGAAATACCTTTTTGCATGTCTCCTGCAGTCTAAAATACTTCACGCAGCTGTTTTCTTTTGGCTTCCATACTGAAACTTTTATGAGAATAAAGAGATGAAAGAAACCATTTCATATGTAATTTAAAAAATTGTTTTAGTTGTTGGTTTAGGATGTGCTTGTGTAGCAATGTGTCAAGAGTGGAGCCATTCACTTACTGTAAAGAGTAAAAATAAATAAATAAAATTGGGCATTATTAGTTAAGTTCCACAGCTGAATTAGTTATTGGCTTGCTCTTTTGATAAAGCACTTCACTTCACATTTACTGGGCCTTGAGTGCATTTTCACTATTGCTACTAGCAAAGCAGTTACTGAATCCTATTTGTTAGGTCAGGTCTGGTGCACCTCACATCTAAGTGTTTCTAACAGAGCGCTCACTGGGAGCTCAATGAATTGAGGGCTTGGTGAATTCTGGCCATCCACTTTTCCAGATGCATCCCTTGAGGTGAAGGAATGTGCTTCTGAATAGGAGCAAGAGATCCAGGGACTCAGACAGGGCTCTTGGGCTTATGCCTCATGCCCTTGCCAAGACACAGGCACAGCATGGTGGCTGGTAAGGGTCTGCCAAGTTTTTTTGCTTTGGGGTCCTGATCAAAACAACCCAGAGGCAGCATCTTCATGGGAAAGAAAGCATTATTAGTTCCACCGACAGAAGAGGACTGTGAGGTTCTGGCAAACAAAGTCAGTGTGAGAAATAGTACAGCTGAGGCTGCCAGCAGGCGTTGCCTTGTTTTTACCATCTCTCTTTTTCACCGTGCAGACAATTGCCTCGATCTCCTCCACTGTCAGGCTCCCACGAGAACTGGTGGCCCAGCAGAAGGCTGTAAGACTGAACTGTTGGCAAAACTGTTGGTCTTCTAACTTTAATTTTCACATTTCATCCAACATTATAGTCTATAGTCAATTCTAGCCTTCCTGCTTGCCCATGTGTTATAGGAGTTTGTCCATAAATTGGCTTGTTTGCCAAGAGGTTTGCCAGCCCTTAGGTTGGCTTTACTGTATTGTGAACCTACTGAAGTGTGGAGAGAGATGCCTTTCTTGGGCCCAAATCTTAACTTTCGAGGACTGATACTTTATTTGGAGCAACAAATCATAAAGTTGTAGAATGGTTTGGGTTAGAAGAGACCTTTAAGACTATCCAACTGTACCCCCTGCCCTAGGCAGAGCTACCCTGGGCCCCATCCAACCTGGTCTTAATTGCCTCCAGAGGGGGGCACCCACAGCTTCTCTGGGCAGCTGTGCCACTGTCTTGCTGCCCTCTGAGTAAAGGATTTCTTCATCACATCTGATGTAAATCTTCCTACTTTCATTTTAAAACTGCCCCCCTTTGTCCCGTCACTGTCTTTCTCCGAGTGCCTCTTGCTGGAAGGTCTGAGTACAAAGTATTTGCCACTGTGTTACTTCTCTGGGTCAACACTCAAACCGTCCATTTAATACCCCTCTTATTTCTGCAAGGTTAGCTGGCTTTGGTACAAGATCCTTTAAATCCCACTAGATTTAGACTCACAAAGAGTAAGTCGTGGGATGTTCCCCGATGAACAGTTTTCTGCTGCTCATAGCTGTTGCATTGTTTTCTGTTCTGAGAAAACTTCAGCTAGTTGAGCTCTGTAACAATAACCAATTGTAACTAAAGATGTGGAAGCCTTCATAAGATGTATTTAAAAAGAGTAGGTCTGTTTCCAAGTTTGTCACCAGAATGATAACAACATGGCATGAAGAGTGTTGTAGGACTGTCTCCAGCAATGAGGTCTGTGGGAGAACAGTAACATAAAAATAAACAAAGAGCTCGCAACTTACAAACTGTAACCATTGCTTGTGTGCGGGAGGCTGGGAAGCTTAGAAATTACTCCTCTCCTGAAGTTTCAGGCAAAGTAATTAAGAATTAAAGGGGAAAAAATGTGGTTCAGTTCATGCCTTTTTTTTTTTTTTTTCTTCCCCCAGAGGAAGAGAAAACAGAGGAGAGTAGTAATGGCTAAGGGGGATGGCTTTACTCTTCTGCTGGTGCTACAAGAGGGGAAGCTGGAGAAATGAAGTGAAAAAGAGGTTTTCCATATCACACAGGATCTGCATATTGTTTTGTCACTGTGTGTACTGCTTTTAACAGCAGTACATCTTATCGCAGAGGTGGCATGTAGGTCAAATTCATTTATTTTTAATTCTCAATTTGCATTAAAGTTTGTTTAAAGTTGTTGGAATACATGTCTGTAGCTGTTATCTTGGGTAACTACTGAGACTCTTGTGAGAATGTGCTCCTCCTCTAGATATGGAAAGCCTGTGGTGCCAGTTGAAGCTCTGGCATTGCAAAAGCCCCTTCAACCCTGCAAGGAGAGAGGGAGAGAGACTGGCTGCAGCAGGTTGGAGGGTTTGTCATTTATCTGGGCTACTTTTGTTTTCTAATGGATGCCCTTTTAGGCTGCAGACAATGAGTTCAACTTGATTCACTGGGCTCTGCTCCTGGGACTGCTGTGTGCTATTGTCAGTGTGCTGGCTCTCTCAGGAACAAAACTTTTGGCAGGACATCGATCTGTCCTGCCTGAGAAGGGTGGCTGTGACTGGTACTGGGGGCATGAGGGTGGCCAGGAGGACAGTGCTTGCTGTGGGAACTCTCTGGTGGCCCCTCTTGCTGCATGGGCAGCAAACAGCAGCCCTGCTTCTCGTTGCCAGCTGAACAAAGAAACCATAAACCTCAAACATAGGAGAATCTGTGAGAAAGTTTCTCTCTCCCTGCTGCAGAAAGGCTCTTAATGCCTGGGATGCAGGGGATAGCTTTTGGCCTTAACACTATGTACTTCACACTCTGAATATTTCTAATACAGACAGCTCAGTTATTTGATAGAATTTTCTCTTGCCAGAAAAACCTCCTCTGAAAGGATTTTTTTTTTTCCTGTTTGTCACTCCCTGTATTGTGGTGTCTGCAATTATTGATGTTTATTATTTTTTTCCCTTTTAGATCCTTGCTAAATCTAATGCTTAATGAATGTAATCTTGAGGCCAAGAACGTTGTTCCTGTTTTACCCACACATAATGTAATAGGGTAATTAATTTTGTAACACATGGTGTGTATGATGACAGTGCAGGTCTGTGCTATTGCTGCTTTCTGGTAGGGAGATTGTTCTGTTTAACAGATCAGAATCACCTGATAAACAGCTTTTCATGAGCTTCACTAACTTCCTTTTCAAGAAATCTTCCTACAGTTGCTCCTGAGCTCAGGTGGAGCCTCTCCTTGCTTTGTTTCACCTCTCTTTAAAGAAACATGTTGAGTTTAAAGAGGAGTTGTTACCCTTCTTTGCTTCACCAGCTTGAAATTGATGCAGAACTTTGATGTTGTGGGAATTGCTTTCATGAGGAGCTGAATGAGGGACACCTGGAAGCCCTGTGGGGGTGATATGTGGGCTCCTCTGAGAGTTTGCAGGCATCTTTGGGAATCACACACATGCACTCTGATTTGTGGGCAGGCCTACAGCCTAGGTTGGTAATTCAACCAGTGGCAGTGGGAGGGTGCTGCTGATGGGGAGCTGGGATATGAAGAGATGCCAGAGAGGTTAAAACTCTGAGTTTATGGCTAAATCTTGGAATACGTGAAATGTTTTTCTCTACTTTTTTTTTTTTTTTTAAATCTTTCCCATTCCCCTATCACTTCCTACTTTTATTCAGCATTTCACTTTTTACTTTTGATATTCTTTCTCTTCTTTTGGCTCTGTATTTCAATTATTCATGGGATGTTCAGTGATGGTACGTAGCAATGTGCTTCCCAAGTTTTATGCCCTAAGACTACTTACTTGAATGGATGAGGAGCATTTTCTTAATTGTTTTTTTTTTTTTTTTTTTTGACTGTTGTGTGTCTCAGTGGATTGCCCTTTCTGCTCATCCTCAATAGCTTCAGCCTAACTTGTTTGCTATATATAGCTGTGTCTTGATGTTTTTAACTGCTATTTTCCCAACTGCACTCATGGTTTTTAGTGTCTGTTCTGCTTTGTAAGATATTGATTTTTCATTTGTAGCAACAACAACTTTGTTTTTTTTCTAGGAAGCATTGGAGAATCCATTTGCCTTCTTTGTGGTGTCTTCTGCTTGTGTGGGCTTGCAGTCTTTAGGCAAGATGCTTTAGTGAGTGCAAATCTGACCTACTGTAGAAGTAGCCTTACTCTTTGTATTATATAAATTTTATTTAGCTATCTAGAGTAGCTTGTACATGTGCATGGCTCTTATATGTACTAAAAATGTAATGGAAGGGGAAGAGATGAAGCAACATAGTTCTGCTGTATAAAAATTTATGATATGTATTAGAGAAGTTCATCTACAAGAGTTGTTCTAAAAGTAATTCCTCCTACTTTATTATATTGGTCCATAACATCACAGGTGGATGCTGGTAGTATGACAGTAGAAGTTCATTTACATTTTGTTCCATTACATTTTGTTGCCATGTGACAGATGGCAGCGGAAGGGCAGTATGACACAATGGCATCTGAAGTTCACATAAAGTAAAGGTGTGTCATTGAATTTCTCCCTGAGAAAAAGCTTGCTCCCACTGACATTCATTGAGGCTTGCTGAACTTTTATGGAGTCCAAACACTGGATGTGGGCACAGAGGTGGTGGGTGGTGCGTTACAACAGTGGGTCACCTTTGCTGGTGCAGATTGTTACAAGCACAGCCTGCAGGCTCTTGTTCATCTCTGGTGAATATGTATAGCTAAAGTGACTATGCTGAAGAAGAGTGCTTTGAGCTGAGAATTTGCTCAAATAGTGCAATTGAGAATTTGCTCTATCAAATAGTGCTACTGTGCTCTTTGTATCTGTTGTAGTTTCATGGAAATAAATAGGCATTACATTTGGAGCAACCTATGTACCTTGGATTTCAGGTGTTCTGTTAAATTAGAGAAAAACAGCCACTGTTGTCTGTTGTGTGATTCACTTATATTTTACTGAAACTCAATTTCTAGCTCTGATGTGGTATTCCAGAATGGAGTTGATTCTCACTTGTCTTTCCAGTTTATTTGGGCTTAAATGGAAAAAAATAAATAGGTGGAAGGGAGCAGAAGCCAAACTGTTTTATGCTGAAATATATTTTGAACTTGTGTAAACATTTTTAATGCATCAAGCTAAGTTGGCAGACTTTCATAATCCTGTGGGAAAATTGGGAGTTTGAAACCCAGTGGATAAATTGAAGTCACAAATGCTTTTAAGCCCAAGATTTGGCTCCCTAAAGGGATGCTGCAAATGAGTTAGGCCGAGAAATGTGGTTTAGCTAAAGCAAATGAAAATATGTTTTCATGAGAACTTTATGATTTTAAGGACAAAATATTTGGATTTCTTTGTTCTGAGTTGAGGACACAAAACCAAGAAATGGCTGTTCCCAAGAAAAGGTTGTATTTGCTGTCCAAACACAAGAGGTAATGATTTCACCACATTTTATGTTTTTAAATGAGTTTATGCCATAAGAATAATAGAGGCTGTTTTAAAATGCGAAATTTCATTTAGCTGCTGAGTTGAGCAAATGTTTTCAAGCATAATTGAATTAACAATGCCAAATATACATAAAATGAATGGCAGAACTATTAAAGCTTACTGTATGTCACGTTGTTTCTCTCTCAGAGAACAAAAGAAAAAATGTCCCTTTTCCACGGGATTTTGAAGAGCTTTGCACCTACTGCAGTACAAAACAACAGCAGGAGGAGGGTGGGCTCCAGTTTGTTTCCTTCCCCCTCATTCACAGTCACAAGTAGACCATGCCATTTTCTTAAGAGGTTTCCTGTTGTGTGCATTACGTGGGTCTGTGGTTAATTAGACCACTGAGTTTCAGTGGCAAGTTGTGTTGGAAAGATGGCAGGAGACCAGCCAAAAGTTTATCTTGCAAATTGAGTTTTTGAGGATGGACATCACCTTAAAAACAAACAAACACATTTTTTAAGGTTATATTATACATCCTGTAGTACATCTGGCTTTTATAACAAGCTTTGGAGTGGCTTGGAATTGTAGGTGCAGTCTTGTAGGACTACAAGCTCTTTGATCAAGCTCTTTTCCAGGAGCAGTAGGTACTGGAAATCTGACCACATGGAATGGAAAGAAATTGCTGGATGTGTTATGGCTTGGGGGTTTCGTTGCTAGAATTTGGCTGAGTAGAAGTTCAGGATGCATTCCTATGAATGTGGTCTTTCTTGCTTGTAGAATTATGGAATCATTAAGGTAGGAAAAGACTGATAATCTGAAGATCATCTAGTACAACTGTCAACCTGTTTTGCCACTATGCCCATGTTTCTGAAGAGAGATGAGGAAGGAGAAACTTTCAAGAGTAAGAATTGTACATGAAAATTTCTCAGTTGCAGGACTTAGAGATGTAGCAATGCTTGTGTCTAGATAATACCACTTCAGCTTTTTCAAACAAGAACTCAAACAAGAGGGAAGTTACAACTTTGTTTAGCAATGAAATGCTGTATTAAACTGCTGTTGCCTCCTGTTGCAGTGCGTGCTATGCAAATACCATCAGAGATATCAAGCAGGAAATTAGTGGTTTGTGTGGTTGTAGTGCTTTCTTCCTAAACTCTAAACATGTCTGTTAAAATCATGAGTGGGACAACAATAACAAGCAGCCCAAATTCAGTACATCTGTAAATTTTTATTTATTTATTGCCTGGAATGAGCCTGAAAGAGTTCTGAGCCACTGAAACATCTCTGATAGCTGTGATAAGCCCAATTGTGAGATCTCTTTTGCTGTTTTTTTTTTTGTCTCGTGCACTGGAGTTGAGAGGATTTCTGTGATTCTGGTTTCTCAGCACCATGGGATATGGGATGGCATTTTTCCATGAAAATAGTACAATGTTGAAAAAACATGACTTGCTGACATTGCTGTTCTCTAGGTTTTGTAGATTATTTTGTGTAATTTTTATTATATTTTCAATTACTTGTGACAACAGTATTTTTGAAAGGTGCTCTGTTGGGTCATGGATTGCTTGACATGGGTATGGCAACAGTAAGGCTGTCTGTTGTTGCAGTCAGCCACAAATTCTTGGGCTGAGTTCTTACTAGAGGAGTTAGTTAATAATTAGGGTACATACACAGGTTACTTTTGGAGGCAGATATAATGAAACAATTAGGAATGTGAGCATATTCTTTCAGCTAAAGAACCAGAGTAATAAGTAATAATTGGTGTATTCCTGGTGTAAATGTGATCTTTTTTTTGTGTGTGATGCATTAAAAATGTGTTCGTTTGATGAGATGCTGTTTCTATTTGTTAATGTTCCTATTTTAGATTGTTTTAACTCACTTTTAGTGGCCTAGATTTGCAGAAACTACTATAGCTTGGGCAAACATTTAGTATGAAACTAAGAAATACCTGAAATCTTACAGTGAGTTTTGTGCCCTTGCTTTCAAACCGAGCTCTGCTTTACCTGCATGTCAACATATATCAAAGTGTTGTACATGCATATAACTTCCAGTTTTTGTTTGGAATGAAAAACCAGCTCAGGCAGTTGCATGGTTTCTGTCTTCCGGCACTGTTCAGTTCAGCCACTTTCACTTAGATTCTGAAAAATGCACATTTAACCAAACTATCATCTTGTAGCATGGGGAGGGAGAAGGTTTCATTAGGAGAAAGCTTAGAAAAGCATGTTTGTTCCAGGAAAAGCTTCCTGGAGGATGTGGTATGGGATATGAAACAAAAGGAAAATTAGCAGGGAGCCCCGCTGCCTTTTCTGCAGCTTTCATGCTTATTTTGCTTTGGTTTGTCATCTCATACCAGATTTCTCTTGCAGCTGATGTGTCTGAGAACATCAATTTATGAAATGCCTGGTTAGAAGAAATAGGAACTGCAAGAAGATACTGCGTTGTTGCAGAAGTGATGGAGGAATGAAGTGGGTGGTGTTTCCAGTGGTGACAAGGCCAGATCCAGAAAGATAGAGTAATACAGGCATTAATACAGCTTATAATGACTTCAGGTTCTGAGTAAGGGCATAATATTCTTTAATTCTATAACTAAAGCAGCATTTCCTGATTTCAGTAAGCTAATGGAATTAAGTTCTTTAGATTCATTTTTTTTTCCCTTGGAAAAGTGTTTAGCCTGGCTTTGTACTTGTTATTTTTGTTCTGCTTGATTTGAAAAAGTGTTGGGGGAGGGGAACCAACCCTAGAAACTACCACCAAACTCTACAAAAGTTCATGTCTTATTGTGAATTGATTGGAAGCTATCATTCTGAGGTTCTTAGCTCAGAGGTTCTTGGCTCTGTTCCTTCCTAGAAGCAAGTGATTTGAGGAAAAATAATGTGATTAAGTAGATTTTCTGTGCTAGCTGGTTTAAATGGAAAGAAAATGGGTCTGCACATATAATCAGCAGATTTATAGACTGATGTTTAAAGCAGCCTCAGCTAAGGACTGGAAAAATGAAGCCAAAAAAGTAAAACACAAACAAAAAAAACCAACAAAAACAAAAAAAACCTCAGCAATTTTGTGATGTGAAAACACTAACAAGAATTTAGTTTAACTACAAAATTAATTCTAAAATGATTTTCATTTTTTACATATAGATGCCAAATCTGTACGTATTAATTGTTACTTCAGTACTCTTGTAGAGGCGAGCTTTTGTTTTAAGATGCATCACATGGAAAGTGCCTGTATTTACTGGATGACAGTGAAAGTATACCCAATGAGTTGCTTTAAGACTTCAGTATAATAAAAATCTTAGTTATTATGTGAACTCTTTGTATACTCTTATTGTATACTGTATACTCTTATTGTATATGGACATGGGAGTGAGATACTGCTGCAGGGTAAGGAAGTTGAATATTCCAGGTTTTTTTGCATCAATTTTGTATTCAGATTTGCAGTATACATAGTGTATGGTAGAGGGAGGGGGATAAACTGGGCAATGCAAGGGAAACCCCTCTTTGATCTTCTGAATGAGATGATTTAATACATATAGACTTAGGTAGAGTTCTTGCAAACACTATAGGATGGTTCTTGTTATTGCTACTGCATGACCATCGGTGATTGTAAGTCACATAGCACTGTCATTGTGGTGTCACTGTGAATCTTGTAGTTGATTTTGGACAACTTCTTTTGAAGATGTATCTCATTGTGTGACTTTACGCTCTGCTGTTGATGTAGAGAGTTGGCATCCAGCAGTAAACATTCTACTAAAAGTTCCACTTAGAAACGTATTTACGGTATAAATCATATCTCTTGTGCTAGTCCAGAGATGCTCTGTATGGCATCAACATGCTAATTTCTGCTTTTCTAATTTTGTGTGTCCTTTCACAGTGAAATTGCCAATCCTTTCATAAAATGATGTGTCAGAGCTGTGATTCCAGGCAGCTGCAGGAGTGTGAATTACAGCCTTGACAGGGGCGCGGGACAAGGGCTGGCTGTAATTTCTAAAGGGTGCCACAATCATCCTTCAGCACTGGAAGCTACAGCAGGTATTTTGGAACTCCTAGGGAGTGCTGAGGATGCTGAGCAGAAAAATGAAAGTTGCCTGTGGAGTCTGCTATGTATAAATGTATTGCAAAGGTAACTTTGGTACAAAGGTATTCAAACTGGGGTCATCAGATTGCCAGTTATTATGGATGTCTGATTGAGGCGTACTGCGGAATTGTTTCACTTGGGTTAAATTTCCTGGTGTGCATTGGAAAACCAGGAAATTGTGGCTAGTTTGGAGGAACCTTATGTTGTTTTACCATGGGATTAACTTGTCAATGAGCTGTATAGCACTGGATAGTGGTTAACTTGGCATCCTGTTTTCTGAACTATTATTATGGACAAAAGTTGTTTGTTTTTAAATATCAAACACTGGAATTTTAAACAGCTTTTGGATCATTCATTTTGTATGTGCATCTACTACAGCGATATGGTTTTCTATATTTTTTTTTTCTATATGTTCTACTCTTTGCCATTAGAGGAATATGAAGTTGGGAGAGTGGTTAATTTGGATTTTAATAGTCAGGTGCTGAAGTCATAATCCCTGCCAACCAGGAGGATTGCAAGCCATTTGGTACTGTGTGGTAAGGTGTTACAGAACTTCTGCTTCTGGAGCTTGCAAGATGTGCAAGTATCAGGCACTGCCTCTTGCTATGTACCTGAACAGCTTAATGTATGCTTTACTCCTGATTTTCTTTCAAATCAAACATTTATGGCTTGCAAACTGTGCATTTGAAATTCTGTCTACGCTTTAAATCAATAAAGTAAATATGACATTATGGCTGTTTCAGTTGAAATTTTACCTGTTGTTTCCCTGCAGCTGAGGTTTGAAACCCAAATGAGACCTGACTTGCATAGTGCTGCTCCCCTCTTTTTTTTCCTTCCTATCTCAAGTGATTTGAAACCTCCAAATAGAAAATATGACCTAATGTCTGTGCGTTCTCTGAACATTGGTTCAGTTATTGACTAGCTAAATAATAGAGGTGTATGAGTGTAGAGGTTCTTGCTAACGTGCTTTTAATTATCTGCATTTACGTATTTATTATTTGCAGTAGAAATTTCAATTTCCTGTTGGTACAGCTAGAGCAGCTTTAGCAGTAAAAGAACTCAAAGCTGTAACTTGGCTGCAGCTTTTGTGAATTAATGTCAGCATTCACTGTTCCCTTTTTATAAACCATAAAGGGAATTTTTTTTTTTCCAAAACTATTGATAAAATGGCAGAAGGAATTGCAAGAAAGTGAAATTGGTAATAAAGCATACATAGAGTATCTGCAGCATGTAGCATGTACTGGATTTATCAGTATGTGTGCATTTGTACTTGATAGGGACATAGATATAGCTACCTTTCCACCTTCACTTAAAGATAAATTTAAACATACACAGTTTGACTAATTCTTTTTTTTGTTTCCAGGACTATCTGGGAAATTTCCAGAATTTGATGCACACACATATTTAATTGCTAAACCAGCTTTAATGTAAAGGGATTGAAGTTCTGGCAATTTCTTGTTCATAATTGACTATTTCAAAGAATGCTGTTACTGTTTGTTCTTGACCTGGTGATATGATGCATTTTGTGCAGCATCTAGAACAGGTCTTTTTGACTTATGTGGAAACTGAGTGAAGTTATTATATAGTATTCTTACATTCCAATTACAGTATATGTCCATTCTCCATTTGAAATATTCCTATTGTATTACATACTTCCATTTTTCAGGTACTGTGCGATATATCTGCCCAGTTTATTTTCAGGATTATGATTATCTTATTCACTGTAACATGTGTTTTGCTTTTGTGAAGCTATAAGCTGATTCTGGAGTAGTTTTTTTTCCCTTTCTTTGTGCTACTGTTATTTGCAAGTCTTCTGCATTCAGTGTTGTACAGATTAAAACTCAAATACTTTTGAAGTTAAAGTAATTAGCAGGTAAAAAAGTATATAAATATTTACTAGGATGAAGTCACTTGTTCAAGATGAACTACAATTTGGCAAACAGCTCTTGTGTGCCATCTTATGACCTTTGTGTAGCCATTTTAAGAGGAAAATTGGGTAGGACCAATGTCATCTGAGAGCCTTCTGTTCACCCTTAACTGCCCTGGGATATTAAGGATCACTGGCTAACAGCCTTGTCCTGTTGTACTTTAGATCCATATCATTCTCTACAGAGTAAAGCTATGGACATGAGCGTTTCATGGTGGTGGTCATACTGAGTGTCATCAGCTTTGCTTGTGCACAGATGTGCCCCTTTTTGCAGCATGCATAGCATGTGCTGTCCCTCACCTCCTCCAAGCTGTGTGAGGAGCAGCTGGTCAATGGCCTCCAGTTACGTGTCTCCTTCTCTCCACCTTGGTGCTTGAGGTGCCAGGAGGCAGAGCTGGGGTCCTGCTGGCAGATGTCTGAAAGGAAGGCCTGCTGCAATCAAAGGCGATGGGAGCCACCCTCAGCTGCCCTCTGAGAAGTGTCACGGGGATGCTGACAGGCTGCAGCTGTCTGGAATGAGGCTCTGCTGAGCAACTCGTATTTCTTCCTATTGTGTTGGGCTGCCATAATATCATGCTCACCACTATAAATACCTGGAGTTTCCAACACTGTGTCATTTTTAGAACTACTTGCCCCCACCCCCTAGTGTCTGTATGGATGTTTTGTTTCGATTCTTGTTCCTTCTGGGTTTTTTTGACAACTGCTGTTGAACTTCAAGTTTTTGCTGCAAAATTCCTGAGGTGGGCCCTGACTATTTTTGCTGTTAGCTGCACAGCTAAGTTCTCATCCTCAGACAGGAGAAGCAGGGAAGGTGAGGCTGGTCCTTGTAGTGTACTTGACAGCAAAGAAAGCAAATGCTGTGGTCATTCTTAGTAGTGCTCCTGTGCTAGGGCGAGTGATGGGACCTGAAGTCAATGTACACTTTGGACTTTTTTGTACCGGAGGGAAAAAAACAGGGAAATGGTGAAGCTTTCTGTGTCCTCTCTAAATGACAGTTGGTGGTTCCACAGCTCCAGCTGGTGGCTGTGATCCTGTCACTGTTCTGACGTTGGCTCCATGGCTGCATGCCCCCAGCTTTGTGCTGGCAATGGCATAAAGTCGCCCCTCAAACCCGAGGATTGCTGTGGCATGCTGGCAGCTGTTCCTGTACAGCCCTGCTCTGCTAATCACTATCAGATTTGTTGGTCCAAATCTGATAGTGCACAACATGCCCCCCATTCTTCTGCAGTGCTCTTGGTTATCATGGACACATGATGTCACTCTTCTAACCTGTACACTCCTCAGATGCTTACTAGGTGATTTCCGTGTTGTACAAGCAATTTTCCATCTTCTGGAAGCAGCTGTTAGAATAGGTTTTAGCAATTTAGCTTTTGCTTTTTGTTAACTGACAATATTTTCGAAATGGAAAACCGAATCACTTTGAGTCTGTGAGAACTTCACATGTTGCTGGGCCATTTCCAGGGAGCTTAAAGCAGAAAGTGGCTGCTTCAGCGCTGCATTGCCTGCTCAGTTCAATAGGAATCTTCTCTTCTGTTCTCCTCTAACAAGAGCCATTCTTCTTTAATGAGATGATAGCTGCCACATGTCTTTCTTCTTTTCCTTTAGTTTTATGTATTCTAATCGATGACCATTAGCCATACTGCTGTAGCACTGAAAGTAGTTTTTTAGGGTTAGTTTAGCAAATTAAGCAATTGTTTTCCTGTTATTGTAAAATACTTCTTGAGATCCCCAAAGTTCACATCTGTGTTGTTGTTTTGTTTTACTTAGTTTTTTGTTTGTTTATTTGCAGAACAGTTGCTGGATTTTAAGATGATTTTACCTATGGAAATATCGCATAACTTTTTTGCAGAATAGAGCTACACTTTAACTTTGAATAAAACATAGTATTTAAGGGCACTTTCATTTGAGAAGTGTTTTTATACTATAAGTATGTTCCAATTCTTTGTTAATCATTATGGCTTGATTACTTTGTTTGACATGAGTCATTTTTCCATGGACTTTTATTGCATCAATTACGTACTTAAAACAGGAAGCCCAGAAGGATGTGCAACCTCAGATCACTGAAGATTCCCTGCTTCTTTTATAGCTGATCTGTGTGTTGAGTATTGTTAAAGTTAATGATTTCTTGCTGTACATGTTCTCTTTCACCTGTGTAGCATATACAGGTGCTTTATCAGTGAGAAGACGTTTCTGAACCTAATATGCATCAACATAATCAGTAGGAAACTTATCTTTGACTTTGTAGTTGAACTCAGTTTTACTTAATGGTGCTTTCCAGTGCTGCTTTTCTATTTTATTGATCTAGAAAGGTAACCTATAAAGCCATATAGAGCAGTTATTGTAATTATCAAGATATTATACGTAATTATAGTTATTTACTCTACCTCATATTGTGGTCTTGTTAATGCCATTTGCATTTTGCAGGAATTCTGCATTTTTCTTTCTGCTTCCTTTCAGTGTACCCTAGAGAGGAGCTGCATATTAAGCTATTTAGAAAAGATTCAGTTTTGATGTAGTATTTGTCGTCCTTTGGTATGTCACTGTTCCTGTCTGTATGAAAATGTTGCTAAAATTGGTGGCAAGAGCAAACCAGACTGACTTGATTTCTGGTTGCGTTCTGCCTACGTTCCCTCCTTGGTGCAAGAACAATATATGCTCCTGTCTCCAGGACCATGCTTTGCTTGTTGAGTGTGTAAGCTCATCTGTTTGATGATGCCTCATTAGGCATAAGGCAAACTGGATCCAATAAAGAGGTGTTTCTGAGAGCCAGGCTCTCCTGGCTTGGGAACAGAAGAGTTATTGTAATTATTACTTTTTTTTTTTTTTTTTTAACTAATCAGCCCTTATAAACCCTCTTCCTGTTAACACTGGCTAATGGCTGTGTTTGAGAAGCAGAGAAAATGAACAAGATGAGTGCTTCTCACAACCTCATTCATAATGAGGTATGATAACATAATGTATTTAGAATTAGAAGGCTGGATTCTGCAGGAGGTTAATTAATGATTTATGGTTGCTGAGTTAGATGGTTTGCTGTTGACAACTACTCTCTTGTATGTCTTCGGGCAAGAGTAGTAACTTTCACCTCCTTTTAGTCATGCTGGAGAAGTCATCCAGCCTTTCTGAGGAGCTTTGAGACTTGTTGACTTGACTTTGCCCTCCACAAAGAGCCCAGGCATGGAGGTCTCTCATCATCGCTATTTGCTAGTTGTCTTTACTAAGGTAGTTATATTTTCTCATCTGGAATGTGTGCATATTTTAATTGGGATTTACAGTTGCTGTGTTCTAAAATAAAACAGCAGCTAACTTAATTCCAGTTTTGTCACATTTATACCTTTCATGAGAGTAGCCTCCAATTAATGACTTAATGACTTAATTTTTAATTTACAAGACCAGATTGTGAGCACCATATTTAAAGCTAGTATGTTGTGGAGCAGCTATTCACAAGAAAGGTGAATAAGTATCAAATTACAGATTTTTTCTATGTTAGCAATATGACCATATGTGCTTTTGAATAACTCCAGATGGAACGTTGATGGTTTATAATTCATTATTTTGGACTGAATTTCTTCAGAATTTTTTTTATTAAAAACCCAAACAAAAAAAACCTGGCATATTTTAAATGTGTTTAAAAAAAAAAAAAGTTGGTTTGCTAGATGTATAAATCTATTCTACTTCCCTGTTTATTCCCCCTCATCCCCAACATTTTGGCTACATAGTTTGCATAGCT
Source organism: Phasianus colchicus (assembly GCF_987193195.1). Classification (NCBI taxonomy): domain Eukaryota; kingdom Metazoa; phylum Chordata; class Aves; order Galliformes; family Phasianidae; genus Phasianus; species Phasianus colchicus. Next base: position 23,474,364 of record NC_143437.1, read on the forward strand.
GCACTATCACAAATCAGGGATGTGTTAGGCTTTGATTGATTGTATAGACCTTTCTTGTTATGCAGTCCCTAAGTGATTGTGTTTTTACAGTGTGATTATTTTCGATGTGTTTTTTAAAAGCCTATTCAGATGCTTATCAAGAGTATTCCCACAGTGAACGTGAAACCTTTTAAATAAAAAGGTAAATATTTGAGAAAGTTAAAAACCTCTAAAACAATATTATAATGGAATTGTTTTGCAACCTTGACTCTGGCTGCCAACACTAGTGCACCCTGCAACTACTTTTGAAAGAAACATGCCTTGAGAGCTTGCCAGTTTATTTTGCTTAATGCTTCTCTGCTCAAAAGAGAATGGAGTACTTTGTGATTATCAGATAATTTAAAGACCCTTTTGTTACAATAGGAACCTTAGAAATAGAAATGTGAGCTTAGTTCATGTTGTTGAAAGCAGTGGTTAAATACCTCAACTCAGAAATTGCAGCTGTACTTGTTGGCATGGTGGAAGAAGTGCAATTTCATGTTATAGTTGATGAAGTCAGAATTGTTCCTATATATCAGGTTGCGTGGGACTTTCTTGCATGAGGAGTGCTTTTGAGTAGTCTTTCCAGTTCTCTTGCCCTCCTGCTCTAGGCTATTTGATCATCTTTGATCCCCATGAGAAATGCCCCACTAGGTTTTCAAGTCCTTACTGGTGCTTGTTTGCTTATTCCTTGTGATAAGGCACTGGGATGTGGTATTCCACGTGGTAACGTGGAATAATCCCTGCCGTTCTAACTCTGTGCGTCTCTATTTTCCTTTGTTTTTATTTACTTATTTCTCAAACAGTTTTAACAGTATTTTATAACTTGGTGTTAGAGGAAATATCAACTTTACCCATGTCAATAGATTCTTTTTGCCACAGCATCACATGGGGTCTCTGTGTGATAGAAGTGCTGGTTCTATCTTGCTTATTCATCTTCATCCTCTCTTGGTTTGTTTCTGCTGTCAATGCCAAATTTCTGGAGTTTAAGAAAGGCTGTGTATTTTCTGCTGCATTTACTCCATGACGGTGTAGAATTTAATCTTGGCCATTACAATTACAAAATCAGAGTATCTGGAAAACTCATTTCCATGGCTAAGAGCTTTTTGCTGCTTTTATTACTTCTTAGGGCTAACAGTATTGTTTAGTGATTGCTCAGAAGTCATGCAAAGTACAAAGTAGGACTTCAGAACCTTTTATTTTTAAGCCTTGGGAAGGTTTCCCCAGTGACTTCCAACTACTCTTTAAGTGAAGATATTCTCTGCATGCTTTGAAATATTAGCTGCTGTTTTTGTCTGCAGATTGTTACTTTTCTTTGTGTAGTGTTTAAAAAAAAAAAAAAAGAGAGCTCAATGGTAAATCCTTTTTACAATAAATGTAAATTTCAATAAAATGTTAGCAATTACTTTTTTTCAATCAATTTCAACTGATGTTAGAAGTATCTGTGATTTGAGAGAAATCATCTTGATTTTTGAAGAAGAGTTGTATTTTATACCTTTATGGAAAAATGCAACTAAGTAAAATAGCTTCTGGAGTACAAATCCTAGTGTACAGTGCTATTTCTGAAATGCCACTAGGAAGGAGGCCAGGATTAGAAGTGGAGCAAGATTTAGTGGAATGGAGGACTGGGTTTGCTATCGTAAGCATTTTGTTAGGCTTGTCCTGTTTTCACACAGCACTTTTAAATTGATTGGAGCATCTTAGGAGGAATAGCCAGAAGTGTGATGTGCCTTTGTAATCATCTTTATCTGTGTGTCTTTTTTTTTCTTTTGGTTTGAATTCTGTATTTTAAATGGTTTTGTTGCTTTCATAAAAACTGGCCCCTATGTCTGAAAAGTTAGTTCACTCACTGAATGTGCAAATGTGAACATATTCACAAGTCCTCGTGTATAAAAGGGAGAGTAATTTCAAGGAGCTATGTTGAGGACTCAGGGAGTGAGCTACCTTTTGCAATATTCAGCTTTGATTTGCTTCTTGATCATTGTTGTAGGATGCTCTTGGAAGCACTGCTTTGCAAGTGAAATTCTGTGACTGTTCCATTCATTTTAGCATTGCTAAACCTGGAAAACTTGCCTTGACACATGATGGTGGTTATGTGTACAGTGCTGCAGGGAGCTCTTTACTGTGTTTTTTGTTTTGTTTTTAAACAGCTGATGTAGCACCAGTGAGGCCTGTCTGGCAATTTTTAAGCTCTGATTGTTTTCTAGTAGCAGCAGGCCTTCAGGAAGATACTATCACCACACCCATCTGCAGCTTCTTTTTCTCAGGGGACTTCTCAGCCTCCCGTTTCCTACCATGCTGGTAGGATTCAGCCTCTCAGAAACATTGGTTTAGACTGTTCTACAAGGCAACATTATTTTACTGAAGGGCGATGAGCGAAACCTGGAGTGAAACCATTGCAGGCTGACAAAACCTGCCTGCCTGTGCCTCTGCAAAGGGTGTAGGGCTGGTGGGGCAGGTGTGTTCCTCAGCTCCTGGAGCAACTCAAGTGAACCGTGTTTTAGTACAGAGATGTGTAGATTTTGTCAGCACTGATTTTCTGATTGTAGTACAAGGAAAATCTGGAGCGTATGCACAGACAGCTTGAAAAATGGCTGAAGCAGTTGTGCTCACTGTTTCCACAGAAATTGCCTTTGGGTAGAAATTGGGCATGAAGAGCAAAGGTCCACATGGCAGTAATTTCCTGGAGCTATGGAACCACAGAATGACTTGGGTTGGAAGGAACCCCTCTGCCTTGGGCAGGGTTGCCAGCTGCTAAATGAGGAATTAAACCACTAGGAGGAATTAAAATTTGGAAGAAAAGAAGGGTGATGCTATAACAGGAGGTGCAGATACCTCCTCTTGGTGAATGTGGGTTAACAGAATATAACATACACTGTGCCTATGAGTTAAATGCTTAAACATAAGTAAATTAAATACTTTGGTCTGTGTAAAATAAATTAAAAAAAAAAATAGGGAGAAGATGATGCATTATTACATTTGAGTACTAAAGGGAAGTAGTGGAGGTGACTGGTGGGGTTTTTAATTACTTAAGATTAAAGAAATGCCAACTATCTTTACAAGCAGGTGACCCATAGTGTCGTCTTCTACATAGCAAAAGCTGCTTCATGAGAATGGAATTCTTAATATGTAGTAATTTTGATACTACATGAGCATTGTGTGGCCTCATTTCATAGCCTGGGTTGCCACAAGGAATTGCAGTAACTAAAATGTGCTGAAAGATATTTGCATAAAAATGTGTGGTATTTTTAAATGATATATTTTCTCCCACTGTTGAATGACATACCTGAATGTGAAGTAATTAATTTCCTTGTAGAGAAGTTCCTCCTCAAAAAAAAAAAAAAAAAAAAGAAAAGAAAAATAGTCTGAAAAATACCTTTTGATTTCTTTGCTCTTCTTGTAGAAGTGTTTGAAATTTTTAGCTGGAGATTTCTGAAGAGGAAACTGTTAGGCATGGTCCCGAATCTAAAAAATGTTGCTGAAAAAGCTCAGTAAAACTGCTCACAAAAGGAGTTGCAGCTGCTTTTGCACACAAAGGCAGGTGCTCACAGCTTACAATCCTAACGCATCAAGTTAAAAGCACCAAATTTTAGTAGGGCAATTGCCACATGGGATTTAAATTTATAGAAGCATACTGTGAAATGGTTCTGATCTTGTTTCCTTAGCTGCATTAGTTTCACCTGCTTTTTGTGGTGCCCTCTGATTGTCCAAATAAGAGTAACTTGAGTGACAAATATGTGTGATTGCGTAATGTGGTTTTCTAGATGCTTCTGGTAGACACAACTAAACCTCTAGTCTGTTCAAGTCTAGTGAACCATTACACCAAGTCACTGGATGTGACTTCTGACTTCCTTCAAATGTCCAAGTGGTTATTCAGTTGTATTCCATTTTCCAAATGGTTTAACCAAGATGTATCTATTCTGAATTTCTGATGCCATGCTATCTTGAGTCATGAAGTGCCTCTCATTCACTCAGAATGCATTTTTGTAAATGACACTTGCAAGCCAACAGGCAAGAATTAGATACTGATAAGTGTTGGCATCTTCAGTCACCGATCAAGCTCTACCACACTTGCTCTAAGGGTTTCAGTGTTCTATTTTTCTCTCCTTACATCTGTGCATGTAGGGCTTGTTATTTGCTTTTTAGCTGATTTGCAGACATATGTTGGTTGAATTATTTTTGGTTTTATTCCTTTGCAATTGAGGAGGTAGCAAAATCTGCTGGGACCAATGTGTGTTTGCATGTTACTTTTGTGATCATTGCAAGTGGTTTTATTTTGCATGAATGTAGTGTATGCTTGAAGTATAAATTTGCGACTCCGCAACAGTGATAAGGAATTTAATACTTAACATCTTAACTGTGTTTTTGATACTATTCCAGGAGTGCTAATTCAATACATTCCAAGATACCCATTTTACCAGATGTTGCAGAAAATGTGGCATTTCTGCCTGTGAAACAAGGAATCTTCATAATAGTGGAAGATTGTTTTCCCCTCTCTTTTTTTTCTTGTAGAAGTAAATTATGCCCAACTCAGTAGATTTCTGCTCACATAGAAGCTCTTATAGTAAAGGCTGTGTTTTCCAAATCAGTACTAACATTCTTGTATACTCTCTCTGTACGATATGTCTTGGCCTCCATATTTCTTAATTACAGATCTTTTCCTTTTACTACATAAATCATCAATGTTTTAACTTCTAAACTTTTACCCACACATGCTCACCTCAGCATCCTCAATTTGTTTGTGCAGTTCTTTTTTGTAAATGACCACAACTTTAAGCAGTATTTCTGTGGAGGTAAATATTTTGTTGTATTTTGGTTGTACTAAGGGATGTGGTTTAGTGGGGAAATATTGATGGTAGGTGGATGGTTGGACTGGATGATTTTGAAGGTCTTTTCTAAGCTTGGTGATTCTATGATTTTTGTGAGAGTCACAGTACTGGACAAGCTTGCCTTTATTCCAGAGGAAGAGTAAATTGAATTCTTCGCTTAACAGTGATGAAACCACCTGAAATTTGCCATCTTAAGTGACAACAGAAAACTCCTCAAAATAGTAATTCTTATATGAGAATAGCATTCTTATTAGCCTAAATGAGGTGTACCCATGTAATCATGGGATAGGAAGGTCTGAGTCTGTGTATGATTTTGCACATACAAAAATCTTGTTCCTAACCCCATCCTCCTTGCTTCTTGACATTTTGAAGATCATCGCTGACCCTGAAGTGAACTTCTCTATTGGTCATTGTGAGATCAGTGAAGAAACAAGCAAGTCTCAGTTCTTCATTCAGAATTCTATTACGTTTCTCAACATTTTAAGGACAGGGAAACTCTGTGCTGAACTTCTTCACCTTTTTATGGCTGGATTGAATATCTGACTTGCTAAATGCTTATGAGTTCTCATTTGCAGCTGGGTTTACAATTGTATTTAGTTGCTGTAACCTATGTGTAATAGGTCCTTCAATATGATTTATGTCCAAGAGTTTACTGGTTCCTTGGTTTTTCCACCTGTGCAGGTTGCTGTTAATTATTTCACCTTGCTAGAAAATAGGAATTAGAGACAGGTTTCAAATTTAATAGTTAATTTCAGCTAGTCTTCCAAAGCTAGCATTGAGTTCAAGCATTCAATATCTTCACTATATTTACTACCAAAAAGCAATAATTAGTGTTGTATTTTATGTATAGAATAATTTGCATTGTTTAAAAGCTTAGTATACTTCTGTCTGCTTCCAGTTTAAGCTGTCACACACTGGAACAACATTTTTTCCCTCTCCTCCTTAGTGGGCTTTCTGAAGTGAGGGCTGTCTGTCACCATAAATTGAAATTATCACAGTCGACTTTAATGAAAAATTTTTGGTACTCACAACAAAATCACAGCAGGTTTAATACTATCTAGTATAGATCTGTGCTGTTCCTCTCTCACTGGCGAAGTTCTGTTGATCAGCATCAATAAATTCCCAAATGCAACAATACTGCCTTTTTGAGGCACTAGGCAGACATTTATATTGGAGTGAAGATTGCTGCATCAGCTCTGTTACAGGAAATCTATTTTCCCTGGATTGTTTGTTATAGATTTTATAGTGACTTTGGCTATCTATCATATGCTTCTATTTCTGCAAGTTTATCTGATTATGTTTCATAATGAAATTGGATGCTCTACAGCGAATCTCTCCACAGAGAGAAGTTGAGTGATGCATATGTACATATGTTGCTCTGAAAGTAATGCCTTCTGCTTATTTCCATGGAAACCACAGCAGAAACAAAGACCACCATAACACAGTTTGATGGAACAAACTCTCAGTTACAAAACACTCTTTTCAACATAGTCATCACCATTAGTTATACATTTTCACCAGTGATGAACAAGAACCTGTATGCCATGACTGTAAAAAAAAAAAAAAAAAAAAAAAAAAAAAAATGGCACCAGTGGAGGTGCCCCACTGTGACCACTGCTGAAATGCACCACCCACCACCTCACTGCACTCTCACCCACTGTTTGGTTTCCATAAACATTCAGAAAGCATCAATTAATGTCAGAGGGTGCCATTTTTTCCACATGGAGGAATTCAGTGGCACACCTTTGCTTCACGTGCTCTTCCACATCATATACCATTGTGCCATACTGTCCCTCTGTTGCCATCTGTCACATAGCAGCAACATTTAACAGAATATTGTTGGGAAGGTTCAAGTTCTACTGCCATACGTCCACCATCTACCTCTGGTGGCATGGGCCAACATAATAAAATAGGAGATGTTACTTTTGAAGCAGCCCTTAATAATATACTTCAGGTTTTGTTGAGATGTTTATAAACCAGTCATGGACTTCAGAATATGGCCTCATGGGAGTAGAATGTCAGAGAGCATCTTAGAAAAAAACTTTCCATTTCAGATTGCTTTTGTCCCATGTGTTTATTTGCTGTTAAATTTGTACTATTAGCTTCTTGGCTACCTCTGTCTGTTGCTCAGGGGTAATCAGTTTTCACTGATGAAAATCTGTATCATCTGCTGTATGTTATGTGGATGTTCTTGCATACAGATGTCAGAAAAACTTTGTGTATTTCTGGCTATTTATTTATTTTTTGTCTTGCCCTTTCCCTTAAGAATGAGCACTGAAGGTGACCCAACCTTTTAGAGCATCTGCTAACGAGAATGTATCAAAAGACCATAGAGTGGATTTTCTATTCCTGCCGTCTGGCTGGCAGTATATTTTGACTTGTTGGTATATTATATTTGTAATCCTATACTGAGTCTGACCTCCAAGAATAGATTATGGAATCACTGAAAATTGTAGTCTGGAACCTCTGGAGGTCAGCTGGTCCAGCATCCCCCTCCCCCAGCAGCGTTGCCTTTGGGATCTGATTGTCTTATTTGGGATCTGAATTTTGAACTTCTCCAAGGTTGGAAATGCTTTAACTGGTATGGATAGGAAAAAAAAATAAGAAGTCTGTATTAGGAGAGTTTTAGCACTAAACCAAACTGCTAAGTTGGAGCTCCCATTTTGTGATTTGTGTTGTTTCCTTCATGCATGCCCCTTCACCGTGCACCTCTCAGCAGCTGGATGTTTTGTTCTTTGTAGCCTTTGCCCCCAAGTTAGTGAAGAGTACAATTATATCCCATTTGACTTTTCCATAGGCTGAACGAGCTCAGTTTTTTCTCTGAGATCACACATGTGCTGCAGCCTGCTTTTGGTCTCAGTGATCTCCAAACTCTCTCCAGTTGGTCAGTCTCCAAATTTGGATACGTCTAAGCTGTCACCCAGAAAGGAATAATTATTTCTGCTAGCCTTCTGGCTGCATTTTTGCTCACACAACCCCGTGTGTGGTCAACATTGATGGCTGCAAAGATGCTCTGGTGGTTCCTTGCTGTTTGTCTGCCTGGATCCCCAGCTCCTTTCCTTGGTCACCCCAGCCTGTACTGCTGTGTAAGGTTATCCTGCTGTTGCAGAGTTCTGCGTTTCTTTGCTGCATTTTGTGATGCTACTGTCAATCCAGTCTTCCAGCCAGTCCTGATACTGGTGAGGGGCAGCCAGCTCTACCTTTTCAGTCCTGCCCCAGGTTGGTATCCTGCACATGCAGGATGAGGGTGCATTCACCCCAATGGATAGATGAGGTGGTATTGACCTCCCTACTGACCTGTGGGGAGCACTGCTTGAAAACAGCTGCTGCTGAGACCATTAAACCAGAACCACTAACCACCACATGGAGCCCAATAGCCCAGCTAGTTTTTCATGTAACTTTTAAAAATTTTATGTAAAAATGATCATTCAATCCTTGTGCTTCGCAAATGCATATTTGATAAGGAGATAAATGAAAGTCTGAATAGCAGAACAAATGATTTGTATTGTAGTCGTTTAAAATACATCATTGATTTTAAGAAGGATTTGATTGTGGGAAGAACAGACTCCAGTAGATTAAAATTATTATTTTTTTACCAGTCTAAATCCATCTTGAAAGTAGTACATTCTAAGTAATTTGAACTAGAATGAAATTAAATGGAGAATTGCAGTTGTTTTAATTTCTTTGGTATGAGTTGGTGGGTTTTTTGAGTTTTATTGCAGTGGTTGAGTGTGGAGGACTTCTATGGTCAGCTTGATGGAGGGAAAAAAAGTGGTTTGAAGAGAAATAGATGACAGTAGAAGCAGAGTGTCAGGTGAACACATTGCAACTATTTTTAGTTTTTCAACCTTACTTTAAAATCGGTCATGTATTTAAGTCATTTTTATGAATTTCTTTTATGATTTGGGATATTCTTTTCCAGTGCTGATGACAAATCATAGTTGGAATTCTGTTTTGCAAATTATTATCTGAACTGTGAAGTAGGTAATTAGTGGTGTTTGCCATTTTGCTGGAGAATGGCTTTTTGTATAGCCTGACAGTCACAGTGGGTGTAAGGAAGTCGTAGCTGGGAAACATTGAGCAGGGAAATGCTAGAGAACAAACAGGGATGAGAGAATATGTTTCCAGCTCAGAGCCATTGATATCAGTGAGCTCTCAGAGCTCTTCCTACTGTGTGAATGTGAGGAATGCGGCTGTTAAGTGAGGATGGTGCTGTGTGGAGGAAAGGTTTCAGCAGAGCACAGCAGTAGTGCTTGAAGGGCTGGGGCTCAGCCAGCAGCTCTGTGTGACAGTCCTGTATGGCCCTGCATTGTCAGATTCAAGAGTTGTACACCCACGTTCCTGCTCTCCTTCCTTGACATCTCCCTCTTTATCCCCGTTCCTTTTCCCTCAAATTGACAGCAGCAATCAATTGTTTTATGACTGATACTTAATAGAATAGTGAGCGTAAATCTTAGTTTAGCAAGTTGAAAATTCCTATCCCTAAAAGTACTGCAGGGAGTAGGAGCTTTGAGCATAGCTGTGCTGCTCCGTGGATGCAGTGCAGCCACTCAAGCATGGGCACTGGGGGGGAAAAGGGGATTAACATAGGGTCGGGCTCGGGAAGAGTTTGGCTTGTGCTGCAGAAAAAGTGTTCAGGTACGTGCATAGGTTTTGTAGAGCTGGATCTCTGTAGCATAGTATCTTTGGAAGGCATTGCCACTCTAGAGATGCTTCTTTGTACTCTTGTTTTGGCACATGTGTTCAGTGCATATCCTTTATCTCAAATATATACACATACCCTTATTTAATTCAGGTAAACTTTAAATTGTGCCTTGGTAAGTATACTCATTTTGCTAACCTCACCAGATCCATTATTATTTGTACATTTTTCTTTTTTATTTTGTTTGAGTTGGACTCAGAAAAGTTTGCACAATAACAAAGATGTGTTTGCATGCCTTTTAACTATGCCAAGTAGCTCTGATTGTCAAAAGCTATAGGAGTACCTTGGCTCTGCAGGCATGCAAGCATTTGAAAGATGATTTAGATGGATGTCTCTTTGAGACACTGTGATGAAAGAACTTTAATTTTCATCACACCAGAACTCACTTTTTTTTTAATGATCAGACCATATTATGACAGAGATCAGAACAGGAGGCTTTGAAAATGAGCAAAAAATACACACTTTGCCATAGAAAGTTCTCATATGAATTAGTTGTTATAAGCGTTGATACAATTTCTTTGAAGGTTATGATCAAACTAAGTAACGCTTTCTCTCTAAATCCATATATTTTTTTTAACTTAACATTCTTGCAGTTAACCTGGAAAAATCCGTTCTACACATGAATTTATTCAGTTGTGTATGGTACTAGTTTGACATGTCAATAACTCATACATAGAGGAGACTGTAGGTGCGTTGACCTTTTGTTCTTAAATCCTTGAGTTTGCTGGAAGCACAAAGTAAAATCATGATCTTTTGTTGTGTGAGGTGATAGAGGTACAGATTGATGCTAACAGGAATACTTAATAATAACAGGAATACTCTCTAAGTCTCCCATCAATTACACAAGAAAAGTAAAAGGTGTTTCAACTGGCAGCCCAGTAAAAATTGATGGAAGATGTGTTATTTACTTTGTTAGGAGCAATGGTGAATATTATGTTTTTCTGTTTATTTTATTCCTATTCATATGTTGCCCGAAGCGTATCCAGCTGCAGTTTATATATACACACACTAATATATATACTAATATATATATGAAACTGGAAAATCTGGTCTTTGTTGTGACTTAGTCAAGATCACATGCAATCCTTAGGTTCCTGATGCACATCAGTAACTAGTCTATCTATAGAGGACAACGAACTTTTAAGTAGTTCTGTTGATCATGAGATGCATGTTCCCCTTTGCATAACCACTGATTTGCAGCTATACAGCTGTTTAAAACACCTTAGTCAGTCTGCCAAGTTAATTTTGGTGAATGTAATTGCTGCTCTAATAATTGCTGGTAATCTAGTAATTGCTGCTGCGTTTATTTGAGAACAGCTTGCTGTGAGCTTTAGTTTAATTAGAATTCTGTGCTGTTAGAAATAGGCACAGAAAAATTCTGATGAAATATGACCCTGATCTTTAATCTGTTCTGTGGAGACTGTGGGATTGAATATAGACAGAGTAGTTCCACTGGATCAACCAGCTGTGCCATTGAGATCTGGGACTTATAGCTTTGGAGGAAATTCCATACAGAAGAACTTCATCAAGTTGCCTGTGGGATTATGATTGCATGACTTTTTTTTTTTTTGAGGATGTGACTTTTTTTTGTCTTTTATTTTCAATAAAAGCTTTGCATAATTTCAGCAGATTTTGTGATTTCAGCAGGTATAACGGGGTAGATAATAACTAAAGAACTGGAGCTCTAAAAATATCAGATTATAATAACATCTTGTTAGGAACATAGCTGGGGATGGATGCATTAGTATGAATTTTGAGCATGCCTTTTCTTTTTATCAGCTACTGAAACAGAAAGCAAAAGCTTGTTTGGAAACTGCAACTTGTAACTTTCTTGGTACACAGTTATCACAGTCACATGTGGAATTGTCTAATGATGCCTGCCCTGTAAAGCAGGAGCTCTTGGAGTTGTGCACTATATGGACACACCAGAGCTGGAGCCAGAGCTCAGTCTGTAACTGCATGGCATTTTGTATTTAGTAAATATTTTGTTAGAACAAGAAGACAGTTCATCTATGAAGGGGGCAAAAAAACTAACATGGGAAAAAACAAATAAACATTTTCTGTGGATTGCAACAAATGATATCTGAAATTCGTCAGAAGAATTGGAAGCATAGTGAGAGTGCAAATGTAAGTAAAAATGAATTAAAAACAGAGTTGAGGCAGAATTTAAAGGCAATTTAATATACCTGCTCACTGTGTGATCAGTACCTACCACCTGTTCCTCTGCTCTGGGGCTCAGCTGCTTTGCTCCCTCATTCTCCCCAGGTGCAGGCAGGTATTTGAAATAATGCACTGGCAGTGACTGCCTGCTTGTTGGCAGGATTTGGGGCTGGTGGATGGGCATTTGCTCCAGGAACTGGGAAATTGCACTGCAGAGGGGTTCCAGCCAGGTTTATGAGTGGTGGCAAGCCTCCTGTGTCTGTATGGCCTCAGTGTTTTCCATTGTTAGTAGGCCCAGTTGTTTGAAGCTGTGACAGCTATGATTGACACTGCTATTTTTTTACTTTTTTAGTAAAGTATTTAGAACAATTGACTTTCGCTGTGTGCCTTGAAAGTCCAGTGGTGACTCTCTGATGGTGCTTGTTTAACCATCTGAGGCCATGCACAATTAACATGCATTATAATGGCAGTGGTAATTACCCTGCCCAGTAAGCGTGCATAATTTCTGCTCACTTACAGGAAGATTATTTGAATATTCCCTCTGTGTAGCTTGTGGCAGCAGGGAGGTGGATCCCCGTGCTAAAAATAATAAAGGAAGACACATTTCTGTGTTGCATCAGTTTTCAGCATGCTTAAACTAATGTCTTACGCAAGAGCATGTCTCCTTTAGGTGATTTTTCTCAAGTCTTCTGACAAGTTTAACTGCTCCAAACCAAACAAAACCACCCCTAGGCATGTACACACACTCAAATAGGCCATTTGAAGAAAGCTGCATTCACCATGCAGGTTTCGGGAGGCCTATTAGAGAGGGGCTAGGTGAAACCAAGGGGAAAATGTGGTGAGATTTACACTCTGCTCTGGGGAAGTGCAGCTCTTCAGAGCTGCTGGCTCACGCTGGAGCACAGCTGCTGGTCTAGGGGCAGCTGTTGTTGGGGCAGTGCACCTTTTGTTAAGGAACCTTTACCGAATGCCTAGTATAAACCTAAAACAGCTCCATACCATCCCCTCCAGCCCTGTTGCTGTCAAGGCTGCTCCTTTGCTCCCTGTGAGGAGCTGCAAGCTGCCATGAGGCCTCCCCTAAGCTCCTCTGCTCTGGGCTGAGCAAATCCAGGGACCTCAGCTGTTTCTCACACACCTTGCCTTGTGGATTCTTCACCATCTTTGTAGCCCTCTTTTGGATGCTCTCTATTGTGTGTGTGTACCCATTTTCAGTCATATTTAAATAAATACCCATGTATTTAAAAAGGAGGAAAAAAACCCCACTATTTTGTAGCTTTAGCTGATGTTAAAGATATAAACAAAAAGAAGTGAGAGGGTTTTTTGAAATTCATGTGTTCATAGCTGATTGCTTTAGCAAGAGGTTGTACTGGGTGATCTCCTTAGGTCCCTTCCAGCCTATACTACTGCCACCCTAACTGACCAGTGCTTTCACTGGTCAATACCATTGCTAGTATTCTTTTTCCTTGAAGCGGTGGCTTGGTTTCTTCATCCTTTCCATGGTAACACATGAAGATGGGGAAATAACTCTTCCATTTTTGTTTAAATTCTGAAGGATCTAAAATTTTACTGCATCGCTTGCTTTGAAAATGTAACATTATCTGTTTAAAGGACAGGATGTAATAGATAAGGAAGAATGATTAGTCAATGATACTGAAGAAATTCAAATCCTCATCAGGTGTTCGGGGAAGAAAACTGTTTTAAAAGGTGCTCTCCAGCTGTGTTGAAGGTTTACTTTTCCAAATTGAAACAATTATTGCACCTGTTGATGTTAGTCTGCTTTTTCGGTATCAACTCAAACATCTCTTCATGCTGGCAGTGAAGCAAAACGAACCTACTTTGTGGAAAAGCTTATCTTGAGGCTTTTGATTTAATTTGCTGTAATGGCACTGATCTTTTGTACTTCTGTGTGCTAGAGATGGAATCTCTTGATTGTGAATTCTGGAGATTCAGAAACAAATGTATTCTTCCTCGAAATACTAATTATGCGTTACCACATGTACTTTTCCTCTTGGGCTGACCAAAAGGAACTGCCAGTATTAGGAATCTTGTACAACTTCGATGGAGGTGCTTAAAAATAACCAGACATTCCTCTTTTCTGTTTTGCTTTAGTTGTAGAATAATATTTTTGTTCTCTGCTTTGGTGAGTTATGTGTTTTGCTTGAATACAGCTGATAGCTGATATATAGCTGGTACACAAAATGACATAAATGGTGTCTCCAGTAGTGTAAGTAGCTGTTGACCTATGCATTTTAAGCTTAGCTCAGAGACTTAAAATGAAAGTAGAACTTCCATAAATGAGCTATTAGCTCCTTCCTTTCAGACACTTATTTATTTTCTGATCTTTTTATTGCTGAGTTTTTGAGCATAAGGTAACAGTAATGGCATTTTTAGGAAGAATAAGCAATGAAGAACTAATTTAGTCTCCATTAAGACAGCCCCTTAACCTGCAGGCTATTTCCAAGAAAGCGTTCTCCTCCTGAGGTATGCATTCCTGCAGCTCGACAGTGCTGAACAGGGAACATATATCAGAGAAAGAGAATAGGTAGGCATGAAACAGAAAATCCTTACCTTCTAAAATGCTAGAAACATGCTCTGAATAAGGATTTTAAAGGAAGACGTGTGTATGGCTTCGAAATTTACATGAAGAGCTGGCATTACTGTTTGTGCCTCTGTAAAACGGTCTGGTATTTCTGACAAGTGGACTGAGCCAAAAAATAAAGGTATTTTTAAAATATTTTTTTTTCTTCACATTTGAATTTGAATCAAAATTTGGACTTCAATGTAATTCATAGAATAGACTAAAAAGTGCAAAATTGATTTTAAATGTCTCTGAATTTTGAAAGGTCTCTGCATGTGGCAGACAAGTTACAATTAGTACTGTTAAGTAGTATTAAAATACTGCTGTATTTTAAACAAAATTCACAAACATGTAAGTATGGAAACTGGAAATTATAGTGTACCTAAATGTATCTAGATACGGTGAGAATTACTAGATTACATTTAAAATGGAGAAGGAAAAAAAAAAAAGACTGATTCTCCTGACTTGTATTTTGCATCAAATTGTGCTCTAGTGGGCTTAGCTTTGCACTTTTTTTGTACATCTAGTACAAGGTCTATTAAAAATATTTTACCTATGCAATGAACTTTCCCAATATTAACTAATTACTGATCCAGATAATATCAGAGATGTAATTAGAATTGTGATATTAGGCTATTTTATTTTGTTTTTGCTTATGGTAAATGGAAGATTTTCTCATTGATTCAGGTTAGCTGAAAGACTTAGTTATCATTCAAAATGATAGATACAGTTTTTCCTACTTATACTTTTAACTTGGAATATGAAGGAAGTTTTTTTTGTTGGTTTTTTTTTTTTTTTTTGCCAGCGTAAGAACTTTTAAAAAATGCAGTTCTCTATTGAAAGGTGTTTGTTGGACTTCAGAATTACTGATCTGGAAAGAGGATCTAAGCTGTGTGTGCTTTCACAGGTTCCCTCAGTTTTTATTGCCTGCCTTCTGAGAAAGAAAATTGCAGTCAGGTTTCTCTATTTTCTAATTTCTATTACAGCAGTTGTAATTATTTAAACTCAGGCATGCTGGCCATGATTAAAAAAAAATAATAATAATAAAAATAAAAAAATCAGTTAACAGTTAGAGTCTTCCTCTTCTGTCTCCATCCCCACACTTTTTGCTTTTTTAAAGCTAAAGCAGATTAGCCTGGACTGGAAAATGTTTTGAATATCTTCGTAATACATAAAGGAAACTAAGCCATGTTTATGTATCCTAGTATGGGCAATATGTGGTTTTGTTTTGAACATCAAGGTTGTTAATAACTGCCTAATTAACTAATATACAGGAAAGCACATAAAAATTAGAAACTCTGAGCTGATAACGAATGTCAGTGTATACAATTGCAGTGAATTTGTGGAGGAAGGATTTATTTCCCTATCACCTTCAGACAAATTCCTGATAGCATTAACTTAGGAAGGTAAGAAATCTGAGTAATTAAATTTAGATCATAAAAGTTTTAAGTAACATCTGGTCTCAGAAGGGGAGGGGAAAAAACAAACGCGGCTCCTCTCCTTAAAATAAAAAAGCTGGAGGAGGGGGGAAGGGAAGTTGGGAGACAAGTAATAGAGCAAGACTGAGTCAACAGGGATCTTTTAGAAAAGGGAAATTCAGCCCTGCTGAAACCAATACAGAAAGTCATAAAATGCTTGAGACAAATGCATAGGAAGGAAATCAGAATGGGTGATAGGTCTGTGAGGCAGATGGCCTGTTCTGTAATGTGTCACCTCACAAAAATAGGAAGAGTTGCAATAGTTCCTTCTGTAATTGGTAGTTAAATGAAAAAGTAGAAGGGCTGTGGTGGTGAGTAGTTCAGTTCTGTGGGGTTTGTTTTGTCTTGTTAATAAGAATGAATTATTTTCAAGCTGTTGGATGGTGCTTGATCTGGTGCACTGAAATATACATAGCAAGCTATTGTGGCCAGATGAATATACCAAAAAAGTTCAATTGAAGTTGAAGGATGAGGGAGTTGCAGTGTTCCAAAAATGTGCATCCTTGCCTTCAGTGCGAGTAGTATTGCGAAATGACAAAAAAAAACTGTGTAAGAATCATCAATTACTATTTTAGTTAAGACTAGGCAAACTCATAAAGAAATACAGAGTAATCTGATGAATCAGCAGGAGGGAATGACAAGGAGACAAGAAAATTATGTTGGACTAATAGGATTTGCAGTGGCTTAATTACTGTCTTGTGAAGGAAGGGAGCAGGATGAACATGAGTGTACAGATTGAAACAGAACACTGATGTAAACTCAAAACCAAGGTCAACCAAACTTTAAATACAGGGAGAAAAACAGAGTGCTTTATCTATGTGCTTGCCTCTAAGGGATTGAAAAAAGGGGTGGGGGATGTGTTTGAAACAATGGAAAGGTAGAGCATCGCCTGTAAACAATGAGCAGCCGGTGAAACTGAACCCAAGGAAAAGGAAAAACTCCCACCCACTCTTTTTTCCCTATCCTTGTTCTCACAGGGTTAGTGTTTACACTGAAAAACACATCTCCTTTGGAGAAGCAAAAGCAGAGAGCTTTCCTGAGATTTGGGATGATTTAGTCTTTCATATGGATAGCAAGTAGATGTTACAGTAAATAGTCTATTTTTAGAAAACTACAGTTATCATGCTTGTGGGCATAGGCATGTTTCAGAGGTGTTTTGTGTTTTTGTTTTTGTTTTTTTTTTTTTGCTTGTCAGGGAAAAACATTTGAATGCGTTTTAAACATAAATGAAGAAGCAAATAATGACTATTTTAGAAATGTGCTGTTGGTTAAATGAGCCAGTAGTCAGAGAATTGCAGAATTATTGGAGTTGGAAGGGCCCTCTGGAGAACACTGAGTTCAACCCCCCCCCCGCTAAAAGTAGATTCCTTACAGTAAACAGTTTTTATCTGAAGCCCAGCTGTACTGCATGGGTAGCTCTCAGCTTCTGTGTGCCTCGGGTCCCCCAGAAGCTACAGGAATGTTCCCTTAGTGGTGTGGTTTGTCTACTTCCTTTTTCATGTTTATGTCACACTGGGCATGGTAGGTCTTCCCTTTAGTCCTTCAGATTTCTGAGATCTGTTGTGAAGTTTTCAAAAGCTGGTGCTTTTGAATTATGGGCTGAATTTGTAGGATGTGGATATTTTGTCATGTCAGGCAGGAGACCTATCTCAGTCTGGCTGTCACAGAATTGCAAGGGCTGGAAGGGCCACAAGAGAGCATTGAGTCCCACCCCCCCCTTCCAAAGCAGGTACCCTACAATAGGATGCACAGGTGTCCCCCATTATGGTATAGAGAGCTCCATAGTCTGTGATGAGAAAATAACCTTCCATTTGGTGCTTATTCCCTACCAAATTGTCACTAATGAGCGTCAAATGGAATGAAATATTTTCAGAGGGACTTTAAGTTTACTGTGTACTTAGCAAGTATTCTTACTCTCATTTGCCAGAATGTGTTACAGAGCATATCTGCAAAGCAGTTTGCATGCCTACTGGACTTAGACTTGAATTTGTTACTTTTGTACTCAGGTGTGTGTGTGTAAATAATTCATGTGTGAATTGCTTGTGCAGGCGTGCTCAAGCAGAAAACTCACACTTCAAATGCTGTATGTCATGGATGCAAAGTACTTTCTTGGGCATGAGGAGGCCTCGTGTCAAGGTGTTGTCTCAGTATGTACTTCTGAAGCTTGCTAAAGGAAGGCGCTTTAACTTCCTTTTATTACTGTTTGCACTGAATTATGGCAGTTAATCATTGCATGTGTGTATGTGCGTGGAGAATATGTCCATAAAAGCAGTAAATCATAAAAGCAGTAATTCCAGTTCTTTGCTTCAACTCTGCTCTGAATGAGATCTACCTGCATGTGGTTTTTCCTTTGTCAGTTGCTATAAAAGCATTTTTAAGTTCAGTAAGCACTGGTGAACAGTGTCTTACTAAAAAATGCTCTTGTAATGCTTGTTTGTAATTGTTATATATTCTGAAGCACAGTAAAGCTGGAATATAGTTGTGCATCCTGAATTATAGTTCAGTATAATGAAGCAGTAGATACCATAATGCATATGTTTGTCAAAGGCAAAAGTAAATTGACAAAAAAGCTTTGTTTTCTTCATTATCGCTCAGAATTTGTTTTACAGTAATTGAACAAGGAATGCACAGTTGAATTAAAGGAAGCTGCTATTTTTACCAGTTGTATAGGAAAACCCAAGGTAATACCTTTCATCTCCTTGGTGACCTTCAAGAACTTTCTCTCTAGTCCAGAAATTCGTATTTAACTTCATTTATTACCAGTTCATTTGAAGAAAGGTACAAAACCTCGCTGCCAGACCAATGCAGTGTGACCTTCCTCCTTGGTTTTAACAGAAGTTGTTTTAAATTCTGAAGAAGTGTGCTTTGCATTTCCCTTTAAAACACTTGTGGGTTTTTTAACTTTGCCTATTATATCTGTTTCAAAACTGGACTTTCTGTTTTTTGATGTCTGTTTTTGTTACTATTAATCTGAATATATGCACTCCTGGAAGTGGTATAGTTAGGAATAATTGGATCTTTTGACTTGTGTTTGTTAAATGCAAATGTTTTTATTAATGTAAGTACAATAGTACTTCTATTTAGTGTGCTATTCTAGTTTGGGGGAATATAATAATATAAATTGTGTAGCTCTTATTAGTGATTCTGAAAATGCTTCTTTTCCAAATCTTAGCTTTTGTTAGATTTCCTAACATAAGTGAGAACAAAGTCCTCAATAAATATTTTTTTCTACCGTTCTTAACATTGTTTTGAAGACTACTTTTTTTTTTTTTTTCTAAGAAAATAATTCAAGCAAAACATACTAAAGCAAGACCAAAAAATTCATTTTGATTGTAAGGAATGTTAAAATAAGTTATAACAGAATATTATTGCCTTTTTGTGAATCTTTGTGTTTCTTTGTCGTCAGTTTGAAGGAAGTAAGTACTTTGCATCCTGCTGAGTGTGGGAGGCTTGGTGTTAACTTTTTTTAAACCATTATTTGTGACTGACACATCCTGGTGTAGCTTACTCTTCCCGCTAGTGACCTTGAAAGCATGTCTGTGCAATAATTGGTTATTGCTGGAACAAAAGATAGTTCTGTCTAAGATTTGTTTGAATTCAGGAAGCTGTGTTTGCCAAAGTAAAAACTTGGTGACGCAACTGTCAGGTTTCAGCAGCCACACCTCTGCTAAGCAGTTTTAAGTTTTCAGTTTTAACCTTTGTTCATAGCTGTATTCCTCTTCCAACAAAACATCAGAGGTGGTTTTCTGCCATCTGTTGCAGTGGAGTTGTTCAAAAGGAACACGTGTTGTTGAGGTTGGCGCGTTCTCTTAGCTTTGTGTTGACTGGACGGTAGGATATATGGACTCTCTTCCTAATCATTACGGTAAGGATAACTCAGTATTTATAAGTATTGAATAGTGTAGATTGTGTAGGTTTTGTAGAATGGCATTTCATACTGCATTTGATACCTGAGGGGTGGGGGGAAGAAAATGAAAGGAGCAGCTGTGGCTGGACTGCAGTTGCCTTCCATTGCAAGGGATGAGGGATCGAATAGAATAATAGAATAGGCATGCGTTCCCTGCCATTGTACAGTTTTCAGTGTGGCTCTTGGGCTTTTTATATTGGTGTAAAGCGAGAACATCTTTCTAATGGGTCCTGCTGCTTGTAGAAGTGTGTGAATATGGTTTTCACTGTTTAATGATGAGGATTTGTTCTCCTGTGATTATGGATTTTGTAAGAATCTTTTCAAAATTAGTGATTTTGAATGGTGATTACAGTTCTGAAGCATATTTCACTGTGAGCATAATGAGTATGCTCTAGGGAGGGCGGGACTGGGTTTCTGATTAGCACAATGCATCTCCATTATTTAGCTGAAAGTGAGCAAGTAATTATAAATTAGAGATTCTAATTCTTTCAGGGGGAAAAAAAAGTTATTTTCAGTGTCTTGAAATCAAGTCCTGAAGGATCATCATTTCAAAAGCAGGTCCACCTATTCCTGCCCAGAGCTATCTATATTTATGTGTTTGCATTCACATGCGGCTAACTATCAAAAACTACCATTTTATAGCAAAGCTGCTACCATTTGTCCCTTAAACAAAAAAAGTTAATTTCTTTTACTAAGCTCACTTGTGTTTGAAGCGTCTTCTAAACATCTGGTAAACCTGAAAATATCGTGACACTGTGCTGGATGTTGCTTTAGCTTTTGCATTAATTTGGGTAGATGGAAGAGCTGGAATAAAGTGTCCTGTGCTTGGAAAGTGTTCAGTGCCTAGTTAATGCTCTTCTCCAGCCAAGCACAATGCTAGGGGCCAAACTTGTTTAGTGTACAAGTAAATAAAGAAATTAGACTTTTGCAAAGTATTTGTGGAGGACCAGTAGTAGCTGGTCAAGTCTCTCTGGCTTCTTTGTCACTGCATTCAGCTCTCCTCTATTAATTATCCTGAAGTTATCACCGAGTAACTGGGTGGGTGTCAGACAGCCTCATGGAAAGCAGATTGTCTGTGGTGGGTGGAAAGTCACCTTTTACCTACCAGCATTTTGACTGACTACTGCCTTTCCGTTGGACTGCTGAGTAAGTGGTAAATGAAGAAATGTAAAAATGGGATGGTATGAAAATTTGGAAAGTACTTGAAATATAATCTAATTTTAAGATGTTGTAGTTGAGTGTTGCTTTTCTGTCTGCGTTTTTTATATAAACCATACCTGTTTTGTGAGAACTTTTGAGAAGGGTTAGGTTGTGCTGTGTTTTTTTTTCTTACTTTGGAAATATGTACAATTCAGAGCACTGATAATTGACTACTTAAGTTTATTCCATGCAGAGATGATCCTTTTACTTGAAGACAGATTTACGTGATATTCACAGTCCATTAATCATTCCTGCAATGCCTCCCTGCAAGACTATTGGCAGTCATATTCATTACTCAAAATATACCTGTTTTCAATTAGCTCGAGGAAAATTGTCTAGGCATGGAGAGAACATACGACTCTATTACCTACCCTGAGAATGAAACGCCCAAATACATTTGCATGAAGATTACCAAAGTTTACTCTGCCTAAGAAATGGTACATGCTGTGTTTTCAATGGGAGAGGATGGTAAGGTTTAGCAGAGCTGCCTTTGAAACTTTTCTAATTCTGAGACTTAAAATTGTGATCAAATGTCTAACAGACCTTAGGAAATAAAAGAAGCACAGCAAAAAGAGGTTTTGACTTGGAAAGATTTCAAAAAAGCCATCTGTGGCCAGTACAGTGTATGCTGGAGTGAGCTGTACAGACGTCAATTTGTCAGGGAAAATGGCAAGGCAAGGTGATGCCTTGCTTGATGTAGTTTCTCTTTGGGATTGGATGGGAGACTAATACTGCTATTTGTTGCTTTAACAGCACTTTACTGTATACTCACAATGAAGTCTTCCCTTTTTATATCTTTGGGGTGGGAAAATGGAGAACTTCTAGCTTTGTTTTTCCTGCGAACAACACACAGACATTCTTACTTTCTGTTTGCAGCTGCCCACTGAGTTATCCTTTGCTTAAAAGAGGTTGCTGGGTCCTTGTATATGCAGGTTATAGCAGATTCTGTGCACGGGTTCTGTGCTTTTGGATTATTTCTTATATAGCTAGGTCCACTTCACTTGTATTGACTTTTTCAGTTGAAAGAGAGGCAAAAGGAGACAGCCAACTTTCACCAAAAACTTTCCCATTCGCCCAAAGGAGGGTTGAAATAGTTTAATCTGAGACTTTTTCCATTGAAAATCCAATTTGTGTGAATTGGCATACCTATAAATGAACATTGTCCCATTAACACAGTAAATTCTAAATCCTTTTTTGAAGGTAGAACGGGTGATCCTGATTTGTGTAAGGTTGGCAACGTAAATGTCAGTTGAAAACTTATGGCTTTTGTTTAGCTTGTGTTTAGTGGAACAATGCACCTGGCCTTCAAGTTAAGCCTTTTTCACTGCCTAGCCAAGGATGATGAGCTAATTTTATTATGTTTTGCTTTTAGTGAACAGATTTTTAAAGATACAGTATTATCACATGCAACTGTTTGCTAAATCTCCAGTGAAAGAGGTGTTTTGCTTCAGCACTTTTGACATATCAAACTTTTGGCGATAGGACTTTATTTTAGGAAAATCTTCTTGGCCTGTTCTAGAGGGGATTGGGAACTTCAGGAAAGTACACATGTGCACATGTGTACATGAATTCAGAGTTTGAATTCATGTACACATGTTTTGAACGTATGCTCAGCAGTGTCTGCTGCTTCTTAAATGAAAATATTTACATAAAGTAATATCACCATATTTGTTTAGATTAAAATCATGTTGTTTTCTGTGCTGTCTGGTAAATGCTAACCATTTAACATTACACAGTTACCTGGTGGTGAAGAGAAGTGGGACTTTTTGAAATGTGTGTAGAATTGAGGCTAATGTGAGACTGCTCTGAAAGTAATGCCTTCTGTTTTATTATTTTGGCCCATGCCATCAGAGGTAGATGGTCATGTTATAGCAGTAGAGGTTGAACCTTCCCACCAATATTCCATTCCATGTTGTCACCATGCAACAAATGGCAGCAGAGGGACACTCTGACAAAATGGCATCTGAGGTGGAATTGTTTACAAAGCAAAGAGGTGCACTGAATTCCTCCTTGCAGAAAAGAATGCATCCTTTGACACTTTCTGAAATTTGTTGAATGTTTATGGAGACCAAACAGTGGATGTGAGCACAGTGAGGAAGCAGTGGTTGGTGTGTTTCAACTGTGGTGATAGAGACAGTAGATCACCTCTGCTCATGCAGATTGTTACAAGCATGCAGGCTCTTGTTCATTGCTGGTGACAGTGCATAGCTAAATGGTGGTGACTAGGTTGAAGGACGGCGTTTTGTATCTGAGAATATGCTCTACTAAATAGTGTTATTGAGCTCTGTGTATCTATTGTAATGTCCATGGAATTAATAGGGGACGTTACTTTTGGACTGACCTATGTATATTCTGTGACAGGAGACATTAAAGTCTAAAGAGGCTAAGGAGGCATTAAAGCATAAAGACTTACTACTAAAGGAATTCGTTGTATTTATAAGAAGAACAAAGAAAAGGAAAGCCCTGAGCATCTTTAGGTGATAGAATCAAGGGGTGGGTAGCAAGTTAATACAAATTGCAGCTTATATCTAGCTTTTATTTTAATGTATCTAGGGTCTTACTGATGTTCTTATGAGTACAAATGCTACATGTGTAGCTCTCTACTGTAGGGCTTCTGAAAAATACTATTTGTCCTTTAATTGCACCATAACTTTAACAGTAACTTCACAAAACTGTACAAATTTGTACAAAACTATAACTATAGATTCTCTTCTTCAGTTACATCAGTATGCTTTTTTTTTTTTTTTTTAAACAAACACCCCTATCTCCTTGGCCATCATCCATCCCATGTAAACAGTTTCTAACTGAGGGACAACTTTGAAATTCTAGAAAACCATGGGTTTGTATCAGGAATAGAAAGAGAATAATGTAGAAGGATATATTTTACCATAATAAATTTTTTAACTTGCTTCACAACCATTTAGTAGGATGGCTACCGGAGTGAATTTTTTTACAACTTGAAGAGGAGAAACATTAGGTTGCCCTTGTACCATTAAGAAAGTGTCTGTAGAGCATGTGGGTGCAGCGTTTGCAGCATACTGGCTCAGCTGTGTATGGGGTAGAAGGAAATACCATTCTCAAACTCAAATGAAATGAGGCTATTTAGTGTGCTGGCTAGTGAGGCCACTGGTCGGGCTGCCTGGATTTGCTAGGAGTGATGTTAAAGTTGAGGATAATGAGTGGGAAAGGTCCTGCTCATTGTGGAGTTGGAGGAAGCTTTGGTTTTGACAGCTGGGGAGAAGAAGGGTTGAACTTGCAGAACAAATTAAATTCTAGTTTAAAACTAGAATTATGTGAATCTTAGTTGTTTTACTATTTTATTGCTGTCAGAAGTGTTTTCTAGAAGAACTCTGAAGGATTTCAACATTCTCAAATTATAACTGCTTAGTATGGGTATGATGCTACACTGGGCCATGAAATGTGGGCTACCAGTCTAGCAGTTTGGATTGCTTTTCAGGAACTGACAATGCGTTTTAAAAAGATCCCCTTTTCTGTGCCTTCCAGAGAGTGATTTTTTTTGAATTTAAACATCCTGTCTCTTCAGATTGTTTGGATAGAACTTGTGAGCACAAGGAGGAGAGAATAGATGTTTTATGTGAGGAGGTGCTCTATTTAGCATAGTCAAAGGCTAATCTGTTTCAAATACATAGAGGCAAAAACCTAGCTCTCTATTACTGAATGGCAGTGTATTTAAAGAAGAAAAAAAAAGGGGGGGGGGGGATGAGGGGCTGGGTGGAAGTAGTATGATGAGTTTCTTCTAGGCCTGACTGATACAATCGTTGCTGCTTACACAGTTTACGAAAAGGAAATAATTCTAATCTTTTTTCATGGACCATTGGTTTATGGGCTTGGTTCCAAAGCCTTCTTGCAGAGAATGATTTCATTAAAACAGTGACACTAATCAAGAGGAACTGAGAGCATTGATTCTTAGCAAGTTTAATAACAGAATGTTGATTTTTATCTTGATGATTTCTCCCAAGCGCAGTAATGGTGGGAAGGTGGTCTTTCTGTCTCTGACTTTTTTAGACGGTGTGAGAGCTTCATGTGACTTGTTTTGGCATGTGAGTGGCAGTCTTGGTCAGGAGCTGAGAACCTGTACGTCTGCCAGGCAGAGGAATCTCAATGAAGCTTCTGGGCTTGAGGAGGCATTTTTTAAAACTGCTTTTCCTTAATTATGTGCCTGAGTCACCCCCAGTTCTAGCAGAGGCAGTATTTTCTGGATTGTGCTGATCATGGGTCGTGTTGACTTCCCCTGAGCTGGGAGCTGGAGCTGGTGATACTCAGGTATGGCAGGGGGATCCAGTACATCTCCGTGAGCAGGCTTATTTTCATCAAGTTGCTAACGTGAACCAGAAATGAAGATTTTGGTCCTTTATCCTGTGTGAGCTGTCTAGAAGGTCTGTGCTGCAGGAATAGTTGGTCCCAGCACAGGCATGAGCTTATGTATGTTAAAGCTGGAATGGAGCTAGCAGTGCTGCTTATAACTATGTTATATGGAAAACTATTGGCAATAGGTAGGTGTTTCATATGTATTTTAAAAGTGTGCTGTATGTGAGTCTAATGCAAGTGGTTAAATACCAGTGCCAGCTTGAAATCTCTTCTAAACTGCACGCTGACCCCTTTCTCTGATGATATGAGGCCAGCAGCTGCAGAGCATGGCTGGTAGTTCTGAAAACTCAAAAGTGTTTAGAGTATTGAGGGAATTTCACATATATTTCTTACTGCTATGTATAACTATCAGCTTAATGCAGGAAGAGTTGGCTTGCTTTTTGGTGTATGCTTGGTTATCATGTTTGCTTTTGCCTGTAGTATATTTTCAAAACCAGTTTAAAACAAAACATTTTAAAATATTCTCAGAAATGATCACCTCTTTTCCTGTAGGAGGAAAGCAAAGAAAAGGGAAGAATATTTGGAAGATGTACTAGCTGCATTATTACAAGGCAGACAGCTGATGAGAAAGAGATCAAATACTCTCCTAAGTTTTGAATAAGATATATATTGTCTTCATGCTTTTCCACAATCAAGAAGCAGCAAAAAAAACCAAAACAACAACAACAAAAAAAAACCCACAATATTTCTCTGTAAGAAAATTTCCTTAAATCTAATAATTCTTGGCTTTTTGTTTGGTTGTTTTTTGTTCAGATTTGGGACAGTAGAAAAATGAGATACAGGTTGATGACTTGTAAGCAGTAATACATGGGCATAAACTGAAGATAGCTATTAACTGTAGGACAATAGTTTCAGGTTTTTATGCACGTGCAATATTGTTCTTGTATCCTGGTCTTCCTTGGGTTTTTTCGAGATGTGACTTTCTTTCAAAGAAAAAATGAGCAAATATTAAAAAAAAAAAAAAAAAAGCTTAAAGTTGGCTTTGCATAACTTTTGCCCTTCTAGTCTTCCTTTCTGTTTTCTTCTACTTTTTATTGGCTGTCAAGTCACCACTGAGCAGGGATAAGATCAGAATCGGTTACGCAAATCAAGTGCACTTTTGTCCTTTCTTGTTCATCTCTGAACTGCTTTGGACTCAACAGTAGCCTGCTGCTTTCGGAGAACTATAAACCATTTTCCATGGATTACCATTACATCATCAACTTTTTCTCGTTTTTAAGGATGGAGAGATTAAGATTGTTTTTAAATAGGCTGCAGTCATGCTTGCAAGTTAGAGAAAGGAACTTTTTCCAGAGGTGACTACTGCAAGCTGCTAGAGGGTATGGCGAGATGAACTCATTTTCAAAAAGAGCAGAGCAAAAGTGACAGAAACTGGAAGAAAGAGGTTTACTTTGCCAGAAGAATGCTCTTGTACCTGCAAGTAGAGCCTAAGACAAGGAGTATATTGTGTGCAAGTTAAAACATAAACTTGCTGAAAACTTAACATTTTTCTCATGCATTATACAGACATCCTTTTTAGATCTCTTGCCTTACTGAGAATAAGAAAATAGAGAACATAGGATAGATCAATGTTATCTTTACAATTTAAGGATCAGAAAGTTCATTTTAGATGGAACTGCATTTTGTATATATATACCCAGTGCATATAGTCGTGTGTGCTGGATGCTGTGCAAACTGAGGAAGAGAGCAAAAGTTAACCAAAAGCCATTTCTAACCAAATGAATCAGAAGGGTGATGTGATAGGTTTTACTGATAGTCCAGCACAGTTAAACAAACAGAACTGTTTCCAGCGAAGTGGGATTCAGATTGCTTAGCAAAATTTAGAGTTTATATCCGTGAGTTGCTAGAATTGTGAGACTTCATTGCACAGAAGTAAGATGAGGAGAATTCCAGTTCAATTTTGAGAACATATTTTTGTTTGAAACCCAAACTTAACTATTTCCTTTTTTTTCTTCAGCACTGAGATCGTTAGCAGTGGGGAACTTCTTGTCAAAGTGCTCAGTGCATACCTTGTAATGGAAATTGTGGGAGAATGTGAATAGAACAGAAATAGACCTAGCGTTTATCTGATAGTTCAACAGAAAGTAAATATTGAGATTTGTTTCTCTTCTTGTAATGGACTATTAAAGTACAGCTGACTTAGGATTAGAGGAGTGAAGGGGACAATTTCCCCAAACAAGAATGTAAAAGAGAGAAGTTTAAATCTCGATGGGCATGTTGCTCACTTTCTCCACACGTTCTAACAAATTGAAAGCCTTCGTGAAAGGCTGAGAATGTGTATAAATATCAGCGTGTCCTGAGGAGACAAGAAAGAAGGTCAAAGACATTGTCCTACATCTTTGTTATAGCAGAGGATGAGTTGGGAATAGTTTTGTACCTGAACTATGGAAGTCTGACTCAGGGATGTTTTGCTTGAACAACAGAAAAAAATCTGTTTGAAATGCCATGCAGCCCCTGATGCCTCCTTTCCCAGCACAGTGGTGTTTGCCCTCTGTCTGGAGCTGTAGCTCTTGCTGCAGGGCAGGAGGAACCCTTCTGTGCCAAACACTGGGTTGCTAAAGAATTAATTTTTCTGCCTCAGATAATCAGTTGAAGGTATCAGTACAGTATTTAAATTAATGCAATCTAGTAATAATGCATCTATGAACCTCTTAGGAAATGTCTCAAATTGACTGCCTGAAGCCTCAAACCACAGGTACTATCTTTGCTCTGTAGACATCTGAGATTTTCTCTTGAATCAGTTTTTGCTCCTCATCTGCCCCATCCTGCTCAAAGGCTGTTCCATTCTCCTGATGGGAACCATACTCTGTGTTTCCATTCTGAACAAGCCATCCTTTTCCTATGAAGTTTGCCCTGTCAGCTCAAGATGTATCTTCAATGTTGTATTGATTTTAGCACCTTGCTGCTAGGCTAAAATATCCCAAGTGCTTTATCTTCCCTCATAAAATACTTTTCTCTATCCTGTATTCTCTGAGTAGTATTGTATGCAACTATTTCAGTTAAATTGTTTTTTTAGGGGAAGCGTGGCTGTTTTTACAATTCGTTTTCCTTTTGGTTTGGAGTAGGGGGAACTACAATGTTATATATATAACTGCAGCTACTGGTTTACCAGTACTAGATAGAATTGATCATTCTAGTTGTGTTTTGTTGTTGTAGGTTTTTTTAACTAAAAAATACCAACTTTTTGTTATAGTAACAGCAAAACATCAGTATTGAAGAGTGATTTAAAAACCCTAAGAGGAGGCTAAGATCTTTTGTGTTCTGAGGTCTTTATTCTCACATTCATCTCATCTTAGTGGGTCTCAGGTCCTAGTAAAAATCATTGTTTTTAATAGTCTTTCACTTGCTGCACAAATTTTATTGTGTTTTTGTAGTTCCAGCCAGCCCAAAAGACAGTCAGATTTCTATGAGATAGGAGCAATGACTTCTCTCGACTTTTATCTCCCAAATAGTCAGTGGGTACCTGCTTTTTTTGAAACTACATTTAGTAGCTCTGATTTTACAGTACTTAAGGAATACAGTACTGCCTCTTTGCCTGAACAGCTTACCTTTTGTACAGAATCATAGAATGGTTTGGGTTAAAGTCCACTCAGCCCTAACCCCAGCTGTGGGCAGGGCAGCTTCTCCAGCTCAGCTGCCCAGGGCCCCATCCAACCTGGCCTTGAGTGCCTGCAGGGATGGGGCAGCACAACTTCTCTGGGTTGCCAGTGCTTCACCATCCTCTTGCGTAAAGAATTTCCTTCTAATATTTCTCTTCTTCCCCCTTCTTCTATCAGTCATTGTAAAAAGGCTTTATAAACTCCCCTTAAGTACTGGAAGGCCTCCAATGAGGTCTCTTCTGCAGGTAGAAAAAGTCCAGCTCCCTCAGCCTTTCTTCATAGGAGAGATGCTCCAGTCTTCTGATCATCCTTGCAGATTCCTCTGGACCCATTCTAAAGCTCTACATGTTTCTTGTACTGGAGGCTCTAGGTCTGGACGCAGTTCTCCGGATGGGGCATCAGGAGGGCGAAGCGGAGGGTGACAGTCACCTTCCTCTCCCTGCTGGCCACCCTCTTTTGATGCAGCCCAGGATAATGTTGGGCTTCCGAGCTGCAAGTGCACACTGCTGGCTCCTGAGAGCCTTTTTTTCCTCCAAGTTGTACAAGCCCAGCACTTCTTTCCACTAGTGCTTTTTTTTTTTTTTTTCTTTTTGTCTTTCAAGCGTTACAGATCTCCACCTTAAATATTATTCCATGAGAGGCCACATCAGTCCTTGCTTTACCTTTGGTTTAAGCTTGCTGTATTATTTGTACTATTCTTTTTTTTATGAATAAATTATGCTATTAAAATTAAATTTACCTTTACTTCATTTCAGTGTTCGTTTCACTACTACATTTCCTTGATTTCTTTTTCAGATCTTGTAGTATCAAGTTCACTGTAGCATGCTTGTAGTGCCAAGATTGTCTTCCTTCTCTCCCAAACTACTTCATTCACCCCTCCCTCTCTTAATGATTTTTGGCATATCTGTCATCGTTACATGTGCCAATTATTTCAGCATTGTGGGATGGAGATTATCCAGATCCCCTCATTTATTTTTTGTAAATGTTCTCATTTTGTTTCCACAGGGGTATGTGGTAATAACCATTATCCTATCCTCATTTTCAATGTACTGTTTTATTATCTTTATTTAAACAGAAGGCAAAGTATTTGCTTCACTATTTGTTCCTGCATCTTTTTTTTCCTTAACATCCTCTCAAACCTCAGTGTGCAGCTGCCTTTCTGTCCCTTTTTTGAAGCTGAAATACACAGTAACATTTATACCCCCCTGATTTCTTTTGCTTGATTCACCTCAAATAGACTTTTAGTTGGTTTTTCTTTATGGTTGTACCCTTTAAGCTCTGAAACATGCTTGCATTTCTTTTTTTTCCAGTTTTCCACTTATTTGTAGCATTACTGATAAGGTGGTTATACATCTAAGTTGCGTGAAATATTTATCACCAAGTTTGTTCTTTAGCTTGAAAAACAAATAAAAAAACTGGGCGGGAGGGGCTTTGAAGTGATGTATAAACACCTTCTGAAACAGTTCAGAGCCATCAGCCCCTTTAACAAATGACAGTAGATTCTTGAGTTTTACCCTCCCCAAATTTTATACTGTTGGCCTATGAAATGATCTGAAATGGCCACAGGATTGGCTTGTGGCTGCTTGAGCCACTGACAAAACGACTGACAAAAAAAATCCCTGGTGGTTGATGGCCAAAAGAGTCTTCCAGCTATCATGGCATTACTAATGTTTGTGATTTTTTTTTTTTAAATTATTATTTGTATTTTTTTCCATCTGATATGCTGTTTTTTTAGGAATTCACACTTCTCAGTGATGATGATCAGTGATGATGGGGCTGTTCTATGGACTGCAGTTCTTGTTTAGGTGTTAGTCTTTTTAGAATCCTAGCTTTTCCCCAGAATGGTAGTTGCCAAAAATTTGTTACTTCTTTCACCCATTCTTTCCTAATCATATTACTGGTATGCAGTGCTTCCTCATTCCTTTACATTTAACTGCCTTGTAACTTTTGGTGCCTGTGTCTGTGTTGCTGCTGGTATATGTGATGGTGTCACCTACTGCCACACAGTCTCTGGCTCTGCATACTGCACCCAGGTTGAACTCTTTTGTGGCAGTGAAATACTGGAAGTTAAGCTCTTAAACTTGCTGATATGGTCAATTACTGAGTCTTTCTACACCAACTAGGTCTGACTGGATCCACTGAATAAGATTTATGTTTTAGTACTTCCTTTATTTTTCCTCATCTAGCATTAACTATCCTACCTGACAGTATTAGCCACTGTGTAAGTATTGACTATCTCTCAAAGGTTATCTTTCTCTTAATCTACTTCATATATTTCTTAATGTAGCAGAAGGTAGCCTTTTGTGGTACTAACACTTCTTTTGAATCTACTTAATGCTCACTGTGACGTGACACTCATCTTACTGTGGAAAACTATTCATCATGCAAAAGAAATGTGGAGATGTAATGCTAAAAACAAACAAAAAACCCAATCAAATAGCAAAATAATAAAATTTCTGCAGTGGACTATTTCTGTAGGGCTAGAAACTGTCTGGGAGAGCTGAAATGGCTGGAAATATTTTTATAGGAGAAATTCTAGCAGATCTTTAACCATATGAGGAACGTGGGTGCCTAAAAACAAGTTGATGTCCTATTCTTTTTGCAGATGTGATCCCTATACCATTAATTGTAATTCTAGGATATGAGAAGGCTTAGGAACACAAGGATGCATATAAAATGTGTAATCACACCAGTAACTGACTCAATTTTTTCTAATTCTCTGCACCCAGTAATGTGCATCTTTGACAGTGCATGTGCTGTATATGTTGTTGTTAGCGACTCTTCTTAAACTTTCTAAAAGCAGAGTTATAGATGTTAGCTGTGCTGTGAAAATGTGTAAGTGTTGAATTGTTTAAACTTCCATGTGTTATGAGAAGTTTGGATCTGCTCTCTTAAGTTGATACACCATTTCCGAAAGGTCGCTTCACTGAAGGGTTGCCCAGATCCTTGTATGTACCAGCTGGTTTTGCTTTGGCTTGTTTTTTTTTTTGTGCGTGGCTTCCTTTGCTTTATTTGTATGTTTGGGGGGTGTAGATGTTATGTACTGTTTTCTTAGGAGTTTATGGTGAAGAGCGGTGGGCAAAGGGAGGGCATCAGCAAGTCTTGATGTCAGGCAGGATTTGATTACTTTTGGAATAACTGTGATATATATTGTTTATTTTTTGATGAGAAGGAAGAGGAAGTGGGACGCATCCTGCATAGCAGCTTCTTCTAATGCACTGTGATTTATCCTTGCACCATGTTGTTGCTGCTCCCTGAACAGGTGAGCATGCTGTTAACATTGGTGCCAGCAAATAAAGGGAATGGTGCCTGGCAGTTCAGGAGGAACAGCTGAGCCAAGTTCTATGTTAGTCCTTCTAGAGGTCTAAAGATATATAGGTATAATCTCTCCCACAGTAAGGGGTCTCAAAACCAAAAATGACTCACTTGTGATGTTTTGTGTTCTTGCTTAGATGATTATTTCCTTTCTCTCTCTTATGAGCATTGAACAGATGCATGCTCTGCTTTGGTGCTGGCCTTATCCTTGATGCACACTAAGTGTGATGCTCTGAGGAACCAGAGGGTTGCCTGGTTTTGTAGGTTGCACATTCATGCATGTATACATGTATGTATATACATACGTATGTGTGCACACACTTATATATGTAGTACAGATTTTTCTCTATTCCTACACCTGTGGAGTTGGCAACCTTTGTGCACTTTCTTGAGGGGAAGCAGACAGTATTAGTATCATTACTGTCGGAGGAGCTAGGAAATGTAACTAGACCCCCAGTGCAAGCAGGGATGGCAGCTCACAATGCCTGTTTCCCTGCTGCTCGCTGCAGAGAGTGACAGAGTTGGTGTGTGTCATGTCTGTCACAGAGCTGGAAGTAGCTTGTGCCCTGTGCTTGCTGGAAGAGCACTGCAGCTAAGTGATTTGCCTGAGGAAAGCCTGGCTCAGTTCAAGGTTTGGTGTCGGTGCTTGGGTGTCTGGGAGGCTATGCTGTACCTCTGCATTATTGGGCCTGTCTAATAAATTGCTACTTTGGAATTTAAAGAGAATTGTAAATTTGACCGTCTTTAAAATGGAAAAACTATGAGGTTGTTTTGATTGAAATGCTTTACTGCTTTGTTTTCATTATTTAAGAACTCAGAAACATTTTGATGTACATCCAGAAGAATGAACAGAACTAAAATATATATATATATATTTTATAAAACATATTTTATATATATATATACACACACACATATTCTTGTCTGCCTTAGGCTGAAACTCAGAATCTTGCTCTGATAATTTATTTAGATACACTCTGTTAAGCCCCTCTTAGTTGCACTAGGAACAATACAGCAATGCCTAGAAATCAATACAATTATTCTTGCAGAACATGAAATTGTGTTTGTTTGTGAGAAGGTTTTAAAAAGGCAAACTGGATTCTTCCTTTTCAGTTACCTGCTTTGTATTTACTTTGAAAATGTATTTTCTCACATATAGGAATACTGGTTATTTTGCAGAATGGCACCTGCATCAGTCTTTTCCAACCCAGTCGGTTGCAGTTCAAACAGGCGCTCAGGTTTAATAGAATTTTAAAAGCTGTCTGCTTAATGCTCTAGTGCAATTAAACCCTGCTCTGTTTGTAGAAGATAGGATCAGCATTCGTTGGAACAATCGATATGGCCCATAAAAATAAAGCACTTTGTTCATTTTGCTGTGAATGTTCAAATAAGTGTTTTGACGCACCGAGTTGCAGTGACCTTTACCATGAGCCATCTATTCAGTGACTGAAGTCCAACAATCCTGCTAGAGGAGGAGACCTTGAGTAGCTCTTTAGTATTATTTTGTGCATCGTCATCAGCTGCAATGCTGAGGGGCATGACTTTATGGCAATTGTTTCAAGAGTTTGGTTTTTCCTAAAGCCACTCTTTGTGAAGCTGTGAATCATGGTGAAGAGGATTTCTGTGTGCATTTAATAAAAGCAGGAAGTCTGCAGCTCTCAACGTTTCTTGAAAGGAGAAAGCATGAAGGTAGCACAGCTGGAGGGTGCAGCATTAACCAGGGGGACATGGGCTAAGAAGAACCTGATACAACAAACGCAAGATAATCAAAACACATGTACCTCCCTCCCGCCCCCATAATTCCTTATGTTAACTGGCCTTACATTTAAGATCTGCTTAATAAGTTTTACATTCTTGCATGCAGTGGATGCCTGTCACATGAAGTTTAAACAAACATACTTAATTGAAACTGACGCTGTTTATAGTTGTTCAGTTGAATCTGCTATCTCACTGAACAGAGCCTGATATCTGGTGCCTGTATCCAGCTGACCTATGTGGAGCTTCATTCTGGACTCCCCTGTATCTTGGAAAATGCTTGCAATTTTAGAAGAATTTTTTTTTTAACCTTGTGCAGGTGATTGTGCTGCTTAAGTGAGAAGATCAAGGAACCTTTAGAGATGGAATTAAAAATAATAATAATAAATTGAAAAAAGGAATGCCTTGCTTGGGGAGTTAGTTTACTTCATTCTACAACATGAGTGGGTGGTATCTGTAACAGTTCGGGAGCCACAGCCTATCTGGGAAAAGGTGATGCTATTACTAACTGCAAAGTTATTTATTTTTTTAGACTTCAGTTATGCCTTCTCACCTTTCCTACTTAAGGTAGAGCTAATACATAAATGGCAAATCAATGACTTTTTTGCTCTGAGGAAAATGTCCCTGATTCTAAATACCATTTTAGTGATGAATTAACTGCAGTGGATCAATTTTCAAGTTTATATTTACCTATGGGGAAAAGCAGACCAATCTCAATGTATTTCTCTTTAATACAAGGTAATTTCACATGTAGACTTGTCTTCTATTTTAATGCCTATTAGTGAAATTCATCTGAGAAAGAAGCACATCAGAAAAATCTGTTCTGAGCCTATTTCATATGGTACCATGAATTTTTTTTTCCCCTAAGGACCTTTTATTAAGCCAGCATAATTTTAATTTTCTCAATT
Organism: Phasianus colchicus; assembly: GCF_987193195.1. Lineage (NCBI taxonomy): Eukaryota > Metazoa > Chordata > Aves > Galliformes > Phasianidae > Phasianus > Phasianus colchicus. The sequence continues at coordinate 23,509,202 of NC_143437.1, forward strand.
TTATGAATTTATAACTTACATTTGTTTTGCCAGAAAGAAAATTGAGAAAAAAAGATTGCCTGAATAATTTGCAAAACAGAACTTTTAAAAACTCTGATGGAATAAAATTAGCCATTCATTTCACAAAAGTAGATCTGAGACTCAATTGGTGGGAACATGATGCCATAGAAGAAGGAATAACAGTCACATGTTTATGGTGGCAAGATGTTCAAGTGCTACATAGCTATAATTTTACTGAAATGTTTGCTCAGAAGTCTTTGTGAGGGTGTGTTGGTGTAGAAACTTATGGAAGTTGCCATGTGGTATTAAACTGCAGCTCAGGAGATGGCAACAGGCCCTACCAGGAGTGCCGTGTCCCCTCCACCCAGGCTGAGCCCTTCCTGGACAACGGGGCAGCAAAATCTAAACATTTGCTACAGAATCAAATCTGCTAACTGTGAATCTAGTTTGAACTGCTAATTCCCTCATGGCCTAAGCCATACCCCAACTGGAGGGCTTCATGCCACATATGACTTATTTCCACTCTAATCTGTTTACCAAAGGGGGATGTCTTGAGAGCAGTCCTATACAGGCCTTACCAGGCACATTTTGGGGATGGCTGGGCTCATCCCACATAGGTGCACAGCTACTAGCTGTCTGGAGGGCAGCTGCCATGCCACTGTTCTTTGACATGGCTACGTCAACTGGCTCCACACCATATGTGTTCATGTGTGGTGTGGGCAGTGCCAGGTTCTGTTTGGGTTTAAAACTCTCTTCTGGTAGAGTGGAAGGCTTCCAAAATAAACAGCTTATTAACCTTTAAAGTGTGTTGCCAGTATACATTCAGGCATCTGTTATTTTTAAAGAAGTTAGCATCTGGGTTTTCTGTAAAGCAAAAGCTCATCACATGTTGTGATGCCGGTGCTCAGTAGTCTCAGAGGTTCAGTCTGAGCCCAGGCCAGTTTGTGTGGCTCTTGGAGCTAGTGATAAGCATCAGGCTGCAAATTCAGCCCCTTGTTTGGCTAGTTCATTCTTTTTAATGTATGTCCTGCTGAAGGATATAGCAATTGATTTTTAAATGAGAAAAGGAAGGAGACGATGCAAATTAGCAGTGTTTTTTTTTTTCTCGCATCCGTTTCAATACTATAGATCTAATTTAATCAATGAAGACAGAAATTAACAAGATGCTTCCTTCAAACTGTTTAATTTAATCTTTTCTCAAATTCTCCCACCTCCTTCCAAGCTAGTATCCTCTGTGGCTCTTGAGGATGCTGTGAGATGAAACAGATTTTATGCAATTGATGGTATGCAGGTATGCTTTAAAACCTGCAATTTGCTTTAATGGAACCTAACCCTGGCCGCTTGTTACTGACAAAGCAGGTGAAGTCTATTGCCTGATTACACATCAAGTGGGTTAAATCAAATGATCCTTCTTTGGTGGGAGGGAGAGAAAGGACTTGAATTCTGTCAAGATTCTGACAAAAATTATGATGTATATGGAAGTCCGCAGTTCACAAAATCTTGGCAGATAATATGTGTCATCATTTGCAGTCCACAACTACTGTCTTTTGACTTAGTTTTAGAGGGCTGGGAGCCTCCTTGTGGGCTGCAAACTACAACGAGGAGTTGTATAGTGATAGACAAGAAAAAATGACACAAAACAGTTATTTTAAGGATTACTTTTTAGATACAGAGATTTTTTTTTTTTTTTTTTTTCAGATATATCTAAGCTATTCAAGTGCTCCTCATGTGATTGGCAACAATTAATTGCTGTTTAACATTGTGTAACTATATTTTTGTATTGGGTGGTGGAATTTTGGGTAACTGAAGTGGCAGACTTTATTTTTTGAGTGGATGATGTCTTTTTGGCTTTCTTCAAATCTATTGCCTTGCAAGCTGAAAGCATCCTCAAATGGTGTCTAAAGAAACACAGAACTTTTAGAGAAGACTTCTGAAAAAGGGATTAAATTTCTATTTTCCTTGATATTTCAGTCTCTCTTCTCACTGCTACCTAATACTCCTTTCATTTTGGTATCCTACAATGTAATTTGGTAGCATCTTTTCCTATAGAAGTCTTTGTTTATGTTGAAAATAGGAAGAAAAAAATAAGTTTTTGAGCTGTAAATACAGCCAACAAAGAACTTATTCTTATGATAGTGTTAAAATGTCCTGCATTTCAGGTTTGTTACTTTCAAGTTGATTTTACTGAAGGCTGTCTTATTTTAGTAACTCTCCAGCACTTAGCTGAAGGAAATAGCTGAGTCTTCCTGTTTATAAAGATACTAGGCAAAATATTTCTACCAAGTAAAACTTGTGCTGAAGATGTAATATTGTCAGTTGCTCAGTATACTTTAGGCTACTGTGTTGACTACAAACTCACTGACAAATAAATCACCGCTATAGTTTGTCTTCTGAAGTTTTATTTTGGCAAACTTTGAAAGCTGTGGAGATGATTTGACTGTTTTTAGAAAAAAAAAAATTCTTCTGGCTTCGGATTAGAAGAAGGAAGAATGTGTGGATTTTAGAGTGCCTTGTATTCTGGAGTGAGTATTCTGTTGGTTATGTGTAATTTATGCTTAAAAAAAAAAAATACTTTGGAAGACTAAGGAAAACGTAGCCTGTAAATATAAAAAATGCTTTATAATTTAAAAATATAATTTAAAAGCTGTACAATCAAGTCCAGTCCTTTGATCCTCAGCTTGGCTTTTTTGGGTGCTTTAATCATCTTGCAAATTGATAAGAGTTTATAGTATGCTTCAGAGTGAATACACAGTTGAAATCTAAGCACTATGTTCAAGTTATTTGTCAGGCTTCAATCTAAAAATCTTGTGGTGGAATTGTGATTCCATCAGTCTTGATCGTGTAAACTTGCACATATGTAGTTATGCAGCTAGTTACATGTAGTCTACTGTCTTAATGGCTTAAGAATACTCCTTTTGTTTACAAAATATTTTAAATTTTAGAAAATACTAGTTTAGTTTCTATGCATTGTTAATGCTAGAGCAGATTACATTGCTTATCCTCTGCTGTTGGGAGCTTGAATCAGTCAGTGTTGTTGTTTCTTGTGTTAGTGAAGAATTTGCTTATGATTTTGGGTCCCATCATGTCTGGTATTTTATTCATTTGGAATGTAGATTTTCATCCTTGTCATAGAACAGATGGATTAACTTCATGTCTAAGGATGGCTTACATTTCTGCTGAAGTGTGTATGTTCCCATTGACTTCACTATGTTTTGGATTGCTTTCTTGTTTTCTTGCCCTTGATATTCAAAGATGTTTAGATAGAACATAGTATGAAACTCACAGAGAATAAAGAGCACAGTGAGCTCAGTCACATGCTGCGGCCACCGGCACCGCCTCCTGGGTGATGGTTTTGCTGAGTATGAAAATGTCCCTCATGTAATACAATACCGTCTAATTCCTGTCACGTCTGACCTTTGGTAGGTCTCTGAAGCTTCAGTAGTAAGTTGGATTCTTGGAAAATACAATTCTATTATTTCTTAATGCCACCAAAAACCTTCTCTATTTTGCTGCTGGCTTTTTCCCTGACATGATATATTGTTGTCTACACCACAGTGGCAAGGCAGGACCTTTACCACTGCACACCAAAGCATGTTCTTTATTTTCTCTCTTTTTTCTTTGTTCATTTTGTTCTTGCTTTGACCTTTAGCTGTCATAACAGAATTGATGATCCAAAGGAAGAAATAATTTGTCCTGACCTATAGAATATTTTATGGCAATATCCACATATGCATATCTGTATTCAAAGGCTGACTGCAATCTTGACATGTGAAAGGCCTATCAGTTACAGTGGCATAGACTGTATGGTGTTTCTCATTATCCCTTGTTTTTTTTCTCCAGAGACGCTGCCCAAAGTATCAGTTGTGCCAGTTTTTTGTAACATTAGTTTTTCATGTGGGAAGAATAAATCAGCAATCAATCTCTAATTTCATTTTGGTAAAATTATTCAAACTTGCAAATAAACATGACTTCTAGCATGGCATATAGTTTGTTAACTTGGTTGAAAGGTCTCTTGACTTCTTTGGATGTGTGGTGAACCAAGCTAGTTCCTTCTAATGACAGTTTTGAAAACAGTATGGCTTGTTCTTAATGGTCCTTTTTTTTCCCCAGTGATCTGCTTCAGTAAGTCTCCTGTGTTACATTCACCAAGTTTTAAAGTGAAGGTGAAATATAATACTGAGAACACAACTGAAAAATGAGACGTGCACGGGAAGCTTCCAACCATTTTTTTTTTTTAACATAGGTATGATATCTGTTATATTCTCCAGTATAGGTCATGAGGCCATAAGGCCCTACCTTAGGATTTCACAATATTTCAGTCCTCTTATTTGTAAACAGGCTATGATGTTTATTATTATGACCCAGTTTACTAAGAGTACAAAATATGCTGACTGGTACATTTGAAGGAATGACAGATATAAAAGTGTCCTTTCAGATTCCCTTTGAACCACTTCGCTTGATAGCCTGTGCCATCAGTAGGGTAATTAATTTATGGACTGTACACCTGTTAAATGTAATATGTCAAAACTGTGGCTGTAAATGATATCCTGATAAGGTCAAACTCTGAGGTGTTGTAATAGTTGAAGGTCTGACACCTACATCACATTTGCGTGTACTAGGTAATATTTAAATAGGAGTTACAATGTTTACACAGTGAGGTCCCAAATATGGGCAATCACCCCACTGCTCAGGTGTACGTAGGAGTCCAGACGATGAAAGCTATCTGGACAAAGCCAGAATAGTACCTGTGTCTTTTCTCCCTCATTGACTTGCCGCTTGATGAGTGGTTGTTACATCAGAGCCAACCTGTGGGTTGTATTTCCAGTCCTCCTTGCTGCCCACACAGCACCTTTCTGTGCATGATAGGGATTGCATCGCTCTGGTGCACTGAGCACTAGGTGCATCAGCAAATCTCTTGCTGGTCATTCTCCGTGAGCATTAGTTTTGAGGCCAGGATCTCTTTTTTCATTAGTGTTGTTTTCATAACAGTTTTTCCAGTTCCTCAGCATTTCAGAGTGGATAGTAAATGAGAAACTCTCTGTCATGAATAGTGGACTAGTTTCCAATTTTATTGTTGTATTTCTTTCCATGCTAAATTTAGTTTAGAGTGACTTTTAAAAGTAGCAATAATAATCAACATATGGCAACAGCCAACATTAGGAGATGTTTTGATAGGCAAGAAAGACGTTTACTCTTTTTGAAATAATATACAACTCTTAAACAGTGTAATGTTTCTAGAATTAAATACTTTATTTTGAAACTGCTTTGTCAAAAAACATTTTTTGCAGTTGTTTCATCCCTCCTCTCCCCCACCCTCTTTTGCAGAGGTGAGCAGAGTGGTTTGGCAGCTGGGCACTTCACCATGGCTAGTCCATAACCAGGGCTTTGTGTGACTAAGACTGCCAATTAGTTGTCTACATGAACAATCATAATTTTGCTGATTACTTTCAGAGAAGGAGAATGCAATGTGTTTAACAACGTAGCATGGTTTACCAGTAACTTTGGAAATACCATTTGTGCATTTGAATTTAAGTGGGTTTTGGACCATGGATGAAACTACAATGATCTCCAAAAATACAGGCTACTCCTGGCGTGGATGCTGTGCTCATGCTCTTCTCTTTCTCAGGGGGGCAGGGTTGCACATTTTCACTGGCCACTGTGTAGAATATGCAACAGCTGTGCTCTGGAGCATATGCCCAAAGTAAAATTCACTGGAGAAACCTTTTCCTGGCTGTGTTTTAGATTTAATACGTTTTCATCTTGTTTGTTGGCCATTTCCTTATTGCGTTTGATGGGTAGGCAGGAAAGCAGCTGCAAGCAGTCTGCTTTGCAACTGCTGCTATTAGGCTGCGGAAGGCGTGCTACAGCTGTTGTCTGATGTTATGGTTGGTGAAACACCACCCTCTAGCACGACCACCTTCCTGCTCTGCCCATCAGTGTATTGCCACCTCGGCAGGGCTGTGAGTGGGCAGCTGATGCAGCTGAATAACCATGCAGCAAGAACAGACATTCAGGTGGTTACTCTTAAAATACATCTTTGCTTTTTATTGCTTTCTTCCCGCCCCTCCTCCCCCTGATTATATAATGTTCTAGAGGGGGGAAAAAGGAAAAAAAACAAGTAATTCTTCTCCAGATTTCCCAGGGTGGCTGACTGCACAGCCACCACTATGGTTCAGCTCTGGAAGGTAGCCTCAGGATGGCTTTTAAAGGTTGGATACAGATGTCTTGTTTCTCACATTTTCTGCTTGTTAGCTGTAGTTTAGGCAAAATGCCCATAGGATGGAGGAATTCAGCATAGGACCATTGGCTTGTGGATGCTGAGGCTGTGTACTGCCTTCCCTGGCACTGCAAACTCCTGGTATTCCAGTCTTCTGTATCAGTTCTTGCTCTTGTTTTCTGGCAGTGAAGTGGCAATGAGGTGCGATTTACAAGTCTAGCTGTTTCACAACTGCCTTCCGTCACCTGAAGGCAGAGCTGCTATTGACTGGTGAGGCTTTATGCTCTGGCTTGGATGACTTCATTTCTCTGAAGAATTTGGGTAATCACTGAAGAAATTACTGTTCTCTCTTTCGTGGGTTGGAGTAGGGTGCAGCAGTGATGCAGCAGCTGCTGGAATGTGATACCTTTGGTCCCGAAGGTAATTGTCAACTGAAATGTGGTTGCAGTTTCTTTTCAGAAAGACTAAAGCAAAATAGTTGAAGGACTGTTTTCCAGCAGAAACACAATCAGTTTCTTATATGTGAAGAAATACGATTGACTCATGTTCCTTCTTGCAATTTAAAGTCATTAAATTCATCTCTGTATACTGCTTATTTTATATTGATTAGAGATTATTAATAGCAACAGGTGTAAAAAAAAAAAAAAACAAACACCTTTTATCTTTAAGGAAAGATAGGTGGGAGTGTTATTACAGAGGGATTATTATTATTATGGAGGGGTTGTTATAATGGTGTAAGTAACATATCTACCTCACATGTCATCTGTGGTTTGTACAGCCTGCAGTGCTGGGAGGTAGATGGTTCCATGAAAATGTGGGTAGACCTTTTCTAACCTTCATACAACTGCAGATACCTTCTGTGTAGCAGGATCATTACCAAGGAAACTCAACCATCATCTTTTGATTTTCACTTACCAATGATAACCCAGGAAGACTATGTCCATTCCTCAGCCTGTGTGGCTTGAGGGACAGTAGCTTTTGGGGGTACCCCAGCTCTCCCAGCTGGATCTGGGACACTGAAAGACAATGGCAGAGTAGCAGGGAACCTGCTTCCTCCTCTTTGCATGAGAGATGACTCAAGAGTCTGTGTCTTACTGTAGCTTTCCTCAAAAGTCAGAGGAACCATGTGCCCCCACCTCTGAAGACTGTGTGGTTTGGAGTGGGTTTAGGTGCTTAAGAAGCTGAAGTGTTTCAAAGGACTCTTGCCTTAGGTTCATCATCTGACTGATGCTTCTGCAGTATTTGAGACATCCACTGTTCTTACTGTGATGTTCTAGAAAACTCCCATGTTGGTGACAAAAACAAAAACAAAGCAAAACCAAAGAAACAACACCAACCCCCCCCCCCCGCCCACTCATCAAACAAAACCGAACAAACCATGTTTCTTCAACATGCTTGGTTCTACTCCTGATCTTTAATGGGCTTTATTATGTTAGATTGAAAAGGTTGGTGGTTTTTATTTTTCTTTTTCATGGGTATATAACATTATACTTTGCACTGTTAATACACAGGAAGTTTTTTCCTAGGCAAAGGTTATTTGCCTACTTTGTGTGTGTTTTATTTAAATGTGAGTTGTGCTAAAATACTGCAAGAGAAGGGAAGCCTGAGATGGTGCTTAGGTCTGTTAGAGGTAGACACCTGTTGGAGATAGGAGGGTTGCAAGAGGGAGGTGGCTTAGGAGGGAAGGTACTGGCTGGAGATGGGCAAGGAAAAATCCAAATGAGAGGTCAAGGTTTTCAAGAAAGATTTAAAGTTAAATGAAGGACTTGTGACCCAGGTCCTCAAATTAGTGGGCAAAAGATGTCAGGTGGGATGAGAGTTTTCACGTGAGCAAGTATACTGAAAACTATCTTCAAACACTATTCTTCATAGTCTCATCCTGAAAATGAAACTTCTTCATGAAGCTTACTGCCCTACTGCATTTTTTTTCTTTTGTTGAGACAGGAACAGCCTGATGATGGATTTTTCCCATATTTTGTAATCGTGCTAAGTTTTAAGGGATACTAAAATGTATCTGTGCGTCCAGCCCACCCAAGATAACACTCAGTGTTTCATCTTGCAATGAGGATTTTTTCCTCTAATAATGTGATGCAACACGTTGGTTGGGACAAGTGGAAAGCAGGGGGTCTTGGTCAATCCCAGTGCTGCAGCTGTGTGTTGAGTATCTTGGCTTAGAGCTGTTTACTTAATTGCTCCCTTGCCTTTTGCCCTTTATCACTTTCCATCATTCAGTTTCTTAGGCTCTTTTTATTACAATTATTAATCACAGTCATTGTCTGTCTTGCTTAATGTAGGAGAGTTGTGTTCAGCTGACTGTCTGGGCTTTTTCCTGATATTTTTGTTTGGCTTTCTCTTTTTAAACCACTGCAGAGGTCAGTTCCTCCAATGTGGTTCCTATAGTTCCTTCAGGAACTGCTGGGAAATGAAGATACTATTAGAATTATGCAGATGGATAATTCCAGGGTAAGAAATGCCAAACTCTTGGTGCTCTCTCTTAATGTGTTTTTATGAACCTTTTTATCAACTGTTTGTTTGTGAGCATGGAAAAAAATTCTGCCCATCCTCGTTTTTGAATGGAGTCATGAACTTCCCCTATGTATTTTCGATTATCCTGTTGATGGAAATAAAAGCTTAAATCAGGCAGTATTTAATATGCTTACAACATTTGAAAATGAACTATTCAAAGAATGATAGAGAGATGAGGAAAATATATGCAATACATATTCACAAATAGCTTTGTTTTGACATTTATCTTGCTGCATTCATTCTGCCAACTGGCTGCAGGCATGGCTACCAAAAGAATGAACACATGTTGCATTCATTAGTTCTCATCTGGCTGTGCTTCATCTTGCAAGGCAGACAAAATCACAATCGTACTAAATAGATTGTAATGCATTTGTAATATGAGGTCTCTTCCACTTAACAGAATGATACAGTTGCAAAGCTCCTGCTCTTAAATCCCTGGTACTTTGCTTCATTTTAATGAAATGCATACAAGTATACTGCGAGTGACGTCATTGCTTTTTTGCCTTGAAAGATGTCATAGGAAAAATATTCCAATATAATACTAAACAAATAGCCACCCTGTTGCCCTCCCCTCTGTGTGAACTTTTCATTTCATATTGTGCTTCTACTGCTGTTAGATTGGTTTTCTTTGACACAAATAGACATTCTTTGGAACAATAATCGTTTCTTTGGATTGACCAAATACAAAAATCCTCATCATTAGCTATCTGCAGTGCTTCTTATTGTTCAGACTTATTGCAAATAGACTGCTGTTGTCTTGTTGTAGCTACCATCACGATTTTAAAGCTATGTTTAATGTTCTCTGTGAATATGTTGCAGTGTTGTCTCTCTGGAAGAGACATGGCAGGGTATATCTGTGTGACAGCCTAATTGTTTTAGTTTTAAATGGAGAGCTCTGCAAGACCCTGTGTGTGTATGTAAACAATGCCCATTTTCTGACTTTCAAGCAGGTTGAAGAGCAGCTGGTAAATTCTGCTTTCCTTAAGGGGGGGGGGAAGGGCAAGACAGTCGTAATGTTGGGATCGCTGATGGATAGCTAGCGCACGGTGAAGTATTTCTGCGCCGCATGCACTCCTAAGTGCCTTTATTGGTGTGTTTCTGACGTCGGAGGGCTAGCCACTCCCTGCGGCAGCCTGGGATTTTTGTCCCCATCCCACCCCCTCCAGCCTCTGGCCGGGGCTGCAGGCAGAGGGGCCAAGCTGGGGGCCAGCAATGGAGGGCAGCTTGCCCTGCCTGGCGGCCGGCTGTGATCCCGCAGCACTGGGGAGCTTCTGCACGGGTAAAGTATGGTCACCTCTGGGCAGGGGAGAGGGAAATCTCGCATCAAAGGGGGAAGATTTATCCGGGTGGTGGAGTTGACTGCAGTCTTGCTAGCAGCTGGCAAGGTGTGCTTATAGAGAGGCTGAGATAGCTTGCTGCAGCGTGGTGTCCTTGAGCAAACTTTATGAGAAACCAATAAATCTGCTATCTGTGGATAGCAGAGGAAATAGCAGGAAGGTTGTTGGGAGGTTAATACTTGGCAGGGCAGAATGCTTCTGATGCAGTGGCTTTGGTGGTGTGCGTGGCCTTTGGCAGCACATCCCAGAGTGGGTCGTGCACTGCCAGGGAGGAGTGCTCCAAGCACCCTTCCCACACGTAGGGAGAGCTGCTGCTGTGTGCTCCCTTTGGTCCGAACCTCGATTTTATGTTGCAGATAGAGAGCTTGATGAAGCCCCTGCAGGGAAGCATGGGCTGCACAAGGGCCTCTCAGGCAGGAGGCAGTAAAGATTCATTCAAAATAGGTGGTGAAAATAACTCTATCTGCTGCAGTTTAAAGTTACTGTATTTCTCTGTGTGTAAAATGTTTATTTGCCCTTCAGATGTAAGATCTTTTTTTTTCAGTTTTATTTTTATCACTGTCTTTGTAAATCTAAAATCTTTCATACAGACTTCCTTTCTTTCAGCAGTTGCTATCAAGCTGACCTCTGTTCAGTGTAAACCAGATGATGAATTGAAGCATTCTTGCTATTATCAGCCAAAAGTATGAATTCAGTTATTACTGGGGGAAAATTAAAGACAACCAAATCAGAAAAGTGACCACATGTATTGTTCTTGTACATAGTAGAGAAGTGTGCTATTCCCAGTGAAACACTCTTTACTGAGCAGTTCTTCTAGTGCAGTTTTGATGTAAGACATGTTTTGTCTAAAATACATCTGTCAACAGGAAAACTTCCTTAAAAAAGTAAGAGCAGGTACTCGGTGCATAAATCTGTATGTGTATTTAATGGGAGAGAGAGAAATGACCTTGCCACAGTGCGCTTTCTTAAAGTGAGCAATGCACTGAACTTTATCTGCTTCAGAATTCAAAGCATTCTGTTTAGAATTTAAGATGTTGCAACCCTAGGAAAAAAGAGGGAGGGTGAATTGGAAATCTTAAAATTACAAGTGTTCCATACAGCCTTGTGCAGGCTTATACCATTTTTTTTTTTTTTTTTTTATGGTGCCAGAGTAAAAAGGGGCAAATGTTTATCTTCAGAACCAAATTTAGCAGAAGAGAAATTCTTATGGCTGTAATTGGCCAGCATCATTACTAATGAGTTTAGGATTATGTAGAGACATTTTTATTGACTTTAATGGCTTTTAGAGGGTTTTTTTGGGATCGTCTGATCACTATAGCACAGTCTCAGGCTTGAGTTTGAGGCATATATGGAGTTTTGGAAGAAAGCATGACATGATGGACTGGCTTCAGATTTGTCTAGAAATCTAGCATAATAAGATGCAAGAAATATATTCGTTTCTCAAAGCATACGTTATACTTCAATCAAAATTTTCTAGGAAAAAAAAATTTGGTACAAAACTGAAGATATTGTTGAATGAATGTTCAAGTCAGCGTTTGTAATTGAAAGAAAATGTGACTTTGGATATTTTTAGCAGTGCAATATATTCTGCTGATTTGAAATTTCATTCCTACTTACGTCATAAGACCTAATGTACCCTTGTATAAAATTTTTGTGGAATGTGCCCTGGCTGTCAAGTAAACTTACAGAAATGAAAGAGTGCTATCATGGAGAATCTACATAAAGCTTTGTTCGTATGAAAATTCTAACCACATCCTCAAGAGCTCCTTGCCTCCAGGGCTTTTAGCAACTTCACAACATGGCACCTTGTAACAAGAAGTAGGAAAAAGCTTCAGATTAAGTTGTAGGTTTTTTTTGTTGTTGGTGGTTTTTTTTGACAATACATGTTCTCTCTGTTTATGTGTGTAGGAGTTTAAGACCTTGCAGAAATTATATGGCATTTTAGGTAAAGTTTTGGCAGTAACTTCTTACATTTATTTATTTATTTATTGAGAATCCTAAGGAGATACACTTTGTTATGAGAGCTGTTGCTACTCTGTGTTACCTGTAACAGTGAATTAGTTTGTGCTCGACAAACACAAAATCAAAGAAAAATAACAACAAAACTCAAATCTGTCTCTTTTGGTGTTTGTGGTTTTTTTTTTATTATTTCTGAATATCATTGTATGTACATACAGCTACTCACTAATTTCTTGGCAAAGCTAAAAATAATATTTTTTTTTCAGCAGGGAAGAACTAGAACTTCCTTTTAATAAATGGGAAGTCAGTGCTGGTAGGAAGCTTATTCACATTTTTAAGAAAGCTAGTTTGGTGTTAATAGTGATGACTTTTTTTTTTCTTTTATATACTTGTATTTAATGAGTCTTTTGCAATTAAAAATACAGGCCAGGCGCATGTCATGACGCATCTCTTCAGAAAGATCTTGGCTATCAAATTAGATCTGGGCTACAACTTAGCTTAGGTTATACAGGTCAGGGTACAGATTGATGCCCTGCTAGAAGGTCAGACTGTTCCCTACCAAGAGGATCAGCATTCACCAAGAGTTGAAGATGCAAAGGTTTGCATTATTCGTGACTTGGCCATTCCTGCCTGTAACTGAAGTCTTTAAGTGCTTGGAAATCAGATTTTCTAAAAGTAGTGATGAGTGGAATTCACCTTTCTCCTACATGTTTCTTTATTTTTTTATACGGTGTTATATGGAAGGAAATGCTGACATGCCATTCTTACTGATGTCCTTCTCCTGCAATAAGGAGCCTGCTGACAGGTCTAGAGGTGAAATCCTGTCTCATAAGATATGAAAATACCAAGGACCCATAACTTTACCAGAAGTTGAAGAATAATGTATGCTTGTTTCTAATTCTACTTCCTTAGCAGGTTACTATAGCTCTACTTCCTTTCTCCTACCAATTGGCAGAGTTAAATGAACCTTTTATTCAGCTTTTATATGAAGTAATTATAAGGGCTGTTGGAATGAACAATATTTACTTGCTTCATGCATTAGCTGAGCCTGTGCTTAATGAGGTGAGCTGTAAGCTAGACCAGCTTGTTCTGATTCCAGGCTTTACTGGATGTATCATCCAAGTGCTATTTACTTGTTACATACCACTCACTTTCCAGGTAGCTGAGGGCAAGGGACTTGTCCTTCTGGGTTCAGGCGGAGCTGGCAGGGCAGCATGGTGTCAAGAAAGGTACTGGTCTCCCATGCACATCATTGACTGTAGACCTGGGCATGGTTCTGGGCAACTGGCTCTGAGTGTCCCTGCTTAAACAGGGGCTGAGCCAGCTGAGCTCCAGAGGTCTCTGCTGACATTGCTGACACTGACCAGTCTGTGAAAGCTTTTGCACACACGCATCTTAAACTAATTAAATAAAACTTTTTTTTTAAAAAAAAACAACAAACCTTCCAATGCGTACCTCCACTAAGAGACCAAAAAATGTGTGCATAGTTTGCTAAATATCTACAGTAAATATCTACTTTAACACCAATAACACCACTGCTATTAAGACAGGAAATAAAATTACAAGTTTAAAAGTGGTTAAGGGGTTTCATCTTACACTTCTAAGAAGGCTATACTTACATGGTGGAATAGCCTCATTTCTTTAACATGATAGTTAATTTTCAAACGTGTGGTTATGGTTTTATGCAAAGTTTCTTCTGCTTTGCCTGTTCTGATCTCTCACTTTAGCAGTTCTAGGAATATATATTAGTCATCACAGGGAGGTTGAAATGATGATGACTGGCACAGAGTAGTGGTTAGCTTTTTTTTTTTTTTACCACTTGCAGAAAGTGGATGGCAAGTCCCATTGCAAATTGCTTTAAATTAAAATTGGTGAAGTATCAAAGGTGCAGCTGATGTGATAAAATGTCATTAAAGGTCAGACAAAGATTCAGATGCGTACTCATATTCTCAGACTTAAAATTTTGCTTTCAAATTTTGAATTATGCCCAGATTAGTAGACGTGAAAAGTTTTCTTTGTGAACTTTGCATCACGCTGCTTCTTTACATGGAAGAGTAAATGGATCAGGGCAGCAGCAGCAATTCAGACCTCCCTTCGGGTGTGCTTCTTTAACCTGCTGCTTCTGCAGTCAGCACAGAGCAGCTGTGAGAGCAGAATGTGCAAATAAACTCAGCAAAACTGCTGAACATGCAGATCTTACTCCATGAAGAGGAGATGGGATGGAAGGACCATGTGTTACAGTCATTAGACTTACTGTGTGATGAGAAGACACTTTGATGCATTGTAACAGTATAGGTAGAGTTCAGATGCCATTCTTCTCCCTTTGTTTTTCTTGACTTTTTTTTTTGTTCTTTTTACACTCTAAAATTGCACATGAGTTTGTTTTTCTTTTCCCTTGTTTGCCTGTGGTGCTATTCAGAAGTACTTAAAATCCATGACAATACTCAGTTTTCTTGCATCTGTGAAACATATTGAGGGGAGTGTTTCCTTCCAGGAGAAGTTGAATGTTTTCTTCTCTGTCCATGGGTCATCAGTGGCAGTTCTTCCCAGCTCTGAGAGGTATGGGCTGAATTTTGCATTTTGCCTGCCTACTTTTGGATTTGCACTCACAAGGGCTGGTCCTATCCAGTTAGACTGTGGGCTTTGAGCACCAGTTGTGGAGGGCTGTGTGAAGGTGGAAACTCACAGCGTGTTGACACAGCAGGTTAGTAAATGTGGGTTGACAGACTGACTTTCCTTCTTGAGTAAGAGTGTATGCTTGAGTTATTCCTACAGGGAAGCTGTGGTGCTGTTGACTCCCTCTTCTGCTCTCTTGCTGGTGGTTTATGTGGCCGTACCCTACCCTGTATCCCAAAGATTTTGGCTGTAAACGCACCCATCCTGCACTCGTACCGACTTAGTTCCTTTCCTGGTAACATTTAAAAAAATAATAAAAGTAGATGGAAAATAAGATGCTCAGAATGATTACAAGGTGTTGAAAAAGTACAAAGCAATTTTTTTTTTGTCACTGATGTATTCTGTCAGAGCAGCTGGGATCCTTTAAGTGTATGAAGGAGCATGTTATTTTGACCAAGATGTTGTGAATAAGTAGCAGGTTCTTGGACAGTTGTTTTATATATTTAAGTAGATACTGTCTATGCATTTTACATATTTAAATACTTATTATAGTTAATATTTAGTAAGTGTATGTGAAATTAACCTTAATTTCCAAGAGTCAAAGGAATACTGGATAATTATGTGGCTTAAGAGGATAGCTGCCTTCAAAATAACTTAGTTATTTTTTAGGTTTAAGATTATTCCTCCTAGGTATGAGAAAGTTGGAGAAATCCTCAGATTTTAAAAAGGGGAAGAGAAGCAACGGTCACCTACAGTATGCAGCTTATTTTCCAGTGCTTTTCCCTTTTTTAGAGGAGTTATCATAAAGCTTATCAACTTCCCAGTTCAGTGTTCACAGAGTTGCAGCTCAGTGTTTCTGCTTTTTGTGAAGCTGTGTTTTAAGCATGGGAAGATCCTTCTTTCTAACAAGACTTTGGTGTCAATTTGTAGCTAAGTTACTTTATTTGAAAGAATAAGAAAGGAAACGGGCAAAGCTTGAGGCAGCATATTCATGATGCTGCTGTTATTTAGTCACAACCAGATTTAATTCTTGGTTATCTATGAAGTGTCTTTACTTCTAATACCAGACATATATATAATTAGTCCTACCTCCCTTGATATTTATAGGGATTTATTATTTTTCTTTTTTTTACCTAAAAACTGTTGCTTTATAACTAGTAGAAAAATAAGCCTGAAGAATTCTTCCCACTTCAGAGATTTCATCCTGTGAAATGTAAAAAATAAATGATATGAAATATGATGGATTTAAATAATTTTCATACAAACACGGTACCTTTAGGTTTAGAAACTTTGACAAATATTAAAATCAGAAAATATGTTTTCCTAAAGCATCCTTTGAGAAGGGAAGGATAAGGCATTCCTATGAAAATACATACTATTCCCTTGCAGACAACTTCCTTGGACACGTCCATGATAATCACTATCAATCATGTGAAATTATGGCACTTTTGTATGGAACTTCTACATAAAACCTGGTGAAATTTTGGAAGCTCTTAACCTAAACATTCTTAACCTAGGTAATCTGGTTCAGTGATTGATTTTATTTTTTCTTTGAGATTCTGTAGCGTCTATTTACATGTCTCTTTCCTTCCTTGCAAGTTTAGAAACTTGCCTTATGTCTTAACCTGAATAAAGATGAAACATACTGCTTCCTTTTCAACTGGATTTTTTCTTTAAGTGGGAAAGCAAATCTCACTGAGCTGTAGTTTGTGCTGTGTTTTTGCTTTTAAACAGTGTGGTATAGTAATCTCACACATCCCAGTTGACACACAGGATTTTTTTTGTAAAATTATGTTTATTTTTCCATCACTCTAGAATAGAGAAGGCTTTATCTCTTTCTTTTTTTTTCTTGTTTTTAGCTTAATACACCCTTTTTCAGCTGTGCTCAGGCATAATAGTGTCAGGATTAGCAACTGATACTATTCATTAAAGCTGTTCTGCTGTTCTAGAATTCTTCCTACAGTTAATTTCACTGTAACATATTTGTTTGTAGGATCAGAGCCTTTGCAGGAAGTTTTTATTGGTGTCCTTATTAAAGAAAGCAGCACCTGGTAGCGGAGCTGCAGACTGAGTTGTTTGGCAGAGTACCTTTCTTTGTCAAATATGAAATGCTGATGTGAAATACATCCAAGTAACTGAGGGCAGCGTGCTGCAGAATGGCAGGCTTGGTGGCTGTGCAGTAAGACTTCTGTCAAACAGTAGCAGCCACAGCAGCAGGAGAGCTGTGAGCAATGCTTTCCACCCACACCTTGTTTATAGGAAGTGCTAACTTCAGGGCTTCACTGGGACTATTTAGTCAGTGATGTAATAAAACAAAGGACTGTGTCTAAAGAACTAGTTAAGTTTTTAATTGTATTTATGATCAGTTCCCCTTTTTGAGGGTGGCTATCAACTTGTACCAGTGTAGGTATTTCTGCTTCCTGTCTGCTCTGAAGTGTTTTCTGTAACACGTAGAATGGAAATACTCTCTTCATTTCTCAATAACTTGCTTTCTGTGGCAACTGAAATGAAGCTGACTATTAATGTGCAGTGAGTGGCTGCAGATAGCAGCTCACAGCCTGGCTGTGTGGGAGTTGCAGAGCTTGTGCTTCATCCTCAGACTGGAGCAGATAGCCTAGTTGTGTTTGTACCAGCACTGCTTCAAACAGAGGAGATTTACCTCTTTTCTGTTTTAAAAAAAAAAAAACCCTGGTGCTTTGGGTGCACCTGCAGTCAGCACCAGATGTGATATGGGTGTCCCTCTTGTGCCAAAGCTGCGAACAGTTATAAAAATCAGGGAGGCATCTTAGAGGAAGAAAACTGAAATGGGTTGCAGGCCTGCTGCTGTCAGCATCCTGCTGCATCTAGGTCATGATTAGAGAGGTCTGGTCTCGTGTTCCCCAAAACCAATGTGCCTTAGTAAAAAATAGCAAAAGGAAGCCTTCTGTCTATTCCTGCCTACACAAAGAGGATGGCTGGGGCCCTGGGCAACCTGAGCTAGTGCTTGACTTAGCGAGTCATGGCAGGGGGGTGGGCTGGAACCAGATGATCTTTGAGGTCTGTTCCAAGCTCTTCTATGAGATATTGGTTGCATCTTCTGGTTGCATCTTCTAGTTGCAGCACTAAATGTAACCTGTTCTGCACTAGATAGAATACTTCATCCAGAAGTGCTTGTCTCTTGGTACAGCTTAAAATTCACAGGGAAGGGAACATATTGTCATTTTTTGCTTGCAGATAAGACGATATAAGGAAGGACAATGATTTTGCAAGGTCACTTTAGCTTGTCGGATAAAAGTGGGAGATTGCATGGCACTGTAAATGGAAGGAACTCATGTACCTGAAATACCAGAAAACTAAGATAATACATGTTGATAAGCCTCTTCCCAAGCAGATCTTTTCATTTATCTGAAATGGCTGTGTCATGTAACTCAGACATGTAAGAGCTGGAGAGTACCCTCACGTGTATGCTGACATGGTGTAAGCACATGCCTACTGAGCACTGGAGCCCACAGGACCTCGTCCTTCCCAGCAGACTGAGAGGGACATTCTCTGAAGGAGCAAGGGGTGTTTCAGGATGGGGACCTCAAGGGATGCCAGCAGCACAAAAATGAGTCTCAGTGGGTTGGTGGTGAGGAATATGGCATCCACAAGAGTGTCACTGTGGATTTTAGGAGGGATGAAGAGCAGTCTGCACTGCAAGGCTGAATTTTGACCTTGAAACTGTACCACAAAGGATGGGCTGGGCCAGCTTTCCCTTAAGATTTAAGGAAGATAACAGTGAGTGAGAACAGCATGCACTATGCTGTGTTTAATATCAATATCAGTTAATGAATCTCTTTAACCAGTCAGTACTCTAATACACACATTTTTGTGTGCCCATCATTCCAGGAGGCAAACATTCCTCTTATGTAAACATAATACTAAATCAACATGATAACATCCTATAGCCTGTAAAATACAAGCAAATGCTGGCAGAGGTACAACCCATGCAACAATTCATAAGTAGGCAGTTTGAATAGAAACGTATTTATTTGGGAAGGGAAACTAATAAAATAGACCATGGCTCTCTGTTTTTCTTGACTTGATGGACAGCTGCATTTATGATAGAGTGGGTTAGAATAGCACAGAGTGAGATCAAATAAACTTTGTACAGTGGTGTTTTTGATGTTACCAATTAGATACTTATTTATGAGTCCTGAGGGAAGGACAAAAGAGCAGCACAACGTAGCATCCAGCACAATTAATTTCAGAAGCGTTCCAACATTTCCATTTAGACACACAATGCCTAACTGTATTCCTAGATAACAGAAGCTGGAGATCATTCATTTGTATGTCATGATTTGAGATGAGTAAAATTTTGCAAATAAACACTGCATGGTACAAAATAAATTGAATCCATAGAAGAGAGTGTTTTGCTTTGACTGATATTATCTCACTTAATGATTTCAGTGCTCTTCTGTTTTGCTTTTGAAATTAGACACCACAACTGATGAGAATACAATGAATGTAGTGGGTAGAAAAAGCTTTCCTCCAGGGCAAAAATGTTCTTTTTAGAAGCTCGAACAAAAACTTAGATTGGTTTGTTGCCTGAATGAACAATAAATGTTTAAGATATTGGAGGGTGTCCATAAGTTTCAGATTAAAACTATGTTGGTACTACTGAATACTGTTTTGCAGCAGAGATTTGCTGCAGAGATGGTAAATGTTGAGTTTGGCCTCAGTTGTTGCAAGCTGAAGATTGAATGCTTTGCAGGCTGGATTTTATTTGCACATTAGTGAAATAAATTGTCTTGGAAAATTGGCAGTAACCTGTATGAATTGGAGTTTAAATTCTACAAAAATAGGCCTAAATGTACAGACATTGCTCTAATTAGGAATCAATATCATCTATCTGACAAGAACAGTTAAATAAGTAAATAAAATGCCTGGGGAAGGAGTGAAAGAATCTGACATGACTATGATGCGCTTCTTAATTTTTTCCTCCTCCACTTACAAACCTTTATACCAACTTCCTTGCCCTG
Organism: Phasianus colchicus; assembly: GCF_987193195.1. NCBI lineage: Eukaryota > Metazoa > Chordata > Aves > Galliformes > Phasianidae > Phasianus > Phasianus colchicus. Next base: position 23,528,857 of record NC_143437.1, read on the forward strand.
CAGTCATAACTGGTGGGTACCACTTTGTGTAAACGAGTTGGCAAAATATTCCTGGAAAGAAAGATTTCTTGGTGCACTATGCACAGCATTTGCTGGATCTGCTGTGTGATGCTTTGGTATTTTTGTCCAAGCCTGGATAGTGTCAGTATTATCTCAAATGGTGTGCTGAGCAGTGACAAGCAGCAGTACTGTCTTTTGTAGATTAATGTTGTAATGAAATCTCTTTAATGAAAATGGCTATGCACGTGAAGTTGAAGACTGAACATAGAAGACATAATGGGGGTAGTCCTTCAAACCTGTATTTAGTCATCTGGATCATGTAGGTGTTAAGGTGCCTTTAATTACTTGACTGTTTTTCCTTCTGAATCAGTCAGTGGTCAGAAACAACAAGTCCACCTAAAAAGCAGTTGTTTGGTATTGAGTTGCTTTAAATCTTCTTTGCTTGGCTACTTATGTTATTTTTATGGCAGGGCTTTTAGTCTCATTTTTCAAGGATATGAATTTCAACATCGACTTTGCTACCGAACTTAGTCTCAGTAGCCTACCAATGTTAATTAACCTTTATGAGTTAAGTGTGGGATAATACTTGCATTTAACAGATGAAGAGCACAGTTAAAAAGATTAAGGTCAAAAGCATCTGCTAATCACCCAATTTTCTAATTAAGTTATTGCCCAATAGGCAGGATAGCCCCATGCCTGTCAGAAGCCTGATTGCCATGGGCGTGAGATACCTGGGAGAGCTGACTGGGCTCAGGCACTCTCATTTTTAGCCTGCTCTGTTTGGTTGGAAAAGTTAGAATCATAGAATTATAGAATCACTCAGGTTGAAAAAGACCTTAAAGATCACTGAGTCCAACCATGACTTAACCATACTACCCTAACTAACAACCCTCCACTAAATCATGTTCCTGAGCACCACATCCAAACGGTTTTTAAACACATTCAGTGATGGTGACTCAACCACTTCCCTGGGGAGCCTATTCCAGTGCCTAACATCCCTTTCTGTAAAAAAGCGTTTCCTAATATCCAACCTAAACTTATCCTGGTGCAACTTAAGGCCATTTCCCCTTGTCCTGTCACCAATGAGAAGAGACAAACTCCGCTCTTGCTGTAAACACCTTTCAGATATTAGAAGAGAGCAATAAGGTCTCCCCTCAGCCTCCTTTTTCCCATACTAAACATCCCAAGTTCCTTCAGTCTCTCCTCATAGGGCATATTCTCCAAGCCCTTTGCAAGCCTTGTTGCCTTTCTTTGGACCTGCTCCAGCACCTCAGTGTCCTTTCTGTATTGAAGTGCCCAAAACTGAACACTCAGTACTCAAAGTGAGGCCTCACCAATGCCGTCTACAGGGGCAGGATGACTTCCCTTGTCTTGCTCAAAACACCATTCCTAATACAGGCGAGGATGCCATTGGCCTTCTTGGCCACCTGGGCACACTGCTGGCTCATATTTAGCTGACCGTCCATCAGTACACCAAGGTCCCTTTCCATCAGGCAGCTTTCCAGCCACTCCTCCCCAAGCCTGTAGGGTTGCCTGGGGTTGTTGTGACCAAAATGCAGGACCTGACACTTGGCCCTATTGAAACCCATACAGTTAACCTTGGCCCATTGATCCAGTCTATCCAGGTCCCTCTGTAGTGCCCTTGTCCCCTCTAGCAGATTGACGCTCTCCCAGCTTGGTGTCATCTGCAAGCTTACTGAGGGTGCACTCAATCCCTTCATCAAGATCATTAATAAAGATCATTAATAAAGTTACTAACTTATAACTTTTAAATTAGAACTTTAAGGTTTTATCATGAAAGTGTTCACTGTAGTAAATAATGCTAGCATATTTCTAGCATAATTATGATATATATAATAATAATATATATATTATATAATTATATATATAATATAGATATATATGTGCATTTCTAGCATCACATGATATATTTTCAACTTTGTGTGCTACTCATCTTGAAGACTTTTTCCAATCTAGAAGATTTTAAGACTCGGTGTTATTTTTAATGCATGTGCAGTTTACAGTAGAGCAGTCGATTGCAGTGGTCACTGTGAACTATTTAGTTCCTTTGTGAACTTCCAGGTGTGCATGTTATATAACAGTAAGAGAGGCTGTGCAACGCTTTTTATTACTGTGACATGAAAACAGGGTGTCATCTGATACTAAAAAGAATCTGGGATGACTGGGACTGTTGCTGAATAAGTTATGCTGGGCATCCCACACAGGTCCCGGTAGTCATCATGAATTCTACATATGTTGTTCAGAAGCACTGTTTTGGAAGATAAGTGCATGTCTTGCTGATTGAAGGCCAAGCATTGAAAAACTTGAGCTTCAGAAGGCTATCTGAGGGATCAGGTGCTAACCAATGCTGGAAAAAGAAATTCTTAACAAACCGCAAGGCATTTTAATTAGTGGGTGGTGAAAATACAGTGAGTTGTTTTAGTGCTTAGATTCATCTTAATGGAGGTGGAGTTAATAAGAAGTATCCAACTGGAGAAAGGATATTGGAGAGAGAGCCAGCATAATTACCTTCTTCAAGTAATTATGTGGATTGCTATGTCGAAGAGGAGAAATGTGCAGGAGTATTGGTTTGGTTTTGTTTCCTCGGTCTGCTTATCAAATCTAGTATTGGCCATGTGTGAAGTCTGTTCTGTTTCTTGTTAAACTTGGGTGCCCAGTAGATAATACAGTCACTGGAAACTTGGGCAAGATAAACGATCCAGTTAATTAAATACAGGGTGGAGTTGTACACTGTGAATTTTGCACCGATAAATTTTTAGATTATCAGTATTAAAATGAGTGTTTACAGCAGCAGATGCACTGGATTATTACAAAAATATTTTTATCAAAGTACTGTAACTGTGGTTATTGCTAACTTAATTTTTCCATGATGTTTTTTGTATTATGTTTTAATCTTTCTCCCTCTCTTGCTTTTTTGTGCCAGCAAATATATAAATAAATCAATATGAAAGCCTGTTTGCACAGATATGTTCAGCATCCACAAGCGAAACTAATTATTAAAGATGAAGATATAGATCATCACACATGTCAGACTAACTCTTTAAAATGAGGTTGCCTCAAAACATGTGTGATGTTCTCTGTAATGCAGTGTTGCAGTAGTGCAGGTTCACAGATGTGAACTCATTTCAAATCAATCATTAAATAATCAAAATTTATAAAGATCAGTAGCAGCTGTTACATTTCAGATTATTCATGTGCTGTGAGAGAATCTTGTGAATCATCTACAAACAGAACAGGATGCTTGTAATATGGATGTGCAGTACGCTTAATTGAAAAGTCCAAAGAAAACTTTGTTCCACTATAGTTATATGTCTTTGTTCTTATCTTAAAACTTAATGCAGTGATATGGTGATTTAATTTTATAGTATATGGCATGTTATTTTATTGTTTTTTATATTTGAGTTTGGGGTTCTATGATTGTCTATAAAGATATACACAGATCTGTACAGATCTGTTCCAGATGGGCCGGTTTTCATTTATCAAAGTCATGCATAAATTCTTGACAGTATAAACCATATTCCTGTCAGGGTTTTTACTGAGGCATTTACGCACACTCTAAATTTTCAGCCTTGAGCAAGAGGTTTTTTTTCTTTTGTTTAGTTTTTATGGCTCACTTCTGTATACTTAATATGGTGGACTGCACTGATACATTTTAAAATGAAAAATGAGCAATCTTATTACGTGGTCTATGATTAGAAATGTAGATTACCCTTGAAGATGACTGCTTACAATAATGTTTTAGGTGCTTACTGTCCATCGGACATTGCACTTGCATTTTATGGTCTGATTATGTGGCAGCATCTGTGCAAGGCTAATGGAGAGTAATAGGTTCTGGTTTGTTTGTTTGTTTGTTTCACTATCACAAAAGGAGCTAAAATAAGATTGAATAATAAAATGTAAATCAGTCCATTGAATTGTTCAGGGAAGATGATTTTCTCAGTACCCATGCACTGGTTGAGTGAGGGATGATGACGTTAAGGTTTTTCTGAAAATCTGAAGAAATGTCTGTGTGAGAAGAAAATAAAAAGTTTAGCTGGTGTTCAAAGTACCAACATGCCACAGGTGAGCTGTGAGAGGGGACCAATCTACAGTGATCTACCTACATTAGTTTCAAAACATCTGCATTATTGTAAAGAAACCTTTTACACCTTTGCAGGTCTAAATGAGATCAAGCAGTGCATTGTTCTTAATTCTGAATGGAAGAACTGGGAAATAAGGCAAAGTAAGGGAAAAAGTAGGAAAGGAAGTGAATAATATACGGGGCAATCAAGGGTGTTAAAGGCCTGAGTCTTGCATTTGCAACAGGAAAAGTTGGGGAGAACTTCCCACTCAGCTTTCATGTCACTGGCTTCAGCCTTCAGGGACACATTAGGAGTTGATAAGGTATCTGTTGGGAAAATCAGGCTTTCTTAATCTTCAGTGTTCGTGTTGTGTGTTTTAATTTGTTTTAATTCCTGTTGTTCCCATGCTCCTTACATGACATGTGTTCTTTACAAATCCAGGATAGCATTTGGAGGAGGTGAAAGTGAAGATACTGTAGGCTAAAGACTGTGGCATCTAAAGCTATCTTTAAGCTATCTTTTTTTTTTTTTTTTTTTTTTTTTTAGTAAATTTTGTATTATGAGTGCAAAACAGAATCTTTGCACCTTTGATAAACTAGTCTAAAGATACGTAAGCAACAGAAAACTACAGAGAATTTTTCCTTCACATAACTTGGTAGGAAAAATTTGTCTGTTATCTCTCTGGAACTAAAACCCTCAGCCAGAGTCAAATTATTCAGTGGTCTTCAGAACAAAAGTTTCAGGCTGTGCAAATACGTGCCTTCCTGTGCACATGGGTACATCATAGTTCTAGTGAGCAGGGATTCTTTTGGGTCAGTTGTCTTCTGAAATCGTAAGCCAGATCTTTATACCAGTTCAAGTAATTTCTGTTGCATTTCTGTAATAAAAGACTCTTAGTGCTCTGGGGAAAACAGAAAACTGTGTGGGTGCCTTGGCAGACAGTGTTTTAAAAATATCTGTGGTTTGTGTGGTTTTATTGGACAAAATGTAGGATTTTCCATCCTGTGGTTTAAATTTCCAAGTGCTGGAGCTTGTAGAATTTGTTTTTCTGAAATGTTGCTTGTGTCTAAAAGCAAGTCCTTACTTACATTTAGTGAGAGCTGGCAGGAGTTGGCTCCGAGAAGGGATAATGGATACTCTGGAATTGTTTAGGGGCCCCAGTTCAGTTGTAAGATATATATATGTATATATATAAATACAAATGTTTTAAATGTAGAGTGCTCAGTTTTCTCTGACAGATTAAGGGTGATATCTTTCAAATGCTGTTATCCTCACGTACCTGCTCAGTGATATGTGAGAAGGAGAGTGAAAGGTGTGTTGGGAGTTCTTAGTACCTCCACTATGTATTGGATCCCACTGGCAGAGTTCCTTGACAAAGCCTAAGGGAACTTTTGAGCTGCAGGTTTGTTCAGACTGCTCAGAATGGTTTGATTCATGACTGTGAGAAGTTACACGGAGCATAATGCGTCTGTTTAAGTGCCATTTGTTGGCTATGAAAAACCAACTAAGCACGTCCCTGCTTAGTTCAAAAGTGGGAGGAGAGAGAATATTTTAATGGCTAAAATTAAAAATCAAACTGGTGAAGTATGATAAAATAGCAAATCTTCTCATTTTGGAAGTTACAATGTGCCGTATGTTTAGACCTAGCATATATTTGCCTTTTTTGCATTTTAATGTTCTTATCTTACACTGCTTTTCAAGGCGGAAAAACCTCAGGCCCCCATTTACATGGAGATTCCTTCCTTTCACCAGCCAGCAATGCAGATGATGCTTTCTTCACAATGGATCTTGTTGCAAAGTCCCTCTTGAGAGTAGAGGCTATGGGCATCTTGGGAAAAATGACCAGAACATCAGAAATTGTACCATTTTGTTATAACAAAAAATAACCAGATGAAAGCCCCATTGAAAATGAAGTTAATTAATTAAAATAAATAGTCAATTTCACTGAAGTCTCTGGCTTGAATTTCTGACCTCATTTCTCTTTTTAAATAAAAGAAGCTCCCTCTGGTTTATTAAGCTGAGAGTCTCATGGAAGGCCTGGATGCCCCATGTGGCACGAGGGAAAGGCCAGATGTTTAGGAGTGGGAGAAGAGAAAGGAACGATAAATTTAAGTTTTGCTTGTGACTGACTTTGAACTTGCATTAATAAACCTTTTCCTTCTGCAAGGGGAATGGCATGCCCTTGAAGGAAATTTTTTGTTTAAATTTCTTCTGAAGTTCTCTGGATTAAAAGTATTTGTTTTTAAAGCAAGAAATCCCCCAGAGCCAGGTATTTTGAAAACATACCTCGTGGATTCGTTAAACTAATCTCAAGGATTGCAGTGGTATTTACTTTCAAGGCATCTTCTTTTAAACTAATTCCTAGCTGATTTACTTTCAAGGCACTGTCAAGAAGGGCATGTTGGAGTTCAGTTAAGTATTTGCTTTCATGGGTGAGGTGTTTGGATTGGGAATCATTCATTTTCAGTTCTCCTACATGATGTTTAATTGTCATCACTTAGAACATACTCTGCTTCTGTAGAGTGATAGAGAATACCAAAACATCTTCCCAGTGTGTGACTGTGCTTCTTGGTCAAACAAAATATTCTTGATTTCCAGGTGATCTTGATGTCAAACTTCTTTCAGTCATTGTGTTTCATGTGCTGCCCTTGCAGTGCAAAGCAGCTGCTGGTTGTTTTCTCCCATTAAGCACACAGCCCATTGCTTTGCCTATTTCTGAGTCAGCTAAATGTCTTAATCTTCTTGGTTTCCTTTTTATGTCCCATTTCTACACCTGCCATCTCTGACAGGTTGTTGGGGTTGAGAGTGCTTCCGCATCAACTCACTGGGCTTTGTTTAGGGACTGAACCTCCATAGCACAAGTAGAGACCAACATTGGTCAACTTCTTCACCATCTTAGTTTATATTGAGGAGATTGCAAAATTGCAGCTTCCTCTTACATGCAGAAGGTCTTGGCTCTCTACTGGCTCTTGGAGATTTGTAATGAGAGACAAAGCTGTGACTTTGAGGCTGGCAGGAGCAATCTAATGGGCCTCTTTTCTGAGGTGCTAGAGCTTGGCACAGGCAGTCTTGTCAATACTGGTAGACAGCGCGGGTTAAAAAAAAAATAGTTAAAAAAAAAGCCCTTGTAGTGCACTTCTGGCTGTGCTCATCAAAGAGAGACCGACATTGGAGCATTTCCTAGCTTGGTAATTACTGTTTTTTGGACTTCACACAAAGAACAGAGCTACGTCTGGCTTCTAAAATGATGGTTTGACATAGCTAAGAGAGAACTACTTAGCTTTTACAAATCTTTTATAGTAATGTGCTGCATGTTTGAAGTACCCGGACATTTAACCACTATCAGACTTGTTAATGTTTGATTAATTGAAGACTTTAACAGACAAGTGAAAATAAGAAGCAAGTGAAAAATAAAAGATAGAAGAAACGTCACACTTTTGTGCTTGCTTAGACTTCTGGTATAATGAGATGCGAAGATTGTGATAATTACTTTCAAAATAATTGCCATTGTTTAGTACAGTGTTCATTTTGTCTGGTCCTGTGCATTGCTTTAAAGGCTAATATTGTGATTACAGCAGCAGTATGAATTATGTGGTTCTTCTTTCAATCCACTTCGTTAAAGCCAAAACTCTTCATGACTTAATTGATGTAAATTGACTTTAGTTCTTTTTTATGTGCTATGTAGATACATATGTGTGTGTTCTTGTAGGAATATCCTGTAGCTCCTTAAAGCAGATTGGTTTTTGTTCTTTGAAAACTGAGTTTTCAATAGATGAATCCTATAGAGCTCTTTCTAACTGGAGTAGCAGTCATGGTGTGGATTTCTAAAATACCAATGAGAGATCAGAGAACAAGCTGAGTTATGGAATTATTAAAATAACTCTTTAAAAAATGACCTTTCTTGTGTAGATGATTTATTATTGTGGCTGGTGATACTGAAGGCATTTTGTTCAGAGTTCTTCTGATCCGTTGTCTCTGGGACTCAGTCTGATTGCATATCTTATGAATTCCTCTACAGTTCTTATTTATTAGTATGTGTTATTATTAGCACTAGTATTAACCACAAAGTGATAGATTTCTGTTCTTGGTTTGACAAAATAGTGTATTGACTCATTATGTAAAACTGTTTTCTTTTGGGAGTTGTCCTATCAGTGTGGTCTTAACTATTCCTTTCAGTTTAATAAAAATTAACATTTCACTACTGTTATTACTTTGTTTTGCTAATTCCTTGCAGGAATTTTTTCACTTCGTAAAAGTATCATGATTTTCTTTTCAGTCGATTAAATTCTTACTCCTTCAGTAATGGCTATCATACGTGTAGGCTTTGTATTTTAAAAGCATGGAAGTTGGCACTCAAATCTCTTTCAAGTTTAATTAATTGGAGCAGTTTCACTTATACAAGTTCTTCAAAGGTTAAGCTGTATAGTGACAAATTTTTAGTTGTCCTTATATCAACTTTTTTCCTTGTTATTTATCAGATTAGTGAGATAAAGTTTAGGTTGTATATAAACACAGTAGTAAAATCCAGTGCCTTTCCCTAACCTTTCCCTAACGTGTGAATTTTCTGTTTGGAATTATTTCATTAAATATTTCATACTGTCTGTTGTAGAATAAAGGTTACATTTTGTAAACCATTCCTTCCTGAGTTTTAATAAGATGAAAGCAGGATGGATAAGGAATTCAGTACCTTGTGATTGAGCAACGTATTCTTTTATGGATCTTTTTTAGTGGTTAGACTGTGACTTATTGGAACAGCCAAATATGAAAATCTGTTATGTGTTATTTTGGCTTGGCAGAAATAATGCAAAGAACTGTCAAAAGCAAAGAATATGCAGAAGCTGTAATTTCCTTTTTACCACTGAAGAATAGATTTGGCTGGAGTATGCCTTCAATGCTAATCTATCTCTGTGTGGCCAAACAGATTTTTGGAACCTTTTTTTAGTGTATTTACTTTCTTTTCACTTCAGGCCAAATGTTATAATAATGTTGGCTTTTTTTTTTTTTTTTTCTGAGCCTTTGCAAGGTGCTGATGTTTAAAAAAACAAAAACAAAACACCCCCCTCCCCCCCCCCCCCAAAAAAAAAAAAACACACACACAAAAATGTTCCAACTGTATATTTTTTAAAAACTTTATATCATTTTAAATTTTTACATCATTTAAAATTCTTCAACGGTACCAAAAGAATGCATTGCAAAATTTGACCATAGTTTAGCTGGCTTTGTAAATAAACTTAATTTCAGGCTTTATTAAACTGATAAAAGCATATTTTTCCTTCTACACATCTAACAGAAAGTGATTCCCTCTTCTGCTTATAGTGGAGCCATGCTATTTAAGCCTTCTTAGCTGATGACTGGAAATACTTCTATCTTGAATCATTTCATTTTTTTTAATATAATATCTCCTCCTCCTTTGCCTGACCGTATTTGTTTGAACATCTTGAGTACTTCAAAAGGATGGGACAGACTTACTCATGCTGTACATGTCTTTCCATGGCTTTTGGTTTAGAACAAAACAATTAAATCTCTCTTTCTACTGTTTCAACTCCATACAGATGACAGCATCTCAGCTGCAAGCACATCTGATGTCCAAGACCGACTTTCAGCCTTAGAGCTGAGAGTACAACAACAAGAAGATGAAATCACTGTCCTAAAAGCAGCGTTGGCTGATGTGCTAAGGCGCCTTGCTATCTCTGAAGACCATGTAGCTTCTGTGAGAAAATCAGCTCCAAGTAAAGGTAAGCTCATATTTAGTAAATTCTTTCAGTCAGAACGTTATCGTTTAATATGTTCCGCATTGGTAACTTTTTTTTTTCTACTTTTTGTGTGGAAAAGCAAGTATATTCTGTGTGAAACAGTGTTCTTTTTTATCTAGGATTATTTAAAAATTTTAAAGCAAACACATCAACAACAGCAACAACAAAAGCAAAACAAGAAAAACCCTAGATACTGTTTGCACTAATTTGTCTATATTTGCATGAATATTTTGTGATTTTTTTTCCCATGAACACTTCCTTTTCTGTTTTGGATAACAATTTGCATTGTTACTGGAATTTTCTCCAACTTTAAACTAGAGAGGGAGAGAGGGAGAACTACAACTATGTACATTGGTGACATATGTCAACCTACAGACCTACAACTAAGTAAAAGGTTAGGTCATATTTCAGATAATTTACAGTTCTAGTTCATTATAAATGCATTTATCTCCATGAAATCATGCAGTCCAGAATTTGCTGGACTCTTTCTCTGTATTTCAGCCTTCAAGTTCAGCTATTACACCAACGCTGGTGTAACACTGAACTGACACGCCGTGCCCTGTGTTTGTTAAAGTGGCTGCATTGTACAGGCTGAAAATGCAAAAGCTGAAAATTCTGAAAGTTTGAATTGTTTTAGTTATGGCAGAGAGATCAAATTGCTTAATTAAGTGTTTTTGCAGTCTCTCTGCCAGATGGAAGGAAGTGATGGTGCTTAATTGGCTTGGGTTGTGAATCCTGCCATTCTCTCTTACTTGCTAAATGGCAGTCTGTTGTCATCCCTGCTTATAAATGCAGCTTTATCTGTCTGATACGCATCTCCGGTCTCATCAAGATTGAGACATCCTTGTCTAACTCTGTAAATTAGCTGAAGCAAGTATTTCAGCTAAATCAATCTTTGCTGTCTGCTATCTATTAGGACAAAAAGAAAACATCTAAGTGGGAAACCGTGAACCAAAGCAATGTAACACAGAACCTTTTTCCTGTTTACGTGCAGGGGAATGAGATGTGCACAAATATGGATAAAGACCTTTGTCTTGGAAGTGTCTGATATCCAGAAAACGTGATGCACATGCCTTGTTCTGCAGAACAACTTGTAGCCGTCTCCTTCTGGGGATACAGGTGGTCTTGGGGCCATATCAGGTTCTGCAGGTTAATTTGTTCAGTGAGAAATAAATATATTTTTTTCCTAGAGTGGAAGAAGAAAGATCTAAATATCTTCAACTTTATGAAATTTCTACTAATTAATGACAGCGGCAGTAACTGAGGAAAAAAAAAAGTGGATGGGAGGGAGGAAGGGTGAGATGGATGCATAAAAAGCTTATACATTGAACATAATTGAATCGTGACTAAATTAGCACTGTATTTAAGTTGCTGTTGATGTGAACTCATCTTCAGTTGCCTAATGTAGTCATGCAGCACCTTAACTTCACTGTTTACCATAAAATCAGCTGCGTATTGACAGCATAAAGGTATCACGAAGGAAAAAGACTGTATATGGCTGTGGGAGATGGAGAATGAGCTAGATATTAATATTGTTTTGAACTTAAACTTCAGTATTTTATTAAATATTTCAAAATAAAATCACACATAGCTTTTTGTGATGCTGTGGGTGATTATTTTGCTTTCTGTATTTTAACTGCATTCAGTTGGTGGGGAACCCTTGAAACATTTTAACAAAGGGAAATGTGTTATATTCCTGAATGAACAGGATTGGCAGAAGATCTGAATTGTCATACAAAAATAATAGAGGCATTGATTTTAATTTTTCTTTGAAGTATTTCATGGGTGTATAACAGGTTTTTACTAGTTAAGTCACGGTTTTTACAAAGGTTATTGTAATTCTCCAAAACTCTTTCTGGTGTTCATGATTCTGTCAAGAGTATATGTTTCTGCATTAGAGCAAGTAGTTTCATATCAAATAATACAGTGTGTTTTTTTTTAATTTCATTTAATTTTCATACTTCACAGAAGTATGTCTCTAAAGCAGTACTTGAATACGTGCTGTCATTATTAATGAGCAACAAGAAAAGCTGTGTATGTTTTTCTGAATACATTGAGAGACGTGTTTAATTTGAAGCATGGCAAGACTGTGAGATAGATGCTTCTGAAATAAATAGAGAAGTAACGGGACTGGAAAAAAAGGCATCTTGAATCTTTCCATCAGGGTTTTAATCTGAGTAGCAGACAGTATCTAGCCTGCTTTGAAAGAGTCTCTCCTACTTGCAGCTGAAATGTTTTCTAAAGCCTCAGTGTTTTTCTATAACCAGTTCAGCAGTGTCTTTGAAGAGAGATTTTTCATAAACTAAAAATAAGTGCTGTGAAGAGACCAGTCATGCTGAAAAGAGCAAATACAGATCACTTTTAAACTGATATTTCTCATTCTGAAGTCGATAAGCCAACTTGGTGCGAGACGAGATCTCTTCATGCTTTATGGTTAGTATGCCCGCATTGCGTATCTGGAAAGCTAATTCTTCTCTTACTTTTTATAGCCCTTTATTTTAGATTGAGTGATTGAATCAACCACAACTGAGGCTAGAATTTCTTGCATTATCCTTGTGATCTTTGTTTTTTTTTTATTTTCTACATAGTTTTTGTTGCATACTTATTTTGAATGTAGTCCAGTCTTCAGTGAAAAATTTGGTGGAGGCAAGGATAGATTTCTATTTATACTCCATGGTCTATCATTTAGCAGGTTACTGCCTACAATTTTGGCTGTCCATCTGCAACTCAGAAGCAGCTGCTTTTCATGTGATGCCAGGTGATCTGCAAACTCCTTGAGATAAGGCAGAGAGTTTTTAAGCTGCTTTAGTGTCTCCTAGTCAAGCATGAAGTGCAGACACCAGATAAGGGGAGTACCTAGTTGCATCAGAATTAGCATGTGTTCTGCTATTGCACAGTGAAAAGCACACAGTGTTGGTCTGGCTTGTCTTCCTCTTTAGTATTTCTGAGTAAAATCATTCCAAACAGAAAATCTTTTCAAAATAAAAAGGCTATGATAATACATTTGCATCTCTGCAAACAGCTACAAATTTCTAGAGACTAGCAAAATAGCCACATCTAAAGATAGTGCTGAAGGTTCTTAGAAATATGGAAGGGATTGATTAGGGAACAAGTCCTCAGCAGCTACAGGGTTTGGGGGAGGGAGATTGTGATGTATGGGTGAGTTTGAGTTTGTAGTCTTTTTGTTGTTGTTTTGTTTTGTTTTGTTTTTAAATTAAAGACTGTGCAAAACGTTTTTCTTTGGATGTTCTTTGTTTTTAGCAGCTCTGTGCTCTCATTGCCACATTTATCTGGTGTTGATATATGATTGGTGCTGTTAAAATTCTCAAAATAAAGCTTACCTGGACATTGAAGAAAAGGAAAATGTAAGGCAGCCCGGTACTTGTGGCTGCCAGCAAGACAGGTTGTCTCACAGCTGGTGTCTGGTAAACATATTAAAATCTTTCAGGATGTCAAAATGTATGTAACAGAAGAATTCATCCCTCAAAGTCTTGGTGTGTCTCACAGTGGCACCAGTAAAATTGTTCAGGCTCACCACGTTGCTGGGGTAGGAGCTGCTGCCTGGAAGAGTGGCTGACGATGAGAAAGTACACCCTGATCTCTGCCTATAGAGTTCATGTTCTTTCTCTAGACTTGGAAGTAAGGAGGAGGCTTGTCACAGACTAGCCCCCTGGAGGAACATTTCCACTTTTTGGACAAGAACTGATGTCAAATAACTTGCAGGCAAATTTAGTTCACAAAGTAAAATTGAAGCAATGGTGGCATTTTGAAGAGAGGTTCTCCCATGACAGTGAGGGGTGGAAACCAAGAGGCATTTATTTTACTTATGGTAGAGGTCTTGGGGATCTGCATTAGCAACTGCAATTGGAAATGCAATTTTTTTAAATTTATTCAGTGAGTTTTTCTAATAGGAACCTGAGAGTTTTCTGTGCTTTTCTGCTCCCTTCTTTGGTGCAAAATGTCTATTCAACATCTCCACAGTAAGAAAAATTCTAAAGTACTATCTTGTGTCATATTCCATCTCAATGCACTAATATAAGCAAAACACTTCAGTTATATTTTCTACCTTCTATCAGCATTCACTTTCATAACATACAGTCATTTTAATTTATATTTAAAAAATGGCTTCAAATGTTCAGTAAGCTTAAGTAGGTGAAAGCATAAGATAGGCTTTTATTAGTAGTTTTCGTTTTAAAACATTGTAATGTGCATAGTTGTTCTATTAACAGGGTACATGTTTATGTTGTCTTATTATTATCTAATTATTAAACGCTAACAGAACTGGAATGGAAATGCAGATTGGAAAATGTTCATCGTAAAGACAGATTATAGGCACTTATCCATGGCATTAATACTTACCTGGCATGCTTGTACGTATGTCTTTCACTCATGGGAATGGTCCAACTAAGTCTGCAGGCAGTGTGCTCACATAACCAATAATGACACTCCTGAGGTCTTAATGGGTTTCCCAGGTACTGGTTTTAGTGCCATCTCTTCTTTCTGGAATTCGTTTTTTTCTACTCTACTTCCCCATTTTTTCCTGTCTTCTACTTTTCTTCTGCCCTCTCTAGTTGAATCTAGAGCATGTTAATTAACTCCAGATCACTCAGCAGCTAAACTAAGTTGAAGGAAAGAGAATGAAGAGAAAAGTAGATTTTCTTTTATTTAACTTCTGCAACCTAATAATCCTGTTCAGAGCATTGAAGTGGATTGTTTTTCAATTGTGGTGATAAATACCATTTAGGCTTTTTCCATATGCTTCTTCCAGATTTGGATATGCTTTTAGATATTTGTGTGGGTTTGGGTTGTTTTTTTTTTTCTTGTTTGTTGTTGTTGTTGTTTTGTTTGTTTGTTTGTTTTAAGAGTGTGGACTAATACACCTAATACTCCTAATACTGCTCTACTATTCCCCATGATGCTTCTCAAGCTATGAATTGCAACCTTGAATAGCTCAACAATGCAGTCAGCTTTTCCAAAGCAAAAACTGTTTTGTTTTTTATAATACTTCAGTAGCTTTTTTCAAGACTCTTTGCCTGAATTTATCAAATTGTTTCAAAATACCACAGATACTTTTTTTTTTTTTTTTTAATTTCCTCTGCTTGAATGCAGCTCATTTGGAATTGGTCGAAGACTAAAGTATACCAAAATGATAGGATGTTAGGGAGGTGGGAGAAAAAGTGCTATGTGGTTTTAATAAGCTGTTGGTTCTCTCACACCAAGGAAGTCTTCAGTTTCCCTCAGGAATAGGTTTTAAATTTACTACTAGGAGTGTGGCTCTCCTAGACTTTTGGGAACATAACACCTGAAAAACTAGTTTTGTCTGTTGGAGGAGTAGTTATAGTAAGAAATGTATACATTGATGTATATACATCTATAGGTATACAAATATGTAAGCAATCTGTAAATAAATATTATTTCTTAGCATTGTAATTAATGTAACTACTGAGAGAAATTTGCGTGCACTGAATGATACTTAGGCTCTATATGTTTTCAAACCAATTCATTTTAACAAGCCTCTATTTAAATTGCTCTTTCCCTTTTAATTGGAAAAGGAATTTCCTTTTATTTATTTATTTATTTTAAAGAAAATTATTTTCTTTTATTTAAAAAAAAATTAAAAATCTGAAACTTTCTCAGACAGAAGTAGTTGATTTAAGAATACTTTCAAAACTTAATTTTGACTTTAAATTGAATTATTAAGCGAGATTAAGTATAATCAATTAGTAGTAAAGGAAGTTGACTTGTTTTTGCTTATTTATATTGTTCATTATTGGAGAACTGGTACCTCATTCTGACCTGTGACTTCTGCTCATGGGATAGAGGGATAGAAGAACAGAACTTTTTTTTTTTTTCCTAGAATATGTTCATTTAGAGTTTAACTTACGTGATGAAATAGTTGAATAGACCAAAGTACTGAAGGAATTTTTTCCTGCCTCCTCTTTTCAAATGGAGGCTTAGTGGTCCCAAGTCTTTGCCAGTCTTACATCAGTTGAGTGTCTTCTTGTCCTCTGAAAGCTTGGAAACAAACAAGCAACTACAGCAGCTTTAATATAATTTATTAAGAACATCTTGAAGTAAGTCTAAATTCATCATACTTTCAAGTTTGTTTTTGATGGCTTTATTTTGGGAAGTACTGATAAAGCCTTATGTTCTGCTACCTTATTAAAGGCTCACCTGTGTGGGTTGTCTAGTGACTAATAGTGGGGTTAAGCATAGATGGTACATGCATTTGGTATGAGTACCAAAGTGGATTTCTGTTTTTCAAGCTATCAGTTTTATTTGCACAAAACACCTATGCATGCAATATATTTTAAATACATAGGTATATTTTCTAAATTTTGGTAAAAATAAAGTATTTAAGGCTGTTGAATGATTTTGATATCATATGCTTTACTACTATATATTAAAAAAAAAAAAAAAAAGGCTTAAAAATGATATAAGCAAATCTTTTTTGGTTTGTTTTTCTTGGAAATAACTTGTTTGAGGTTTTTGTTTTAAATCCTCTTGGATGACACGTACAGAGAAGGTATTTTAACAGGGCTACATCAGCTAAATGAAATTATCCTAAGAAAGAAGGTTTTGGCTTTTCTTTGGAAGAAAGGCAGTTTACCTGTCAGGATCAGATGAGGATACTCAACTAATTATTACGGATAACGCAAGAGAAGGTGATAATAAACTATAACCAGTTCAGAGAAGAGAAATGAATTACTAGCTTCAGCTTTAGTGTGTTGGAAAGAAAAGCTATTATGTTATCATGAGATGTGTGTTTTCAATACTTATCGCTGTCTCATACAGCTATGCCTTGGTTTTCCCACAGTTAGCTAATCAAGGCTGATAAAGGAGTGGAAATATATTATCAGTTTGTTGTGTCCTGTGTTTTTTCCTGATCCTACTTATCTTTCTTTCTCACACATGTATACTTGACAGATGTTAATGAAATACTTCTTTGAACTCAACAGATATTAGTTTGTGAAAATTATCAGAACAGAGATGAACCTACTATCCATAAAATATATTTTTACCACTTTGATCTCTGACAATTTGGCTTTAATCCTGGTCACCATGCGCTGGCTTTCATTGTACATTCAGTTTATGTCTGGCTTTCGTTCCAAAGCTACAGATAAAGTGGAGTACTGTTCTGAAAATTTTCAGACTGTTTATTCTAGAAGGAGACATCCAGCACGATATGGAGGAGATATGCGATCTGAGTGCTGGGACAACTCAGTTGTTCACTGATATGGAAATTGCATTTTCCTGAGTTTCTTCGTTATTCCATAGGTCTCTGAAGCAACTTTGCTTTACCTGTAGTAAAATACAGTGAAGAGGAAGATTGTGACATTACTAATTTTTGAAACCATCTGACTACAGTGGTCCTCTGGTTAAAAGTCATGAAGTTGACCAGCTTGGGCTCTCATTCTGGCTGAGAAGAGCTCTGTGTTGTCTGTCCCAATGGAGAGCAGGAATTTAATGCTCTGTTGCCTGGGACTTGCACAGGGCTTAAACTGGTCCTTCTTTTGTTGTAACAATTGAAAATCAAAATGTTTTTTGTTTGCATACAATTAGATACATACCTGATTTTTTTCCCTTTAAAAACAAGTTTTCTGACGGTCATTTTTAGAATACCTAGCAATATTTTAACGTATTTTGTAGAGTCTGAAAGGGGGCTTATTTCTTAAATGTGTTTGAGGGTGTTTGTGTTTTCTGTGTTTGTGTGCAGATTTTTACATTTCGTTGTATGGCACCTAACTGCCACTGACCAAAGTTTTATTTTTGATTGTAAAAGAGAGCCTGATGTATTTTGACACATGAAAAAAAAAATCAAAATTGACCAATGCAGTTCCCAAGATTTTTGTTGTTTTGGTTTGAATGCAGATGTTTTGAACAAATCAATGGTGAGATTCTGTACCTTGCTTGAAGGACTGCTGTTCTTTATTCTTTTCAGTGAATGCTTTTCTGGCAGAATTGAAAATTGCCACTATTATGCCTCCAGATCCCCATTTCTGGAAGGCTGCACTAGTGCTGTTTGGGGAGGCACTGATCTATTACGATGAGGAGACAGAGATGTTAAGGTCATGTGCAGTTCATGAGTGAATCATAGGCCTTGATATTATGCATCTCCACAAAGAAGATGATTTACTTTGTCAGCGAAAATAAAAGAATCTAATTTATAGGTTTCTAATGCTAAAAGTGCCTTTTCAACTTGTATGCTCTTGTTCTTGCAATTCAAGCTTCAGAAGGGAGTAAAAATCTCTTGAGTTTTGTTGGTTTTGTATGGTTTATTAACCTTTGAAATCTATATTGCAAATATGTCCAATGAAATGGTCTCTAAGAAGTAGAGTTGGAAGAAACTAAGCAGAGCTGATTTATGAAGAATTTAGGAAGAATAGTGGTGATCTTTGCAGTATTTCTGCTCTTAAGTGTTGTTACTTTCTTCAGGTTTCCTTCAGTCTTGTTTCCGGGTTATTCTGTGTGCTCTGTTGGCCTCTTGCAATGTGAATTTTAGATGCGGTCCCTTTTGTGTTGCTTGGTGCAATTGAATCAGGATGCACTCAGCTCATGTCTGCCCATTTCTGCTTCCAGTCAAATAGTTCTGAAACCTAATATTCCCTTGGCACATCTCCCTCACATGTAAAGCACTTGTTTGAGCATTAGTTTGTCCCTGAGCCTGCTTGACAGAACCACAATTGGATAAATTGACCAAAGCTGGTATTGTTTTAATGATATGTCCACGTGAGTTTGCCTTCCATGCACAGAGCAGTTGATTCTTCCTGACTGCTTTGACATGTGGCTTCATGCCTTATTTATTTCACACTATTCCAAGCCTGCCATGAACACAGATGTATGATTTTCCTGTCAGTCGTGTCCTTTGTGCTTGCTGCTGAAGCCTGAGTGACTGGACATCACAACCCCATGAGGATCAGTTACAATTTGCTGTTTATGCAGTGGGGATGTGGCACAGAGATGTGGACAGAAATGGCTACTAATTTGGGGGTGTTTTCTTCTTTTTTTTTTTCTTTTTTTTCCTCCTGTGCATGGGATGCTCCAGAAGGGAAAAGCACAAATTTGAAACTACAGGGAAAGGAGCACAAAATTCTTTTCTGAACATTATGTTAAAAATAAGAAGGAACCCAAAAAAGAAGGATTAGTGGGAGATGGTGAAATGTTAGGTTCCAGTAAAATGCCATGTGTTTCCCTGGCTGTGGCAGAGGCAGGTCAATGTGCTGATTGTCAGCTAGCATTCAGCCCTTTAGACAGAAGAGCCTATGCTCCCTCCACTCTTCTTTGCAGTCCCCTCCCACGTTCACTGCATATTTTCAAACTCCTCAGTGAGTGAAGTGGGCATCTGATGGACAGCCTTCCTCACATACACCTTGATTCAATCAAGAGAGAGTTTGCAGTATGCTTTGCAGAGTGCTCACTGGGTGAAGCAGATATTCAATGGAGTAAACTATATCAGAAATTTAATAACTTATTAAAATAATTAAATTTAATAACACATATGCTAAAAGGTAGACCTTCTTAAGATGGAAATGGACAGCTGAAAATAAACAGAAAACTTTAATATTTGAATCCTTACTATCACAACCCTTAGGGGTTACTTTAAGGCATATCATTTAGGGGATAACTTGAATCGTGTAGTATAGAGAGGGCTTCTGTCTGCAACTTCTTTGGACTTAAGTGAGAAAACAAAACAAAATAGAAAAACCAACCAACAGGTTGAAAGCAACAGATCTTGTGTGGTATTATCTGTGAACTGTGATGGTTTTGAAAAAGAGTTGGAGTTATCTGATCGGCTCTACTGCAGCTGTCCAATTTACCAAGGCTAGCCATAATCTATCTATAATTCTCTCTGTGGATCACAACTAGAAAGAGATGTGACATGTCACTGAATGAAGCTATATGCTGTCATTGTGGCAGTATAGGGTGTCTCCTGTCATAGTGAATCCTTGCCTTTCTCTATGTGTCTCAGGTCTCCCTTCTCCAGCTATCTAGATTAAGGCTGTCATGAACATATGCCACTGGATACCAGCTGGTTGGTTGGTGCTGGGACTGCTGTTGTGGAATTACCAGGTCCACCTCTGAAAGTTTATGGTTTCTCTGATAGATCTTTGAGATGGGGATGTAAAGCCTAAAGCCTTCTGCTCTTCATTTTCATTTCCTAGGTCAGCCAAGCCTCCGAGAAGCTATCTCGATGTCCTGTATAACCAATGGGAGTACAGGAAGCAGGAAAACAAGCCACAGTTCCTCTGTATCTGTTGCCAGAAAAGAAACTTTTTCATCTGCTGCAAAAAGGTACTAACTGGTTACTAAAATTGAAATCACATTTTACAAAGTGAAATGGGAAAGTAATGTGTAATGACACAAAAATAGGCTTTGGAAACATGCCATGTTGTTCGGCTGCTTACAGCAAGGTTCTAAATGAATTCATAAATAGAGAGTATCTCTATAGTGTATACTGGCCAAAATGCATTCCCAGCAAGAGACAGAAGGGGCAAATATACTTCCAGTGTGAGTGGAAAACTTTCCTTCTGGTATTCATCCAGATCTTTTTCTTTCTGCCCCCAAGGAAACTAAAGACAAAACTGAGTTAATTGTCTTGAGTGTAAATAGCAGGCAATAGTAAAGTAGTGATGAAACAATAGTGAATTTTAAGACAGAAGTTCACTTTTTTTTTGTACATAAAATCTTAAAATCTCTTCATCTTTGCAAAGTATGTATCAGATCTCAAATATGTAAAAATGGCACTTTTAAGCTTAAGTATTTGAAATTTAAATGACCTATGCACAAAGCAATGGCTTTTTTTTCCCCCTAGTGTAATGGTTCCTGCTGAATACAACAAGCAAAGTGTTTCTATAATTACTTTCTTCTGTGGGACATTTAAATAATGATTGCATGGCTTATTTAATCAATAGTTTACACTGGTTCATTGGGTAGAACAAGCTGCCTGATATAGCCACAGGACAGAGAATACTCTTAATGTATAACTGTGGTAAATTATGTGAACAAATTCTTGGCCTCTGCTGAGTTCTCTGGTAACTCCAGTAGCTGTTTTATTTTCTGCTGTGGATGTAAATACTGTGCTATACAAGAAGACAGGAAAATGATATATTTCAGGGAATAAAAATGCTGAATGCAAACATAAACTGTATAAGAACAAATTAAAAAAAAAAAAAAACAACCTTTAGTGCCATTTGGAATGTGGAAAGGAATGGTAATACCCTGGACTTCACTCTTCTGTCTAATACAGCATTGCGTGTCGTCTTGTTTATTTTTTCAGCAGTAAATTAGAAACTGATCATGGTATGTCTCTATCTGCTAGCACAACAGGCACTGGGACAAAAGACACTGCTGCAGGAAAGTATTTGTTAGTAAGCACTTTTCCATTAATCTTACCCATGTGGCTCTCAGAACGTTGATGAGAGCCAGTCCGTCTCCAGCAGTGCTCAGTTTGCATTTGCCTTCCTGATTCATTGGCTGCTGTGCACTTGAGTACAGAAGAGGAGCAAAGTGGTGTGAGTAGCATCCCTTTCATCTGAGTTAACATCTTTAAAATGATTCCTGGATGGGTCACAAGAGGAAAACCCTAATGTGTGGATGGTACCTTTGCCCTGGCTCTGAATCTAAGTATGCAGGTGGAGAGACCTGCTTCAGGAATGTTTTAAGACCCCCCCAATTTTCAGTTATCTGCTCAGCAGTTCTAATTCCTTTCCACAGTCTCCCGTAAAATTTGTTTGGTATTTGGAAGAAAATAGGTTTGTCCTTTTGTAACAATACTGTTTTAAGAAAGATGAAAGCAAATGTCAATTCTCTCTTTGTGGATGTGAAGTCTGGTAATTTTTTTTCTTTTTGTAATAACAGCAAAACTGTTCTGTACAAACAGTGTCCCTGCTGGGAATCATAAGTGAATTTCAATAGTCCCATCTTCTTAACAAAGTTAGGATAGCCATGTTGGAAATAGACACCTTTTTCTTTATGATGAGTAGGAGGCAGGATGAAGGATAGTATCAGCAGATTGTAGGACACTTCACTTTTACTCTTCCAGGCTTTCCTTTCAGGCTAGAGGTTCAACTGTTGCAGTAGGTGGAAATGGTCATCTGTTTATGTAATTACCAACAGCCCCAAAGCCTGTCTTAGCTTTTCATGTTCTGCATATTTGTAGCCATGCTTCTAGTCATCTACTGGAAGTTTAGTTTCTGAGTGCAGTCTTAATATTGCATGTTTCTGGGCCTTTGGCCTCTGGAGACCTGCCATCTTTGAGCTCTTCTACAAACAGTTTCATACCTGGACTCCTTAATCCTCACTCTACCAACCTAGAACATCTTGAGATCATGGAAATGATCTGCACAACAGCATTGTGTATCATTTCAACAAACATATGCTACAATTTCAGCTGTCACTTCAGAAGCACTAAAAACAGAGCTCAGAAACATATTGTGAAAAAACAGATAGATGATGTCTGATTCTCAGAGGCAAAGTAATATGTATGAGGAAAAATTCATCCTAGCTGTCTGGAACTGATGTGTGACAGAGATGCCGAAATGCTTTTCAACAGAAAACATGCTGCATGCTTTCTATATCACCAGAGAAACACATTTGTATTTTGTGCTGTGCTCACAGAGACCTGTGATCATTTTCCTTAAGACTAAACATTTTTTCTGAACACAGCTTCTGGTAAGGAGCTGTGTAATTTCAGACTGACCACCCTCCACTGCAGCTGCCAGAGTGTTGTGATCCAAGGGATGAAACATTGGGTTAAGTGAAAATGGAGAATCTGGAAAATTAGCACAGGTAGTGATAGATCTCAAATACTTGAATGTGGACTGAAGAAATGCCTCATCAAGTTGGGATTTGGAACAAATTTTTGGATGCATTAAGTGACTGCTTCCCAGAAGAACTAATCTTTAGAAACCCACAAGAAAAAAGGTACTCTCTTTGATTTGGTTTCAGTTGTTGCACAAGAGGTGTTAGGCATTCCAGAGATATTAGTGGGAGAGCCACTCTACAATAGCAGTCATAATGCAATTAAGCTTTTAGCAGGAGTGAGTAAACCAAATACATTCAGCACTCACAGTGAATATGTTTTACAGTGAACTTATTTTAACTTTCAAATTAAAATAACCATCCTCCCCCCCCCCCAAAGAAAAAGAAAAAAAAAAAAAAAGGTTTACTTGCAGCAAGGCACCAGATAAAAAACATTGTATTGGAACACCAAGTATACCTTGAGCTGCAACTGCTAGCAGTGGTTGAGTGACTTTAAGAGCTTAACAGAGAAGCTAAGTAGTGAAAGTCATGTCAAAGGTGGGAAATGGACAATCTACAGCTTGATAAGTTCAGTGAATAAATTAAAATATTCCTATACTGAACCTATGGCTTCTAGGAGGTGGATCAGATGAGCTGAATGAGTTCAGATAGGAACACAGAAAATATGAGACTGAATGCTTAAGTTAGATAATGCATTGCTGTCAGCAAATGGTAATTGTAGAAGCATGCTGGAAGAATGGAGAGATGAATTTTAGGAATGCTGGCACATTGTTATAGTGTAGAAAAGCTGAGTGGGAAAAGACCTTCAATGATCATCAAGTCCAACTGGCCATGTCAGGTTTAATGAAATGTTAACCCTGATGGCATTGTCCAAATGCCTCTTGAACACTGACAGACATGGGGCATAAACCACCTCTCTAGGAAGCCTGTTTCAGTGTTTGACCACCTTCAAGGTAAAGAAATTTTTCCTGATGTCCATTCTGTTTTGTTTTCTTCTTACTGAAAAGAAAATGTAACTTAGAGGTACTATACTGATGTGTTTAACTAGTTGATGTCGTTTAGTGTAGAAATTCTGATTGAGCCTTATAAATTTTGGGGGGGTATATGTTATTCTCTGCTATTTTACCAAATCCTCAGTGCTTCATCGGAAGCTTTTGAAGGTTTTGTTTCAGATATAGATGATACACTTTGAGATAACAACTGAGCCAAGAGGATCCTATGTATCTTGTATTAAAATCAGGACTCCATTTTTATTAATTTGAGTATTTACTTACCTCCTTTTCATGGATAGTGTTTTGTAGAAAAATAGTAAATGGAAAAACAGTTAAGATTACACAACAGTTGAGGGGAGAAGTGACGTGGAGAAAGAGAAATCTAAATACTGTTCTTCAGAAGGGTGCAATTTCTGTTTCACTTTGAATGTAAGAAGAAAATCCTTTTATCCCCATTTTAGCTGCTGCTTTGTTCGACTGATACATTTATTTTGGAAGCGGTTCTTTTATTTTAATCTTATAAAAATATGCCATATACTGTGGAATGCTCTTCTCTTACAAGTCCCATTACTCTTTATGTCATTCTGTATACTGCAGATTGTGCTGTTCTATGCAAGTGACATTTTGTTAGACTGTTAATGAATTTAGGGTTTCTAATAACATATACTTAAAGCTGTTTCAAATGTTAGCCTGATAAATACAGCAATGTGAAAACAAAAAAATGAATTCTTGGTTCTTTCGTACTAACTGAAGAAGTGGCAAGATAGCCTGACATTATCCAGCTGCAGTTCAAAACAGTGATGTGTTTTGAGGGATGATTTCCTTTGAACTCTGCTGCATTCACTTCTGTCAGCTTCAAATGCTGTAGCAGCACCCAAGTATGCTCAAATCAAAGTTGTATTTGGATTTAAATCAGAGCAAATTTAGTTAACTATCCAGTATAAATAAGTAAATTAACATCCACAATTCTATCACCGTTTTTATTTTTAGAGCTTGTAAATAAATCTTGTTTTAGCAAAATTCTATCTTGAACAGAGTGAGTAGATGATTGGAAGTTTCTTTAAGTGATGATATATACATAATGCTGTGACATGCTTTGCCCATCATTTCATAGAGGGCATTTTCTCCCACCTTTTTAATTTATTTGCTTGTTCTCTTCTTTCTTTTTTTCTTTTTCTTTTTTTTTTTTTTTTCCTTTTCCCCTATATTATACTTTATTTTACAGCGGTACAGAAAAAAAGAAGGAAAAACCTCCTGGACAGAAAGAAAAAAAAGAGGAATCTCATTCTAATGATCAAAGTCCACAAACTCAAGCATCACCTTCTCCCCAGCCGCCCTCACAGACTCTCCAAACACACAGGCAAACTTCAGAAAGCAAGAGTTCTGCTCCAACTAAAAGGTTTTCACAGTACAGAGCTAGAAAATGATTGTAATGACGCTGAGTTCATATCTGACAACAAGTCATGTGAAATAGCTCCAATTTCCTGATCAAGTTAATGTTTAATATTTTTTTTTGTGTGTGAAAGAATACACATTCAATATGCATTGCAACAGAGCAAATCTCTTGAAAATTTTTGAGCAAATTTTGAGATTGCAAAATATTTTGTTCTCAGTGATTGAAATTCTAATACAGTAAATTTACTTCTAATCATTCATTATCCTAAAGTACATAACAATGATTTTGACTTGATTTTTCTCTAAAAACACATTATAGGTTTTGTCTAAAATAGTTGAATTGAGTGCATTTCATGCATAGATATTTACTACTTGCTGTTACATTTCTTAAAAGCGAGTGTTATTGCAATTCTATCTTTTTTGGATGTTTTTCTATTCAATTATTCTATAATGTGACTGCAGTTCAGATATTTTTCTCTATTTTGATTTTTGCCTTCTATCTCTTTTAATTCCTGCTAGTTTGCAGGAGAATTCACTTTTATTTTGATTCTTTACTCAAGTGAAGTTGCATTTTGACACCCAAATCACAGAACTGCTTGACTTGACTGAAGATAGGAGCTCTAGATTTGCCTCTGTGTTCCTGCCATTTTTGGAGGAACAAAAAATAGAAAATAAAAAATTAATGGGCTGAAAAGTTAGGGAAGTGAATTTTATGATTTGGGTCATTAATTCTGAACTTAAAGACTATTCAGATCACTTAGTGCATTGACTTTTTGGGTTTTTTCTCCCTTTTTTTCTTTTTTTTTTTTTTTTTCTTTTTTTTGGTTCATTAACTTATTGTTTGGGAAAGTATGACATCTTTTTCTTTAACATTTTTTGTTTGGGAGACGAACAAGCCTTTAAATTTATTTCTCTGAAATTTACTGTAGTTCACAAGATTGTTGTCTTGCATTGCTTGAATTCTAATAAATATTTAAATTTCCACTTGACTGATGCATGTCATAACACTGCATAAAGGCTGTCTTCATGTCTTGTACAAACTCTACGTTATCTGAAGCTGAACTTGCGGCCTGTTGTCCTTTTGCCTTGGTATCTCACTGTAAAGGTGTTTGCCTGAAGTCTTGCATACTAATCTTTTGCAATGTGGGGAAAAAAATAAATGCCTTTTGTGGTCTCTTGGTGGTGTAACATGATTTGGTTAATGTATTTGTCTCAGGACCTCTTCTAGCCTCCTGGGGTGCTGTGAAGGTGAGCTTGCCAGTTCTGAGGCTACAGTTCAGAACTTACGCCTGCAAAAAGCATTTCTGATGGGATGACATGTAACACTGCTAGCTGAACAGATGCAGACAAAGACAGAAAGGATGAGAGTAATATGGCCTAGATCACTTTTGAACATATTTTCCCTGACTTGTGTATGAAACAAATGAACTAATGACTGCAAAAATTTTCAGCTTACTATTATTGTAAATTGGCTACAATAAGATTGCTGAAAAAGTACATCAGAATTCGGAGATTTGTCTATAACACTGAACTAAACCTAGCTTGCCTTCATGTAGGAAGTTTGCAGACATTTTTCAAAATGATTAAAGCTATTAATTTTGTTTAGAATGGGCTACCTCCAAAGCAACCTTATTCAATCATAGTCTGGCAGAGTTGTTCCACCATGGATTGTTGGTTTAAATTTGATGACTAGCGTGTCAGTCAATAAAAAATCAACTTTTCTGAGTGATTTTTTAAAAATTTATTCTTTAAACTTAATATGTTGTAGCTTCTTTTCCCCCATTTTCTAATTTGTTAGCAAAGTAGTAATGAAGTATAGAGATCTTTTTTGTTTTACGTAAGAGTGTGTGAAAATGCAAAAGAATGGATAAACATTTGGCATCTGTCTTGCTCAGTTGTTTTTGTTCATCCAGTTAGAACTTTTTGACTAATCTTTTTTTCCTGTTTCATGCTTCAGCTTGAAGGAAGATCTAGCTCTGCTTTTGTCTACTGCTGCTTGATCTGTCGGTTGCAAACCCATTCCAGTTATTCTTATCTTATTAACTTGTCATTCTAAAATATATATATTTTTTCTTCTAGCATAAAGAGATCGTTGACTGCTGAAAAACCTCACAGTGCTTGGGAGAGCTCGGATGACAATCGTAACAAGCTACTGAGAGTAGCATCAACATCTAAATTAATATCGAAAGTGGCAAAGAATGCAGACAAGTACGTATAGTTGGTGCATAAAAGTGAGTGAAGTTAAAAATCAAAATATTAAGAAATTGCATAATTTAGTGAACTGAAATACGTGCAAAAAAAAAAACATTTGCATTTTTGTTTTCACTGCAAATAATTACTTGCACAGTTTGGAAATAGGACACTCCAGATATCTGTGGAATCTGAAAATAGTTATAAAATATGAAAGCGTGGAGTGAGTGTAAATAAATTTTAATAGTCTGTTTGGGTTAGCAGAATTATGTGTTATGAGTTATGATTTATAGTTTAATACTGCTGTGGTGAAGTTTCTAACCAGTCATTTTAATGATTAATAATTATTTGAAAATGCCATTGTATTTCCTTGCTGTTAATTCACTGGATTTGACGTGTGTGTTTCTAAAGTAGATTGTAGTTACAAAAATAAACATTTATGATTTCAGATAGGTCACTGGTTAACAGATTTCTGCATACTGTTTCTAGATAATAGGCAGAGATTTTCTTTTCAGTTTGACCTATAGTATGCCAGGGTTTATTTTCTGTAACTTCTGTCCTTCAAAGAGTTCTATTTAAACAGTAAAGTGTTGCAGTGTTTTTCTAGGCCTGCCTTACAGCTTTTCTGAATACTTTGTGCAAGGCGGCTGACTTTGACACAGCATCTGTGCACGTGCTTGCTTTCCTGCACTGCCCTAGTGAACCCAAGTGTCCCTAGATGTCACAGAAGGGCTGAAGAATTTGAACGGTGTTTGGTTATTTCATTAAGGTCTTGACAAGGCATAGAACGCCACTTCTCCACCTTAACAAGAAGGGTTAGTTCTGGAGGAGTGAATCTAAGGGTGCTCAAAGTGGCTGGTAGGCTGATGGGTGCTGAGGCCAGGCTGAAACTTCCCCTGCTTTGCTCTGTACATCCTGCTGCCAGAATGCAGTGCGATGCCGCACTCAGCAAAAGCATTCCTGGATATCCAAGGTAAACCACTGCACCTATAAATAAAGTGACCTTTTTGTCAGTAGTGAATGGTGACAACAGTTTGTCGCTTTTTGCTGCTATATTCTCCCATCCACATGGTGGGAGCCCTGTTTCCTCTGTCCTTGTGTGTGGGTAATGTGCGCTAAACCATCGTTCCTTGTGTTCTTCTTCAGTATTATTTTTCTCAGTTAGTCTCTCCACAGGGGACTCACTAGGGAAAAATAGCACTGAGTAGTTACCTGCTTCTGTTAGCATAGGCACGAGTTTGTGTTTTGCTCTAACTCTGCGTTGCTGACACCCCCTTGCTGTGACCCACTTTTTGTCCTCTTTGCCAGTTGGGCTTCCAGCTTCATATTTGTATGTTTGGTTTTGTTTTTATCTTTTGGAATTGTGTTCACTTTGTTGAAATCATTGTGCTGACTTTTGGGTTGAGCCCTCTGCTGTTTTCAGAGATCCCTCTGAGTTCTGAGCTCGCCCCAAAAGTACTGCCAGCTTCTCTACCTTGATGTACTTCCTGATCTCATACATCTACTCATTAATCTTCATTCAAATAATCATTAACTGACCCAGGGCAGGACTACCTGAAAGCCACTTTTGCTACAACAGGTAAAACTGCTCCGGCCTTTCAGAGTAATTTCCATGATGGTGTCCTGAGCTTGCATATGAGACTTGCAAACACATATTTAATAAGAATAGTGTAAGTGCATACCATCTTCCCTAGGAACACGAAGAACAAAAACATCATAAATTAATTTGGGGTCGTAGTTATTGGCACGTTTACTGAGAGCTTTATGTTTAGCCTGAAGAGTGCTATGGCTCAGTGAAGTGCTGTGTGAGAGAGATTATGGCTTGCATATTTTGCAAGTACTTCTTTTCCTTTTATTATTGTTTTTCACTGTCAGAACTTAAATGCCCTGTGGCAATTTCAGTTCTAGCAGAGTACTTGTAGATAATATTTAGGAATGAACAACCCTCTTCTTAATCAAATTCATTTCCTGACTTCTATTATCCTAGTAAAATATTTTTCAGAAAGTGTTAAGGTTTTCCTTTATTTAATATTGAAAAATATTTTTTAATTTTATTTCCATTTTGTGTATTGGTTCAGGAAAGGTCAAAGAGAGTGCTTTGTTTCATTTTCCTGCTTTTTCTCTGGAGGACATTAAATGCCACCCTTCTATCATCTCTACTGTAAAGCAAATCAGATGTCTAAGATAAGAGTGGTTGAAGAAAGATTAGGATTAATTACTGTCAGAAAAAGTTGTCTGTCTAGAGCTTGAAGCTCACGTATCTTAAAGCACGGGGCAAAAAATGAAGCTTCCAACAGTGTGAATTGTAAACTATTGTCTGATTGAGGAATGAATATTACAGTGTATTCTTTTGTTCTTTCAGATTTATAGTAAAAAGAGTATTTGCATTCAAGAGCATATTAAAACTCATTTCTTAGATCCTGCATGCTTGATTTCTAATAGAATCAGTTGTATTGTGCAAAGACCGAGTTTAAAGTTCCCAAGTATAAAAGTTGACCTAATCAACCTAAAATTGCCAGTCTTATGCAAGAGAATAGAATTCAGCCCCTACTGTAGGCCTCAGGACAAATTTTTTACATGTGCTTTGCGCTGCCAGCCTGGAATATGGACTTTGTTTAGTAAGCTCAATCTTTAAGCCAGCACTGAACTGTAAATCAATCTAATGTCACAAGAAGTGACAGCGTTCTCACAGCAGCCAATCATTCAATGTTTTTTAGGCAAAACTGTGAATTCGCCTTTATTTTTTGGTAGCACGGTGAAAGGTGACTGTACCAATTGCCAGAGACGACTTTCCTCATGCATATGCTTGACCCTTAGTCACTGTTGCAAAACTCGACCTCTATCCATTGGCTGCCTCTCATACCTTGCTACTGAATTTCAAATGTATTCAAGGGTGGATTTTTTATTTTTTTTTATAATGCAATATGTTCTCCCATCAAGACGTGTTATTCTGATAAGAAGCAACTCTGATGCTAGAAATCAGTATTTCTTCCCTCCCCCCCATAAAAGACAATTTTTGTGAAAGTTCATTCTTGGTTCTGGCAAGGAAAGACATCAGAACTGCATTCCTTAAGAAGATCTTGTGTGTGTATCCAGCAGTGCTGTGTGGATCCATTTTAAATGAAACTGTGACTTGCTTACATTTAACCCACATGTCTAACAGGGTTAATTCCTAGAGAATTTCATGTTGTTCTGTGCAGACAACTTGGTTTGACAGGTGGTAAATTCTTCACATGTAGACCTGAGGGTGTTTGGCAGTTTAAAACATTTTGTTGATACACATTTGCTCTCTTAAAATGGAATTTTCAGTGATAATTTATTTTAAATATCATTTTACCTCTTGCTGTCAAAGTAGTTCTTAGGAACCCTTGCCATGCTGTCAAACTCTTTAACTTAAAAATATAGAGACCTGATTGAAATAATGTGTGTAAAAGTTCATTGTGTTGACCAAAGTTAATTATACAGCATCCTGTGGTACAGTTAGTGCCAAATGGAATAGAATATAAAATTAGATTATATAGGTTTCATGAAGTCCTAACAATAACTTTGAATTTTTCCCTAGGCACAAAGATGTCATCATCAGCCAAGGTAAATAAAAAACTTTATTTTTAATTAAATATTAAAGAATTTATTTTTAACTGAATAGTATTTCTTGTAAATAAATGCATTAGGAATTGTGGTTTTGAAACAGGGATACAGAGCTAAAATTGAGTTACTGCCTACTTCAAAGACTGACCTTGCCAATCCATACTCAAGGCCTCTGTAAAGGTCTTTGAAATTATGGATAATGCCTGATCAATAGATAGATCAATGCCTGGATCTTTAGATAGGACAGAGAATTTTGGTGGGTGGTGGGAGGATTCATTTTACTGCTCTGTGGTTACACCCTATTTTTCTGTCTATGTATATTTGCAAATGGAGAGAGGTTATGAGCGCAAAAAAACTAAGCTTTTGAACTATGTGCCAGTCTTCATCCAAGCAGTTGAGAGTGAGAATTTAGAAATAGTTTTAAGATATTTTGTTTCTGTCCCATAACCAGCAAAAATGTCAACTCGTGAAAAAAACAGCCAAGGTAAGAATGAAGCTATGCCCGTTGGTCACTTTCTAATTTCCCTCTCTCGTGAATCTTTTACTTGGCTTTTCACAAAGAGCATCAATGCATGATCTCCTAAAAACTCTGAGCACCTAAATGAAATATTTCAACTTTCTTATTTAAATAGATTACAGTATGCATATTAATATATACAAGGTGGAGTAGACTAAAATAAATTACTACATGCGTAATTTCCTTAGAGAGGAATGTGTTTAAATAAGGCTCTTCAAGTCTTGCATTGTTGCCTAAGATATCAGATTATTAAGAACTGCCAACTAAAAGATTTGTTTTCTCAGCTTTCTGTCTTGCCAATATTAAAACATACACATGCTGATGAGACAAGAACAGAATCTGAAGGTTCTCATATAGTTTCCTAACATGAGAAATGAGTCTCTCCTAAAGTGTATGCCTTTATACCAATCAATCTTGCATTCTGTGGCTACCTGCTGCTGCTGGCTTGCTCAGTCAGGAAAAGGAGCCATCCCTCTGATCACGATGGAATGTGACAATAAAAGAGATCCTTTTCTCGTGATGCCAAATACTCTGCTTTGATGTCCTGCAAACTGTACTGAAGCATGCAGTTTCAAAACTAAAGCATGTTACCTAAGTGCATGCTGTACACAACATCAGTCTATGCACAGAGGTTTTGTTTCATGCTTTTTTGCTGCTAATTAACAAATCTCTAGTCTCAAAATTGTGTGCTGCAAGCAAAACTACATTATAAACAGTTTGATTACTTTCAATCTCCTTTGGATTTTCTTTCAAACAAAACAGTCAGGATTTTTGGAAGCTAGCATAAATTCTTTTAATGTGAAGAAAATTAACTTGAATCCAGTAACTTTACTTTTTTTCTAATTTACAGAGAAATTACAGATATAAAATATTCTAAATTGATTTATATCAAAAACATCATTTGAAGACAATAGGAGTAAAAAAGGATGCGTAAGCTACAGGAATGCTGCTTTATGCCAGGGCTCCTAACACCAGCTGTAGAACCACGTGTAGCAATGGTTACTATAAAAAGAAAACTAATCTGTACTCTCCAGACCAGCTGCAATTTAGCTTTGCAAGAATTAAAAAATAAATAAATAAATAAACAGTCACACTAAAAATACCTGCTAAAATACACAGCTTTGCAATACCGAGTTGCATACAGCTAAAATACCTTGAATACTAATCCTTTCCTGAAAATATGCATCTGCAATTCTACACGTCCTGCCAAAGATGGGCTGTCTCTCAGTTCTCTCATCTTGATGGCTATAACTTACGTGGCCTTGATGTTTCTCTGCTATTTATTATGTTACTGCAGATGATGTGAGCTTTCACTGAATGATGAATGGATACCTTTCTGTGTGTGTCATGCCTTAGTTTGCTTAGTTTGAGCCTGGCTGAATGAAAGAGAAATATAATGTGGATTATTGACCCCATGCAAAGCTGGAAAGTCTCATCACAGAAAATGCATTTACTAATGTTTTTAAAATGTATAATGTCAAAACATCAGTCTACCTTTAACACTAACAAAGGTGCAATTAGAAGGGTTCTACCTACAAAGACTTTTTTTTTTTAATATGGACCAATGGATGTATTTTATGACAGTTGTATGTGTATTTTATGTCAGCTTTCTGTGCACGCCTGTGTTGGGTTACGTGTTAGATTTTGTTTTGGGTTTACTATCACAGAAGTAACCACCTGTAAGCTATGGTAGTTGCAGAGGGATTTCACCCCTCTGCAGTATAAGCTTAGAAACGCTCAGCCAGTTCTCTGCAGTGCAACATCATATTTGGGGCAGGTGACTTTAAACCTGTTCTCAACCGAGATAGTTGCCATTTAATTTCCAATTACCAATGGATGTCTTGACCCAACTGTCAAGAACGTTCAGCATTCAGTAGTTAACATGATTTCTGAAGGCAGATGCTTGCAACTGGACAGATTTGGCTTGAGCACGATAGGATGGAGGGTAGCTGCAGCTGCTGCTGTTTCTGCAAGACCTGTCTGTTTTGCAAACCAAAGGCGAGACAAGCTGCTCAGACTCCTTTGTGGCTTGTCAGCTTTTACCTCTAAAGACAAGTCTGTAGTGTGCTGTTAATTAGGTTCCTGCAGCTCGCCTGAGCTGCTCCTTTTGCTGGGCTGCTTGTGCCTCACTGCATACCCCAGAACACACCTTCTATGCTAATGACTGCACGTCTTAACTATGGTGTGCAGGGGCTCTGGGAGGCTGCTGGTGTGCAAACCATCGGGCTTCAAAACAGATTTACAAAGAAGTCCTTCAGTGTGTTTATGCACTTGGAAACAGTAACATAGCAAATTACTGTAACAGAAGATAATTGCATGCAGTAATGGGGTGGAAGATGACCGTCCTGCATAGCTGTGAACATTTCTGGAATCACTTTTGCTTTCTTTTCTTGATTGAGATTATTCAAGAAGATACTTTGAAATTTGTCACTGCATTAGAATGCCACAAAATGTAGAGAAATGTGGTTTTGCATACTTACTTCTTGGAATCTTATTTATCTAGCAGCAGTATTATCTGTCTTGTGACCACCCATGTATGTTCATTGTGATTTCTGTTGAAGTATTATCTATGAAAATGAAAGGGTTGAGGAGTACCTGAGAATTAATCTTAGAAGAGCTTCAATAGATGAAAGGCATTAGCTTTGTCTGATTCGGCACGGAGCCCCCAGAGAGCACATGGGGGGGTGCTGCATGTGAACATCACCAAGACCTGGTTATCTCTCTCCTACCAGCAGCCACAGCCTGTATCTGCCTCCTGGGCAACCTCTTGAATTTCCTCACATAGCACTGAGGCTATGCATGTGAGCAGTGTTGGTTATACCTTCTTTTGCAGCACCTGCTCCCTCAGTGCCTCTCTCTCACATGGATTGAGCTGCACCTGCTGCACATTAAGGTTAGTCCTGAGCTCCGTGCATCTGGGCATATGCTGAAGCAGATGCAATGCAGGAATTCTTTTGTGATGCCAATCCAATGAGGGAAGTATTAGACACACTTCCGTATGTATGCTGGAGAGGTTTTGGGGTTAGATTCTTTGTTTCTCCTTGCAAACCAGGACAGTTTTTTTCCCAATAAAGTCAAATACTAAGAAGTATTAAAATTCTCTGAAAATCCAATAAAGTTATGGATGGAACAAGCAGATGCTTGCTACGATCTTAAAAGGACACTGAAGTTGTTCTAAATTCTTTACCAGCAGGTGCTTATAATTGCCTATAATGGTTATCTTGATTTTTACTTCAGGAGATGTTTTTTAAAGTCATCATAAATCATAAAGCATTCATATTTTATTTGCAGGAGCTAAAGAACCTGTTGGTTTGGGATTTTTGGTTTGTTTGCATTTTGGGGATTTTTTTTCAGATAAACGGTAATTTTTTCACTGAGATTCTGAGTTTGAGTTTGAATTTCAGTGATAGCAGCTCTGTACACGAATTCCTTGTTCACTTATTATAATGTAATAAGAGACATTTAGACATTTTTGGATGGCAATAAAAACCATATGTGAAAGAATTAATGAAAAACATTCACTGCATTCCTAAGTTTGTTTCTTTTTAGATTGTGCTTTATTAGTTTCCAGTACTTTTTCTTCTGTTAGTTTTAACTGTGCTGTAGTTCTAGCTTCACAGAAAGGGGCAATGAAACTCACAGTGGAAATATTTACCCTGCTGACAGTGTGTCCTGTCCACCGAGAGCACAAAATCCAGTAACTATTTCAGAACGGTTTTGTTATCAGGCAGAGAGATGCTTATTGAAGGTGCTCACGTATCTGAAGGCAAATAGTGACCTGTCTTATATTTCTTTGGGCTTCTGGCTCTCATATGGGCACAGTGCGTGTTATTAAAAACCGTCAGCACTGTCAGAAAAATAAATTTACGTTGATGTATTTGTGAGTTTTTATCGCTGATTCCTGAAGAAGTCAGGACTTAATTCTTTAAACAGGAAGGGTTTACATACTGAGTTTAGTCCTACTGAGTCACTTGTGTGCGGTATTGTTTTTTGCAAGACTGTATATTTTTTTTTTTTTACAGGAAAAAGCTAGAGTTACTATTAAACCTGAATTACTTCGATGTAAATGATAACTGTTATTACTATCTAGATATCTAGAGTTTCCACATATGATTTTTGTATCGCATTGTAAAATTATTAACCAAAGATCTGTTAAGAAATCGCAAGACAAAACCATTAAATAATTCTAAACCCAGTCAGGTCTTTGTTCCAGCTGCTTTTTCATACTGTTTGCCTTGCAGCAGCACTCAGCAGCGTCAGTGCCTGCCTGCTTCTCTGGTTTATCAGTCTCTGATACTTGGGTTGGGACAGAGCAGGCAGATCAGCCACCTTGTTTGGGACCCCTGTAACACAAAATGCAGTGATCTGGGCATGCTGGCTGAATGCAGTTTTATTTTTTCTCTGTGCGGTTAGCATTTAAATTAGAAACAGGATTGTTAAGCCTTTGTCCCTCAGGTTAGTGGTCCTATGGAGTTCTTGGACACAGGCCTGAAGGCAGAAAGCCTGTGGGAAAGAAGCTATTTGTAGTATTAAAAAGCATAACTTCACTGGTCAAGCAGCTAGAACGTGAAGACAGATTAATAAATGTACTCTGGATGTGGTAGTTTATTGTATGTTATTAGAGAGTTCTGCTTGGCCAAGCTAGCTGGAGACAGTTGGGGTTTTTGGTTGCTAGTGATTTGCTCCAAGGTTGAGATTAAGATGATAAATGCAAATAGAACTGAGCTGCAGTTTTTGAAGTATGTATTTTGATGTTCCAGTCCACCTTACTCTCCCAGACCCCAAATAGTCATTAATAGTTTCCAAGGTCCAATTGTGCTAATGGTTTCTTAAGAATTACTTAGATGAACAATTGTTAGTTATCCACTATTTATTTCTATGCACATACATAAATATATAAATAAACATCAACTGTGTATGCACTTTAGACTTCCAATTATGCATACATTTTCTAGCTGAAAAACAGTTAATTACAGCTCAGATTTATGGAGCTTACTCAGAGCCTGCCTAAGGTGTGATGAATAGTGATACAAAATGCATTTCAACATTCCCTCTGGTCTTGTAGAAATTAGTAAGAGACAATTAGGTCTTCTCACGTGCTTCTAGGAAACCACTATGTGCTCCTGGACAATTTCGTATGGAGACTTGTTTTTTTGGAAGTCAGGATCTTGGTTTAGCTACATCACTGTCTTCAAATTTCAGAAGGATATAAGCAGCAGCTTTCATGTCTCCTGAACCGCTCTTCTCTGTAGATATTTCTTTGATCTTTTTTTCTGCTGCTTTCAGTTTCTACTTGTTTTCCTCATTTTTGCCTGGAAACCATCCGTATTCCCCTGAGAATATGATTCACAAAGTAATGAATTGCT
The DNA here is from genome assembly GCF_987193195.1 of Phasianus colchicus. Taxonomy (NCBI): domain Eukaryota; kingdom Metazoa; phylum Chordata; class Aves; order Galliformes; family Phasianidae; genus Phasianus; species Phasianus colchicus. Next base: position 23,565,502 of record NC_143437.1, read on the forward strand.
TAAGTGTCACTGCGTGAGGCTTCCTGTGCTAGTTTCATGTAAGCACTGATTTCAGCCCTTCAGAGGTTTGTATTGCCATATATCTCCGATGTCTGTTTTCACCTGCAGTATTTTTCACTTGTTACCTTCCAGCTTTTTCCATGAATTCCCAGGTTTTAAACTTTCTTCCAAGAGTGAATTAATCAGCCTTGTATGAAGTGGAATTTTGCTTTGTGCTGCATTCTCATTTTCCACAAGGCCTGATTAAAAGCTTGTCTGTATTAATGTGAATCTTGTTTTGATATAAGGAGACTTTTCAGAATTTCCTTGGTCCCTGCATTCTGTTTGTCCACAGTTCTCTACTTAAGTTTCGTCCTAGATTCTCGGAGCAGCATGAACCAGTAGTTCCCTGGCAGGCAGCAAGATGCATTTGTTTGCTTGCAGATCAGGCAGGCTTCCTGGGTTCCCTCTCTATAGCAGCACCTTTTTTCACCAACAGACTTATTCCTCTCTTTTTAGCAGGCTGTAAACTTTCAGAGAACCCTCAGGAGAGCAGATACTCTGCTTGCTAATGTCTGCTTTCAGTCTGCCGGGACCTATTTGGCTTAATGTTTACACTAATGAACTTAGCACAGGAAATTTCACTGATGACGTGAAGCTGAGTGACCAAACCGATAGAGTGGAAGCTGGAGATTTTATACAGGAATACCTAGATGTTCCTGAAGTCTGGAGCAGGAGGAGATAAAATTAAATTATTCAAAATGCAAGATCACACTTGCGGGAGTTGTTAGCAATGTTTTAGCTATAAAAGCCTGTAAGGTTGTTTGCCAAAATGAGATGGTGAGTAAAAGGGCTCTAACATGCTACTTCATCACACAAAGGTTGAACCTCCTATTATGAAAACATAAATGCAATCCCATTGTGTATTGGAAGTAATTCTAACAGACATACACAACCCTACGGGGGGAAAAAATAAAATAATGCCTCAAAACCCTGGTAGAGGCTCTCCTCTGTAGTATGTCAGGCAGTTATAGACACCAGTGTTCATAAAAGGCAAATTTTATGGCTGTATGGAGCCAGACTGAAATTTTATCATGCAAGAGGACAGTCGAATAGCAGGATGTGTGTTGGATTAAGTACTTTTGCATCTCTGGGGAAATTATTGACTCAGCCAGAGACCTCTGGGGATCCTGCAGAGCTCTGCGTGGATTGCTTGCTTGGTTCAGCACAGCTGGAGGGCTCCCACGTGAGTCTCATAAGCCTGAGCTGATCCTGTGCACAAAACTGGGAGTGTTGGTCCTATGTCCCCTGGCACTTGTGCAAAGACATTGCTGAGGCTCTAGAGGTGAATTATTGCACAGCCAAGCAGCGTCTGGCAAAGGCTGTGGATTGGAGCTCAAAGCCGCACAAAAGCAGCTCTAGCTGTTCCCAGACAAGAGCTGACCCTTGGAGCCACAGCAATACTGCGTGACACTGCCTTCTGCAGCAGCTCTGAGCCTGAGCTCTTCAGTTACACAGCACCTGGGTGTGCTGACTGCAGGTCTGGAGCTGTGCTCTTAGATGGATGTGACCCATATTTGAAAGTACTGGTAGGACAGCAGAAGCCAGAGGTTCATTTTTTGAATGCAGAGGCTTTTACAAGTTTCCCCTCCTGCTCCCCTGCCCTCAAAATGCTTCTGTGCAGTGGATGTTGGAGTCTGAACATCTCTTCATCAGGAGCAGAGAATTTTTTCTTTCATACCTGCTGTTTGCATGCTACTAGACACAGAATTGACAAGGATTTTTGTGTTGTTTTTTTTTTTCACCTCCAAGTTCTTTAAAATTTCTTTCTTTCCTCCTAATACCCACTTATCCATATTTCTGTTATGAGATAGATAGGAAAGAATCTTTAGTTCCAAAAAGTGAAGGAAAAAAAAAAAAAATACATACTGCTTTGTATGTATTTATGTCTGGAAACTGAGAAAGCAGAAAATAAGCAGATTGTCTGACGCTCTTGTATATGCACTTGAGCCAGTGTGATAAGAAAGAGTTAAATTCCTGGTTTTCTTAACTTGCATTTACAAAAATTTGGCCTTAGGCAATTAGTTTCTCTTGAAGAATGGTTTTGTTGATATGCTGCCATCCTCTCTAGTATTTCAAAAGATTTTTACATTAATATTATATCTGCCCTACAGGTTATTCTGAAGAAAGGAAATTTACAGCCTTGGACAAAACCTTTCAATGGGTTGTCTGCCTGCTTTTCTTATCTCCCCCTCTTTCCCCCCTTCTGTGGGGAGAGGCTTAATCAAGTCATTTTGTGTCTCTCTAACAAGTGTGTTAAATATGTATGTTCAAAGGTAATCTTGAATACACACAGCCAGCTAATAAGAGCCAAAAATGTTTGTTCTTTTATAGGGCAGTTCAGAGAGCTAGCTTGTATCTGACAGCCCTGCAGACAGGCTTTTCCCCAGACTTCAGAGACCAAAGACCTGACTAAATACCACTTGGAGTCCTTGTCTGTAGGGTCCAACAGGTGCAGCTACCTCCATCCATATGCATCTCCGTTGCAGCTTGTCTTGCCATTCTAAGCAGCAATGGGAAATTGAAAGCTGAATTTGTGGCATGATTTTGCACTGATTGTATGGAGCCAGAAGTGCCAAGCCTTGCTTTAAATTGATGATTTGACTTGCGAAATGAACGATCTTTCTTCAAACACAGTGTTGCCTGATGATGTTTAAGAGCGCAAGCACCAGCCTTCAGTAGATAGACCGTTATTGATAAATTATTCTGTTTTGATCAGTATTGCTTTTTTTATAAAATATATACTGTAAAAATATTTTGGTGGAAAAACGAGGCATACTTGGAATAATTATCTAAGCATTTGTGTCAAATGAGTGACAACACAGATCTTTTGCTGTTTTCAGCAATGTACTTGAGCAGTGTACATTCAAAATAACTATTGTTTTTAATTTAGCTACTGTGAAGTGATTTCCTTTGATATTTGATCTGAGGCAATTTTTCTACTGTTGTCAATGGACAGACTCACAGGGGTCTTGTTCAAAGAATCTGTATTTGTTCTTGGAAAGAAGTGGGACAACTGTTTTTGATCTTCTCTGTATTGAGTCCTTTGATACTTAAATGCCTCTACTTTCATTGTATTAATATCCAAAGTAAAGAAAAACCAACCTTTATCCATGTGCTAATTTTACACTACTCCATCATTAGCAGTTTTTGTGCAGGAAGAATTTTCTGAGCCTGTTTTTTTTTTTTTTGTGTGTGTGTGTGTGCGCACACTGGCTTTCAGTCATGTTTGGACTATAACAGGAAAATTCTCTTCTCTTGCCTCCAAGGCAGAGCAAACATACATACTAACAGGATTAAGAGAGATTCAAGACTCAAGTAAAATCAGTTATGGTCTCAGAAGGTTGTTTTCAGCACACTAGAAGTAGAAAATGAGTCGCATCAATTGTATCTTGTAAAGCTAAGAACTCAGTATATTTGATAAATTGGGATTTGCTTCCTCAGACAGTTGACTTAAAAAAGAAAAGAAAAAAAACCTTTTTTAGAACTGTAAAAACATCAGGAAATCAAACTGCTGTTTGATCAATCAACTGGTAAGAGCAAAAAAAAAAAAAAAATCTTTCTGACAAATTAAGCCTTCAGTATTATGAAATCTTCAGAGTGAATATTGCATATGAGAGAAAATGTTGAGATGCATAGATTCATTGACCTAGTTAAGAGTTTTCAGTTAGAATGAAAGAAATACTTGGAGTGTATTTTTCTGTCCAAGACTGCTTTGCGTACTTAGTGAATTAAAACTTAGTAACAAATTTTTCCCTCTCATTTTATTCTGACTCTAAGATAGAACTGAGTTGTTTCTTATCAGATAGATCATGTCTCTGTAATCTAAATGGTATGGATATTTCAGATTCAGAGAGGACAAGGACACTGGCTTTGAGGTTGGTGAATATGTTTCTGATGTGGCTCACAACTGTTTATTTCTCAGTCCTTACATCTTCTTTCTCTTAGATCTCCAAGTTTGGAGTGAGCTATTAAAATATAATTCAGTGGGAATAAATCTCAGTTTCTCATCATTTTGATTTTTAGATGTTTTAGATGCAAAACACAGATTTCACATTCATGCAATCTGGATAATAAATAATCTTGCAACTTAATTCAGGAAATATTGGTAAGCATTACCAGGGCATTTGTAGAAAGTTTCTCTCATATTTGTTTTTTGAAAGTAATATAAAAGCAATTGTCTTGAGATTTTTACGTTTAAAACTTGATATTAGTCACATCAAATGTGATTGGAGGGTTCTTCAGATTGTATTACAATTCCATAGCTATTCTACTTCAGTCTTAATCAGCTATCTACACTTGGGGAACTCTTGAGTTCTCTCTACTATGGTTTTCAAATTTTACTTAAAAAAAAAAAAAAAAAAAAAAAGTTTCTTAACAAAGTATTATATAATTTTAGGTTTGTGAAATTAACATTAACAGTGGATACTAATGGCTAAAGAAGTGATTGAAGGAAGTGTGATTTTTATAAAGCATTTAATTGCTACAAAGGTTGTGAAATACTTGAGTCCCTCTTAATCAGTATATTTTGAAATGCAATTCCTGTGTCAGTAGAGTTGGAGGTGTTAGCAGTTATTCTTGTGGGTTTGAGGCCAGATTTAATTGTTACAGTGTTGTTTTTGCTGCACGCATGGAGTGTAAAGGCCACAATAAGTCTTTGAAAGTTTTATTTGTGGGATTTTTTTAAAGTTTTTTTTTAAAGTTAGAAAGTCGCTATTTTATTAATGTAGAAGGAAAACCCTTGTAGGACCTAATCTCATTTACTAGTAGGCAGTCTGGAGGGGGTGCTGGGCCTGCAAGCAGCTCATGGAACTGCAAGGACAAATGCCAAGTCCTTCTCATGGAAAGGAAGAGCTACAGCAGGGATGCGGGCTGGGGATGGAGGGGCTGGCGGAGCAGTTCTGCAGAAAAGGCCCTGGAGATGTGAGAAGGCATCCAGTGGGGCTGTGCCTTCTCTGCTCTGAGAGATCCAGCTTTGAGCCAGAAGAGAGACTTAACAACCTCCTGAGGTCTGCTTCAGCCTGAAGGATCATATCCTTCAGCGATTCCATGACTATTTATTAAATTTCATATTTAAATTTAGATTTAACATTTATCTTAGCTCTTTAACTTGCATGTCTAAAATGCTACATGCTGTCTGTTCAGAAAGTTATATAAATTCAACTAGCACTTACTGTGCCTGTGTTGTGTGTGTGTTGTTGCAGGCCTTTACCAAGCTCACTTCTCAAAAATAGTTGTATCACAATCGTTTTTGCATCCCTGTGCTTACTACTAGCTTTATTTGTGCTTTCTTGTGTAAACTTGCCACGTGATTAATATGATTTTTTTTGTTTGTTTCAACAGAGGGAGAATATATCAAGATGTTCATGCGGGGTCGACCAATCACAATGTTCATTCCTTCTGATGTAGAAAACTATGATGATATTAGGACTGAGCTGCCTCCTGAAAAATTAAAACTGGAGTGGGTGTATCCTTGATATCAGTAGCTATTTCTTGGTGGCTTGTTTGTTTTTCTTGACTCGTCTTTCTTCTTCATTATCTCGGCTTTTCTTCAAGGGAGGGAGATATTTAAAAACAAACAAACAAAAAACAATAGCAAAACAGTTAAAGCAGTTTGTCAGTACTTTATAATACACTTTTAAGCTGCAGAAACAGAAAACCTTTACTTTTTTTTACTGTTGAAACCAAGTGCAGTATTTTTAGGAAGAATATTGCCTTTGGAGAGCTACTGAGTTTCAAAATTCCTCCCCTATATTCTCTATAAGATAGACTGTATTCAGAAACATAGTAATTTTTTATTTTTATCCAGGATGTAACGAGATTTTAAATCAACAGAAGCTCTTGAATAAGATCCAAGATTTCTCATAGCTCCTATCAATGGGAAACGATTGCAGTAGCCATCTGCCCAAAGTTTTTTGCACTAATTTTGTTTCAACTCTGACTTGAAGGGATTCATTTCTTGGGGAGAGTGGTGTACTTTATGTAAATATTTTTTTCTGAAGAGGTGAGTAGCTATGTGGTTGACAACAATTCTTCAGGTTTAGTAAATCTGGAACTCATAACAAATGCTTGTGCACACATTTGGATCATCTTTCATGTCTTCCCATCTCTACAGAATCTTCTAGTAAGTTCTGACTGTATAATTAAGATTTTAGTCCTTCTGTAAAAGAACATGTCTAGACAGCACTTGAGTTGATGTAGTAATCTGAAGCTTGATCCTTCTGATCTTGCTGAAAGCAATAAGATTTTTAGAAATATTGATGATGCACTGTCATATGTCAGGAGATATGTACAGAGATGAGCTCTCTCAGCATATCCCATAGCAACTAAGGCATGCATGTTTTTTAAACTATCCTTTCTTAGTCATTTTAGGAAAGATGATTTCCCTATTATTTTCCTGCTTTTATTGGGGGAAGCTAATGATACTGGATACTCAGTTATGAAGAGCAACTGTCCATTCAACTTTGCAGAAAGATTGTAAAGATTGTAAAAGCTTAGAACATAAAGGAGGAATTTTGGTTTACTAGTCTGATTGGAAAGAAAACTGAGCTCTTACTCAGTCTTTGCGAAGCTGTGGTGCCCTGCCTTTCCCAGTGTCACTGCTCCTTGGTGCTGATGCTGGCACTTATATGACCGTGGAATGAATTGAGTCAGTTGTTGATCTGGCTGAAACGCAATCGTTTTTGTGGAGTTAACTTTCAGACACATCAACTCATTAATTTGATTTGTCCCATAAACACACAAGGAGCACAACCAGCACACTGGAGGAAGGTCTGACATACTTTTTCAGCAGCAGCAAGAAGTTTGGACCGATGAAAGCTGATCGTGAAATCATACCATCAGCTAAGTATGTGCAAATCCCAGTGTGGAAATGCTTATTCAGTGTCCAAGGACCTCAATTTCAGGTTAAACCAGTTTCCTGCTGAGGGCTAATTAAAGTGAAATATATCTTGTGTAAACAAACTGCCCACATGATTTTGGAATCTGTTTGAGGAAACAGATGGTCCTAAGTGAGACTGGTATGTTTCTGTTTGTAGAATATCTTTTAGATATGATGCTGAAGAAAACAATGAGGAGAAAGCTGTGAAGTTTTTGAGGCAATAATGTTGATTTGTATGACATTGAACAAAATTGGCATTCGGTTCTTGAGACACAAAGTTATAGCAACAGATCTTGTACTTGTGCAAAGGCTGAGAAATCTTCAAGCCAGCCATAAAATCCAAATATAATTACAGACTGAAGCTTGTGAATTTTATGAACAAGACATGGGACAGTGATTCACAGGGTATTTTAGTGATGTCAGTTTTTTGCAACTGAAACATTTGATTTGCAATCAAATGTTCAATAGTTCAACCTGTATGCTTTGTTTTGAACATCTTTTATTTCTCCAGCAGTTACCTTCTGGATGATTGTTTATAATCAGGCTTTCCTTTGATATTATCTTTCTGTAGCATGCCATTTACAGGCTAAATTATGAACTACGAGAATAAACATCTTCCAGGCAAGAAGAGAGGGAAAAAGTTTTGAGGTAGGGTAGGGCTCTTGGTGTTTGCTTGTTGCTGTTTTGGGGAGGAGGAATACTTTCAACAACTGATTCCCAGAACTATAGGTTCAACAGAAAACACCCTGCTGTTCTCTGCCCTGCCCTGTCAGTTGGAAAAAAACTAAGTGACTTGGCAGGATGAAGTAGCTCATGGGGAAATCTGAGCTCTTAACTGTGCCTGCTTCTTGAGTGATTTCATTTAAGTTTAGTTTGGACATCCCTGCTTTATGATGCAGTCTTGCTTCAATTCAAAACTGTTTAAGGAATATCTGGCATTCCTAATAATAGGAGAATGGGCTGCTATAGTAGCTGCTGAGATCACCATCAGTGTTACTAATGAGTGGCAGTGACTTTTCAACTTCCTTCTCTCAGTGTAAAGTTACTCAGTTCCTGGAGGGAATTTCTGACTCCTTTTTATAAGCTTATTTTTAGCACTGGTGCTCTTCTTTCTAAGAATAATTCAAGTCAGCGGTAACAATGCTACTAAATTCTGTTGTTCAATGAGATCACTTCATGGGGCCATGACTATTCTTATCCACTTCAAAACAAACAAACAAAAAACTGTGAAAGCTATGAAGTATGTCATTTTTCATGGCAAAACAGTTCTTGTAATTGGTGAGAAGCCTTCACGATATTAAGACAGTTACCTCTGAATGTCCCTGGTTGGAACATCAGCCTCACTGAAAGATAAACATTGAAATTTAGTGTAAATTAAGCATAAAATTTGTGGCTTTTTTTGCTGTTGTTTTTTTGTTGTTGTTTTGTTTTGTTTCTGTAGAGAAAGAGCAACTATTATGTTAACGCATCTCTGCTACTTTGTTCTGAGAGTTTGGTGATGGGAAGGTGTTCTGTGAAGCAGCAACACGTCTTGTTTTGAAGAAAGTAAAAATTTCTCTCACAAAGCAGGTTATGGCTTTGGATGCCCTTAAAAATGCTGCCATTGTTTGGGACTGTAATTTGTACAAGGAATGAAAGGAAGGAATGGGCTGAGAAAACAACTTTTTTATTTTTGCAGCTTGGTGAATGCTGAAGCTCAGTGGTGGATGCCAAAATATTTAGCCATAGCTCTGCATGTTAAACTGCAATGAAAGGATGAATGTTCAAAGATGTCAGTCTCAGTAAATCCTTGCCATTACAGTCCCTGCTATATTCAGAAGATGACCACGATCTGCCTTTCTCCTTTGAGATGGCATTTAGACTAGTGTTCTCTGTGTTTCTGTATAGAAATAATATTTTCATTGGTATATAGCCCATCGTTTCTGAAAGTTCACTTTGTTTTGTTTTGCTTTTGTAATGGGCCATTCTAGAGTTTCTTTTGTTCCACTGATGTTTAAAAGTGGGAAAATTGGTGAGAAGTTAAATGGTGATAAAAGAAGAATCAGAAGCATCCTTTCTTCTCATCTCAGCATTGTGTTCCATCAGTATTTTTCTTGATATCATTTGTTAAAGAAAACAGTGAATAATTTCATCTTCAGAATCACTGTGTTATTCTACAATATAGGAATCTGTTTCCCTTTCCTTGATCTTAAGGCACTTAATTGAAGACTGAATGCATTATCCCTCTTCAAACCATGGTTTAGTTACAGTAGTTAATGATTTTGTGTAATTTTGCAAGTGTTCTAGTGGCATAGTATTACTGTAGTTTAATGAGACTACATAAGAGGAAATAACTTTATTTGCTGGTAGCATGCAGGGTGTTTTTTTGGGGGGAGGGTGGTATTTTTGGTAGAAAGATAGCCCATGTCCAAGAAGAACAGAGGCCAGGCTGTCAACTCAGGAGATACTAATTTAGATGCTCCAAAATTTGGCCTACTATGCCTGTTTTTAATAAGAGAGAGCTAGCTTGACCCATTCAAATTTCTCCATGTTGGTCTTTGACTTTGTCCTTTCTTTCTGATTATCCAAGAGCTTGGAATCCTTCAGCTACAGTTGCATGTTTTTTCTTTGTTGTTGCAGATGTGGTTGGTGCTGAATTGGGAACCTCTGTCTTGTGTGTTGTGCAGGACATAACAGGAAAGTTTGTTGGTTTTTTTTTTGTTGTTTGTTTTTTATAATTAAAATCTCAGAGCTACTACTGCAGTCTGAGTGATGATTTTAATAGTACTTAGTGACTGTGGGAACTGAAACACAGGCAGAACACCACATTAATAGTCTAAATGGAGAAAGTTGCACCAGTTTCAAAGTAATAACAAGTTATAGTAAAATTTGATCAGGGTGACCTGGATTGTGATGCCTAAAAACTCTGAATGTTGTAGGGGCAGGGATGTAATGCAGGCTTTTTAAAAAAATCATCCCTTTTTTTATATATTGGGTTGTTTAGGGTAGACTATTATTTTTTACTGTCAGTTCCTTTTAAGATTTATTTGCTTTAAAAATACTCTAAAGCATTCTAAAACACTATTTCCTGAACTTGGCAGCTGCTGTGCCAAAGTTTGCATTTTTCTGAAGGAATTTTCACATGGTTGTTTTGAAAAGCCAAACAGAGCCAATATACTGGTCCCCAGCATGGAGGTGCCCAACTCTGCTACTGTTACAGATGTTAAGCTTGGATAGTGATGTCCTGCTGCTACCTAATGAAAATTGAGAATTTCTGTGACGTAGTTACATTTGTTTTACCCCAGTGCCTTACATTTTCTCATCAACTTTTTAAGTGTTTTGCTTTTCTGAAGTCTTGATTCTTTTTAATATGTTTTTAACTGTTACTAAAATTGTCCTGTAGTTTCAGAAGAAAACAAAAATGGCACTGTGTGACATGAGAGATCCCCAGAAACATCCTTTCTACGGCTGTTGCTTTTTATTTTTGTGTGTGATATACAGTGATTATAAAACCTTGACTTAAAAAATATACATATAGATATGGGTATCGTGGAAGAGATTGTAGAGCCAATGTTTACCTCCTTCCTACCGGAGAAATTGTATATTTCATAGCATCAGTTGTGGTACTATTTAATTATGAAGAGAGAACTCAACGACACTACCTGGGTCATACGGACTGCGTTAAATGGTTAGTATAAAACATTTGTGTGTATGTGTGTCATAATTCAGTAAGGCGTCATTTTAATTCTTTTACTATATCTGTGATCTCATTAATATCATCACAATTGTAGTTATTCTTTTGTTTCATCTGTCCCAGTAGATTTCACTGTAGTAAACACCATACAAATGAACAGAGCTAAAGCACTTCACACTAGTTTAGTGTTTCTGGCTTAAATTTAAAACCAGATATGTAAACACTCTAGAAGTGCCAGATTAGAGATGGAGTATCTGCATAAATTGTTCTAAATACATACACCAATAATTAAAAACTGACATCAACCAAATTTTTAGATCAAGCAGCTAAAGGCAATATGGCAATATGTAGACTTAAGGAGAATTAGAAAATCAAATGGAAGACAGATGATAATTTTCTCATTTTTGAATAGGTGTCCCATCTAAACATTTAGACCGTCTGAGGTAAGAGAAAGACACTTGCAAACAAAACATAAAAGCAGGAAAATTGAAGCCAATGTTGTTGTTGAGGCAAATGTAGTTGGTCACTTCACAACGTTAGTCTGAAAAATAGTAGAGAGCTTTGGTTTGAATGGTATATCCTTACCATACCTGAGTGGAAGAAAGGAGTTGCTGTCTAAACCTCTTTTCTCCTAGCCTGCTTTCATAACTGTAATTGCTTCCTGTGGGAAGAATGCCGTCAGTCTTGTGTTCTTTACATTCTTTCAAATGAAATTTAAAATGAATTTTAAACATTTTGATGTCTAACGTCCTGACTTATTAATTCCTTCATCTGCTGTTCCATCTTGCCTGTTGTCTTAGTCTCCTCACCTTGTAATTTTACAGAGGAAACAAATGACAAGGCTAGTCAAAAAATAAGTAGGAGTAAGAGAATGTGGACTTGGAAATTATAGTATCTGTTTGGTATTTTTTACATTATCTTCAAAGCAAAAGCAGATTTTGACTTACACTAAGAGTGCACCACATGGGAGATTTTCATTAGTGACAGTAGCCTTAACTCCTGGGTGCATGTACCCTTGACCATCCTCCTAGCTATTTTTCCATGGATTTGTGCTATCCAAAGCTTTGGGCATGTAAAGTATGCTGTAGTGCTTATAAAAATGGCAAGTAACTATATCTAGGAAGTTCAACATGAGACAGTGTGTATTTTGTTACTCCCAGTATAGTGCAAACCTGAGATTTATTTCTCTGAGCAGATGTGGAGGTGACTCTTGTGGCACTCCTGGTTGTGTGCCAGCAGCCATTACAAAAGCCTGATTAATAGAGAATTTTGCAGTATTATATGTGACAAAATAGTCTGACAAAGAAAATTTTCAAGCTGTCTCATTAAAAGTGGGATCTAGGATCACGAATGACTTCATGGGCTTCTGTTGAAAAATAAAAATTAAAAAAAGAGAAAGAAAAAAACCTCTCAGTTCTGAAGGCTGATGACAGCAAAAGCAAGTCATATTTCTGTCTGTCTTAGTCTTGCAGTTCATCCAGACAAAATTAGAATTGCAACAGGACAGTTAGCTGGAGTGGATAAAGATGGAAGGGTAAGTAATAGAGCTGTCGAGCAGTAGTGTCTTGTTTTGAAAATCAGGGAAAATTGTTTTGTTTTTCTTTTTAATCTCATAATCACCTTCTGTTTGCAGTTTTTCTTACACACTGCATTTAGTGAGATATTTTCCTGTTTCCAAGGTTCACAGTATATATTTCTAGCAATAGGTATTACCACATAAGCACTCAGCTATACATTAAAAAGAGTAGAGGCTCATAGTCTTCAATCAGTGACATGGAAAATTCATATTTAATCCTGCAAGCAACTGTGAGCCTTATAATTGATTTGTAAGGTTACATTGCTTGTTACATCTCTTTCAATAACTCTTCTCCCAGAGGAAAATAAACCCCCGGTTCGGTGGGTCCATGTGCTCATAAGGCTTCATGGGAAGGGAAACCAACTTTGGGAATCTGTTGAAGGTGCGTCAAGCTTTCCTAGAAAGCTTGCTCAGTTAAGGACAAGTATAGTTAAAAGTTCTTGTCCTTGGTGAGCTCTCATAAGTTGAATAATGAGATTATCTTCACAAAGTTATAGATGCCTTGCAATGTGGAAACACTTTAAGTACATCCCTTACTCAAATGTTTCTTTCTTTTTTTTTTTTTTTTTTTGAGAAATCACTGTGGGCATTGTGTAGATATTGTTATAATTTCCACTGAACTTTTGCTTAACTATGATTTTATTATTATTATTATTATTTTAATGGTGAATGTTGTCCCTAAGGCAATCTAATTCCTACTTAATTTGTAAATGTTTTGCATTTATGAAGCTAAACTGTTTTGGGATAGTAGTTGGATGAAATATACCTTTGGAGGTTTTCCTTCAGTGATTGGTTATAATTAAGTGACTCAGTGCAAGTAGGGTTGTCTTTTTTAATGTTATTTTCTGCATACTTTTATGGTTTAAAAATATGTTATAAAAAACATGTTTTCAGTTGTTGTGCAAGGTGTTTAAGTCTGGGGTTTGAAATTCAAGATGGCTCTTCCATTATTTATTTGTTCAATGGTTTAAACTGCACAGATTTATTTTCACGAGTACCAAATGCCCACGTGATATTTGTAGCTCCCATGCAGTGGGCAGAAACTGTCTCGACTCTTGCCTCTTGAGGTTCAAGACACAGTCCAACAGCAGCATCGACACAACTCATCTGCATTTCACCCCAGTTTGCTGCTTGGGTAGCATGACATAACCTGATGGCTGCAATCGATGCTTTTGCTGTCGATGACACTGTTTGTCCCATTGCTTTTGCGCAGCCCTTGCAGCCCCATGTTAGAGTGTGGGACTCAGTGAGCCTGGTGACACTGCAGGTTATCGGCCTGGGGACTTTCGAGCGTGGAGTTGGGTGCTTGGATTTTTCAAAAGCGGTAAGACGGATGCTGCTATTGGGGTATAACTGATTTGTCTGACCCTTCTGAATGTGGTTGCCTTGCTGACCTGCTGGTATTAAAAGCATGTTAGTAAAGTCTCAGTGTACTCTATAAAAACAGCTGACGAGAGAGGTGGAAAAAAACAGGAAATTGCAGTTGTAAAGTTGTGGCAACAAACAAGCTCTGTGAATAAATAGGAGACACAGAAATACCTTGGCTGGAAATGGAAATCTGCACTGGGCTTGGTGGTTTGGGTTTGGTTGGGGTGGGACAAGATGGAGCTTTTATTTGTTTGGATGTTAAAAACAAGCATGTTACTGAGCTTCACGGACATGTTTTAGTGGGCTTTGATGGAAAGGATAGCTTGGCTGCTTGCACTACTGTAAAAATAGGATTTTATCCATGAACAGGAAATTAAAAAAAATAAATCAATTTATGCTTCATAATTTTACATAGAATAAGAAATACAAATCTTATAAGTGTTGTCACTGTGCCCACAAAATTTATCAGAATAGTAAGAAATGAAAATGTGTTGTGTTGTTAGTCACTGATAAAATTCTCATTTCTGATTTGCTGCTGAGGTTTCTTTTGTGTACCATACATGTGTATTTTAATCTGTAAGCTGCCTTCGTGTTTTTGCCAAATCACTAGGATGTATCAGACCTCCTGAAAATCCACGCTGTTATTCTTGCAACAGCAGAGAATTGTTGTTTAAAAACAAAACAAAACAAACAAACAAACAAAAGACAAAGGAAAAAAAAAAACACCAAAAAACCCAAACCCAGCTGTATTTTGCTTACACACAATCACAGAACAGTTTAGGTGGGAAGAGACCTCTGGTGATCGCCTCATCCAGGGTGGGCTGTGTAGGACTGTATAGGACCAGTTGAGTTTTGAGCATCTTCAGACACAACCTGTTGAAAAATAAATGCTTATGATCTCTTGCTGTTATTTCATCAAACATCAAAACATTGCTCAGTTATTTACGTCTAGGCTTTGTCTGTTAGGAAAAAAAAAAAAAAAAACAGCCTATTTTATAAGTAAGGTATAACATAAAATTATGTAAGAAGAAAACTGTAATTTGTAATTTCTATCACTGTAACAAACCAGGAACCTTTTAACTTTAAGGCAAATAAATGTATGTGCCACCATTCAATTAAAAGAAGAAGAAAAATAAAAATAAAAACCCAACAATCTAAGGAATGTGGAATGTTAGCTTTTATTAGACTGAAAAAGTGAATGTGAAGTATCTAGAGCTGCGCTTTTATCGCGTAATCCCCCTAACCCACACAAAAGCAGTCCATGTTGCCAGTGCTCTCTCAAGGGTTTTTTCCACTTAATTGGAATGCGTTAGCATAGTAGTGCTCATCATAGCATTAGTATTGGGAATAAAAATTTCAGCCACCTCTGTTTTATAATTTGTTAGAGAACGCGGTCTGAACTGCACTAATCAACTTTAAAATAAGCAAGGCGTCTTCCAAATCTTTCTACACATGTACTTGAAGCAGCTGGTTTGTGCAAGTATGAGCCATTTCAGTTATTTAATGCTGGAGATGCGATATCTTAATGCTCTGTGAGGAAAAAGAAGAGGTGCTATCTGAATGTTAATACTGCAGAGTTGTGTGTGTGATGGCCACTGTTAAGAAAGAAAACCACACTGGGACTGTGTGTTCTGACACTTGAGGAAAAACAATATATTTGCAGGATAGGAAAAGGGAGAAACATTTATGCTGCTAGCATGATAATTATATATATTTATTTAGAAAAAAAAAAAAAAAAGAACTGGGAGGAAAAGATTTGGCAAGATACTCTAAAGCTTTCCTAGAATATATTTTGAAACATGATGATTTGTTGTGAGATTACGGAAAAATATTTCTTACCTGTAAGCAAAAAGGAGATACCAGATATACCGATCATGTAATTCCTTACAGAGGACTTGCTTGATTTATATTTCTACCTCTGTGTTTTTTAAAAGTTACTGCTATGCCTTGCTTCTGAACATGGTTTGATAATTCTTGGCCTTTTTCTTTTAGGATTCTGGTACTCATTTGTGTGTAATTGATGACTCTAATGAACATATGCTCACTGTATGGGATTGGCAGAAAAAATCAAAAGTAGCAGAAATAAAGGTAAATATAACACAGATGCCTATTCTAAAGTACAAATGCTTTTATTCTCAAAAATATCATAATTTTATGAGACACAAATTTGATCTTACTTGGAAACAATTGTGTAATACTGCTGGGTTTTATAAGGGCACAAAAGAAATGTGTTCTTAACTTGTATGTTGGAAGAGTTTTGAATATTGGAACACATAATTAAATTTTACTCTTATCCAAGGGCTAATCTAAATAAAGCAATCCTCTAGTCTTTTCTTAATTAAAAAGTAATAATAATCCTGGGAACTTCGAAGGACCCGAAGTGATGATTCAGTCTACAATTCTTTATATTAAAATATATACATTTAGATATCTTTTTTTTTTCATTTTTCTCTGAATTATATTCCAGACATAGATTTTTTTGGGTAGATAAACTTCTGTAGATTGCAATTTGTTCTGCTTTCCTGATTCCCTTGTGAGTTGCTGAATTTCTGGTTGATGAGAAGTATTGGTGTAAAGCTGATTCCACTGACAATACCCAATCCAATAACAACTTGCTGCTGAATTCCCTGTTTTGAGACATCTTGCTTGCAACAAGCAAACAGATAAATATAGATGTGGAACTGAGTTTTGTTGTTTGTTTTTTTTTTTTAATTTATTTTAGTCATGAGTCAATGTGTGAAATACTCTATAAGCAAATATTTCTACATAATTACAAACCTACAATTTCAAATAATCAGGGCTTGGGGACCCATTTTCCCTAAATCACGTGTACCGATAGTAACTACGCACTGTTCTGTAAGTGTTAATGTAATTAAATGTCAGCTTTTGTTTTTATTTTAATTCCTTGCAGATATTTAATATCAAGCTATTTGGCACATTCTGTAGATTTCCTTTCCCATTCTATTGATATTGCATTTTGAATACTTTTATTCTTCAGTCTTTGGTGCTTCAGAACTGGCTAGCAAACAAATCAGCCGTGACAGCTTCAGTTATTCATGTTTAGGACTTTATCTTAGAGTATCTTGAGCACCTCATCAGCAGCTGGGTTCAGTGTGAACATAGAGTTCCCTCCCTTGAGCTAAATGCATTCATAAACAACAAATTAAATGTAAGAAGATGGTTCTCCTCAAGTGAGCCAAAAATACTGGATTGGGATAAGGCCAAGCTACAGTACTTCCCCAGGTGCTGATTCAGCACCACTTAAGTATACTCTTTTAAAGCATTTGCTTAAATACCACAGAAGAAAAAGGGCATGAATGAATTTATATGTTATGCAGAATAATTGCCTCCTGAAAATTACCTCAAATTAAGGTTTGTTGAGTTTACTTTAGAAGTCAGAAAAACGACCGGTCAGTTTGTTTGTAAAATTCATCGGTAAGGGATATAATATTCACCGAGGAGTTAATAATTCAGTAGAAGTATATGGGCCAGTAAAAATACAAAGGTTGTACAGTGTGTTTCAGAGTTTTGAGTTGAGCAGGCTTGTTTTTGACTCTTCTTTATGGAGAAAAAAGAATGCAAAGGAATTTTTGTAGAATTTCAGAAAGAGAATAATGTACGTAATCCTGGTATGCTACAGTTACCTGAGTTACTTCTATCACAGTTTTGTTACTCAGAAAAGTCTGTGTAGAAACTAAACAGTGTTCAATCCAAAACCATATTTTTGTATTTCACTCACTTCCCGTGGCAAAATTCTTAGCTATGCTAAAAAGCAAAGTTCTTGTGATTTGGAAAGTAAATATAAAGCACGGACTTTTTTTCTGAGATTTGATTTAAAAAAAAAAAAAAAAAAAAAAAACAAGCCAAAAAACAAGTATGAATAGATGATACAAAAAGGATTTGTGCAGTCATTGAACCAGCCAATTTATGAGGGAATTTACAGATTCTTTCGTGTATAGAACAACCTGTGTAGCTCCTCCTATCTTTGTTCTGAAACCTGGGATTCTACATGAGTTTCTAGTAAAGGTAGATTAGAACATCTGAATAAATATTATTTGTTTTATTTCAGACTACAAATGAAGTTGTGCTTGCTGTAGAATTCCATCCAACTGATGCAAATACCATAATAACATGTGGCAAATCTCATATATTTTTTTGGACTTGGAGTGGCAATTCATTATCAAGGAAGCAAGGGATATTTGGGGTAAGAATGTCTTGATATCAGGTCAGTTTAAAATCAGTAGAATCATCTGCTCATGCTATCTTCAAATTTGTTTTGTTGTCACCTCATATAGTTTGAGCAGAGTGGTAAACAAACAACAAAAAGGTTAAATTCTATTTATGTATATGCAGGATTGTATGGGTGTGGATACATTATTCTAAGTATGTAGAGTACAAGCAATTATCCCTTTCTCTTGCTTATTTTGTTTCAGAAATATGAAAAGCCCAAATTTGTTCAGTGTTTGGCTTTTTTGGGAAATGGTGATGTGCTCACTGGAGACTCAGGTGGGATAATACTTATATGGGGCAAAACTACTGTAGAATCTACTCCAGGAAAAGGACCTAAAGGTAGGATACGTTCACAGTTAATCACAGATTAGACAGTCTGTAGAAGACAAATATAAAGAATTGAATTAGAAACAAAATAGGAAGAAAAACCTGGCTATTAGTAACAAGTGATGCTGAACTCCACGTCTCATGAATTTGATGACTTAATAACAATCTGAAGTTTCTCTGTGCCCAAACTGAATGAAAACTAAACTTTATCTAAATGTTTTGCATTTTACAACTGTGCAGTTAATCATATTTCCTTTCATCTTGTGGTCCGAATGAGGCTATGGATTCGGTTTGAGGATTCTGCAGGCTGCATTTGTTTCCTAAGGCTTATGTTATACCATGCTTAGTCTCAGGGGATACTGTTAAGAGGACTTGTGTATGAAGGGAAAATGTAATCCAGATTTATAGCAGTTATGCAAATAGGAGTGTCTGGTTAAGACAGCACTCAAGTCTTGGCTGTAAAGGATAGTTTTAAACCCATTTTATTTGAAACATGGGTTAAAGTTACTCTTCAAGACAAAAGTTCTGTAGAAAAGAAAGAAAAATTATTTGCTATCCAACATATGCAGACCTGGAACAGTTGAGCCCTAAGGTAACTTATAAATTCAAGGATAATTCATTTTACTTGGCAGCTATTTCAAACACTCTGGTTTAAATTAGTATGCCAGGAAAACATTCGTGTAAAAAGCAAATATTTAAAAGGTAAGTCTGCTTTTGTAGGTAGATCTTTTCTTGTCTTTCAAGCAAACTGCAATGAAAAAGTAATTTAACAAGTTATCTGATGTTTAATTTTGAGGTTCATATTGTGCAAAATAACCTTTTCCATATATAATCTGAAAAATTATCAAATACAACATTTATTTACACCAGTTTAATTGAATATGAGATCTTTTAGTTAGTTCATCACATCAAGTTGGTAACCAGGCTTGATCTCAAATGCATTTTCACAGTGTAGGAGCATGCTGACTTGAACGGACTGCAGCTGCAGCCAGAGTCAGCTGAATTATGTTGGCATTTATGTGGGTGATGTTTCAGGGTTTTTCTGTGTTTAACTACTTGCATATATGCAAATCTTCAAAGCCCTAAAATCTTCTTTTATTATGATATACTTTCCTACAGCAGTTCTTTTCAAATAAACACCCAATTAGAGTGCAAGAGGTTTCCTTTAATTCTGTTTTTCATCTAATTTTTCCATTCCTCTTGTTCCTTCTAGTGTTTTACTTTGAGTAGACTACTGTATTGATAGTTGCCAAATGCTAGTTTACTATTTTTAAGTAAGGCAACATCAAGCATCAGATATTAGGATCACACATCCTGGAAACTTTGCTATAAATAATTTGCTTTTTTTCCTCATTTTCATTCCCATAAGACTGTAGACAAGTCTTACAGTTTCTTTTAATAAAATAATTCTTTGCTAATAATTGCACTGCAAATATTTTTCAATATTTTGGGAATTTATCTTACATCTGGAAAAACTGTGTTGCCTAGGATAGCAAGAAATTTAGAGTATTTGGCAAATAATTGTGCTTGTCTTCACAAGTTTTAGGGTGGTTAAGCTCAAAACATTTCTCTTCATAAAGACACGCCTTTTATTTTATCTTTTTATCCTGTAAGAAAACACTACCACCTTGTGTTTGCAGTACGATGCAGTGCTAATAAGCCTGATGATCCAAATGCAATTATTGATTGTGCACTGTTACTTTACTCTTAAGCCATAATGCAGTTTCCTGTAATCCTCAGTTGAGAAAACGAGTGGTGTTTTGTATTTTCTTTTTGTGCATGTAGGAGTATATCAGATAAGCAGACAAATCAAAGCTCATGATGGCAGCGTATTTACCCTCTGTCAAATGAGGAACGGGATGCTGCTAACAGGAGGTGGGAAAGACAGAAAGATCATTCTGTGGGATCATGACTTGAATCCCGAAAGGGAAATTGAGGTAAGAAGGCAAGAGTGACAAGGAAGTTGTATTAACAAGGTTTGATCAGCAATCCTAAGCCTTCCCCTATTCCTTAGAGTGTGTGTGGTTAGGATGACAGCTATCTTTTTAAGTGGAAGATAATGTTTTGTAATCAATTTTCAGCCTAGAAATTAGCCCACAAGAGGTATATCTTCAGGTCTTTCACTGTTTCTTTTGTTCATCCTAATTTGAGTATTTGCTTTAGTATTGCCTGTGTTTTTCTAAAGTCTGCCTGTCTGGATAAAGGCAATGTTACCAGGATTTGAGTTCTTTGTTGAGCTTTTTACATAGGAGAAATAATCAGTAGGATAACTATGGATACTCTGCAGAAATTAGTTGTGTTGAGGAACTTCTCTTGACTTTATCTAAAAAACAGATATTTATTGAAAATGTCTGCCTGTGATTTGTCTGTATGGCAGTGATAAGAATAAACTGGAAAAAAATGTACATCATGGATTTAAAAATAGTGGGTTTTTTTCCTTACAATGGATGACCTCTTGAAGTAGTTTATTCTCAGTTTTTCTAGCAGTGATTTACTCAACATAACTAGTGTCTATTTATAGCAAGATTCTGATGGAACTACACATGAATGTTAAGGAAAAGAGTTTGTTACTATCCCAAGTCCACTATTGACCGTTAGAAAACATGTCTGAGTGTAAGTAATTGTTGAGTTACCCTGTATAACCCTTAGACCTAAGCAGAGCACTATTCATATCAATCTTTGTTTTCTTTTTGTTAATATATTAAGGTAAAGCTTTTTTTTTTTTTGGACACCAGAACCCCATCACACAGCTTTCTGAACAACTGTAATTATTTTCTATCCCATGAGGCTAATATTAAAGTGAGTGTGCAAAGCCATTTAGGAAGAAAAAAACGCACAAAAAACAACCCACAAATGCCCACTGTAAAATAAAGCTGTGAGAGTTCAAGCTTGCAATAAACAAGCTCAGTAAAACATATGAGTCACTGCTGACATAAGACGTATGAATGTTTACGTAAGGTTAATCAGGAAGCGTTAAGAATCAGGAAACATTTACTTGGGCTACAAGATTCTTCTTAATCTCCACAATGTTTTTGAAAAGTAGACAGTGACTATAAATATTGTTCCCATCCTTATGAGTTGTAAGAATGTGGAGTGCATTTATTTGGTGCATCTGATGCTTAAAAATTGGTGCAACTTCCGTATTTTTTTTCTACCGAGACCTATTAAATTGGAATAATTCCAGTTGTTTTGGACTGAGGTCCTGTTCTATCTAATGAACAAACAAATGAGGTAAGTTTGAGGTCAAGTCTTTACCTAGTGCATATGTGATTAGATTTTACTAGGAGAATTGCTGTTCTGGTACTGTTGTGCACTATTTATGGCCTTCAAAAATAAGTGTGCGTTAAATTACGTGATGTGGCTTTACAAATGTTTCTCTTCCTAGGTTCCTGATCAGTATGGAACAATAAGAGCAGTAGCAGAAGGAAAAGCAGATCAATTTTTAGTGGGTACTTCACGAAATTTTGTTTTACGTGGAACATTTAATGATGGTTTCCTAGTAGAAGTACAGGTGAGCAAAATGATTTCTTGAACTATTACCCTAAAATTGTAAAAGTTTCCCTGATTGTGTGTTGATCTGAGACTTTTTATTTTATTCTTTATGTTCTTTCTAGGGACATACAGACGAACTCTGGGGACTGGCGTCACATCCTTTCAAAGACTTATTTTTAACTTGTGCTCAAGATAGGCAAGTTTGTATGTGGAACTCTGTGGACCACACACTGGAATGGACCAGGCTGCTAGATGTACGTCAACTCTTCAACATTAAATATAAATCTGGAAAAAAAACAAAAGGCATTCATTTTCTGAAAAATCTTGTCCCATATGATTGAAAGAAGCAAAAGTCTTGTAACTGAGACACTGAAGAGCCATTCAGAAGCTTTTGATAAGCTTAACAAGGTTCTTCAGATGTTGTATATGCTGTAATCTGGTTAGTGTTGTCCAAAGCCATTCTATTGACCCAGATCAAAATGAAACTCCACGTACTTTCTGCTTGTTGCAGTTCAATTGGGAAGTTTTCTTCCCAATTTTTCAAACTATCTACAAAGGCTACAGTGCAGATGTGAAAGGTTTGGCTTTAGAAGTTCATCCTTACAGTCAATTGTTCATATCATATTTTGATTAATTCTGTCCTGTTATCTAGACAAAAGCATCTTTTTATGAAGAAGTTCAGCTTTTTACTTGTGAGAAGGTCATGTAGTGTATCAACGATCCATTAAAAGAAAGTCTGTCTGCCAAGCAGTTTCTCACTCTGTCAGTTCATCTTAGATTTTTAAGGCTTCTTTGGAGTGTAAAGCAGGTGGGCAAATGACATGTCTGTGCCTCCCTACTTAGGAACCAGGGCACTGTGCCGACTTCCATCCCAGCGGAGCGGTGGTTGCGATAGGAACGCACTCAGGACGGTAAGCAGGCATTGGTTGAGTTGTGATGATCAGAAGTTTAAAGGAGATTTACAAGAGTTATAGTATCAAAACTTCAGAGTATATATTTATTTTGGTTTTTATTCTTCTGCATGGAGTTAACTACTCTAAAGATGGGTGATGGGGCAGATCTTTGGTACAGGATGCAGATGAGAAAGAAGGATTATTTGACTGTTAGGCTGTTGTTTTTTCTTTTCTATTTTTTGAACTGCTTTTCCATGAAAGTCCCAGCCCTTGTTTGGTTTTATTGTTTTGGTTGGTTTTTTTTTTAGTGCTGGGAGGGTTTCATGAGCTTTCTGACCATGAAGTACCATGTATGTTTTAATTGTGTGTGTAACATCAGTTGGTAAGATAAGACAGGTACAGTACAGATAATTTCTCCTTTCCAAATCAAAGACACTTGCAACCTCTTAGATTGACCTGGAGTGTCAATCTAATACTTGCCTGAACTAGTAGTATTCTGTACTAGCCTGAACTAGGCTAGTATTCTGATTTTTTTTTTTTGTAAGACAAATGTTAGCACTGCACATTTCTGCAGTGAAGTGCTGTTGAGCTGTTCGTATTCATCCCAAAACCGTTGCTTATTTCAAAACTGTCAAAACACAGGCCAGAACCTTTAACTCAGGCATCTTTTTTGTGGTGGAAAAAAAATTGTCTCAATTCATATCCAAACTCTCTCTGGCTCAGTATCATCTCCCTTGAAAGGAGTCCAGTGTGGTGGAGTTCTAGCAAGTATCAACCAAGAGAAAAAAACAGGATATTCATAGCATTAGAAAGGTTAGAGGAGCAGCTAGGAAATTTACTGACATTTTTGTTCTATTTCTTACTCATATGTTAGTAAAACAACACACGTAAGAAAATTATTTTTTGTTTAATCTGCCTCCTGTAATTTTTTTTTATACCTAACAACATGCCTAAAAACCATTCAAAATTTCGTTTTAAAAACTGCTGAGAATATGCAACAACCTTTAACTTTCCTGGGAAAATCTACATGTTAAATATTTTTTCAAGGTGATTCCTTACCCAAGTTGATGATACAATCTGCAGTAAATGCATTAGGTACAAAATCAGACTAGGAAATCTAGTGTACCTTCCTGAGAAAAAAATGACTTAGTTCTTGTATGTTTGATTTCCATGTTGTGCCTTTCGATGTTTTCATCTCTTTCTAATTATAGCATTAAACTGATTAAGTGTTTCTACTTTAATTAAACAAAGCAGAAGGTATTGGAATAATAAAACTTGAGATAGGGAAAAAGAAAAAGCAAATCAAGCCATATAGCTTGGTAGCTACCAGGCATTTTAGAAATTACATTAAAGCCCAATCAAGGCAGATTGAGCAGTCAGAGCATTCAGTCTGGTGTTTGCTCCTGGCTGCTTTTGTTGGTTTTTTTTTTTGTTCCCTGCAGCATTTAACATCACTTTTTTAATTCAGCACTTTTCAGTTTAAATTCATGTTATTTAAATTACTTGAGACAACCCACTTAGACTGTATTGGGTAAGTTTATGTAGATGGCCTTGTTTTTGGGGGAGTTTTTGATCGGTTGGTTGTTGGTGTTTTCGTTTTTTGTTTTTTTTACTAAGTTCTAACAACTAAGTAAACAACTTTGTTTACTAAATTCTTACAACTAAGTAGTTACATTTTTGCCTTTCTATTTCTTTTGTTCTGAAATTTCATGATTAGGAATAGGTTAGAAACACAAATTAAACTGAATTGAAGTAGGGGCCTGGTAAATGTACAAGTGGATGAGAAATAGAGGGAGTTGTGAATCAAGATAAACAGAACCGCTTAAGATTTACAGACTAACCGTGGCATCACGCGGTGCTTTTTGTGCCAGATAATCCAGTCTAGGGGAGTCATTTCCCAGAGGAATGGGGTTGCGTGATAAATTTTGATTGCTGTAAAAGAGGAGAGTCAAGCCTGTAACAAGTCATTTAATAACTTACTCAGTTTGCAACCCAAAAGGCATAAAGCAAATGTTAAATGAGTCTAATTTGTTTAGGATTCAATAAACCCAAACTTTGGTGTGAGTATTATTGCAGCTCTAGTGCTGCTTTGTTTCTAGTACAGAGGTTAGTGAGGCAAGGATTAGGAATGGAGCACTGACAAGGTTGAGTTTTATGGCTGAACTTGTGACATCTGAAGAAAACTGAATTTTCTGTCTCTTCCCATTCTTGTCTATAGTTTCACGACACTGTTATCAGATGAACACATCATGTTTCTGGAGTAGCTTTCACATACCACTTCTCATGATGAGTATTTCACTATCATTTTCCCTATTGGGACTATCTGCAAATGATCTGCTGCAGGTTTTATTCCCACTTCTTTAAATACCTGCTGCATGTTTGATCTTCAATTGTCAGTGACTAAGCTTGGTTTGGAGAGAACTAATATCATTTTGTTGATGCTGCTGTTTGCTGGAAGTGCAGAGCTGAAGAAGCCAAAAGGTCTGGCAATGGAAAATACTTCCAGAAAAGTGAGTTTTTTCCAAATACAGATAATTTTGCCATGCTGTCAGTGATACTATTTTCAGGAAAGTAGATCTTCCTGCGACTAATAATGTAGAATATTTTGAGGGCTATTGATACAACTACTCAAAAGCTACAGAAGAAATAGACTAGCAAGATTCATGTAAAAATTACTAACATTATTAAGAAAACTGAAGGCTGGAGGACAAGGCCGGAACAAGCCACAGCTCCAAAGAGGTAGATCAGTCAAACACAGACCAGTTCAGCATTTGTTGTGGAACAAAGCCTAGATGTCCCTGTGAACACAGTCATGAGATTGGTTTGTTGATTTTTAGTCAACACACTGAACACTTTTCAGGTTTAACATTCATTTTTACCCAAACATTATGGCAATTTCAAGCACTAGTGCAAAAATATAACTTTAGAATACTGTTTTCCTGGTGATTTTATCAGAAAAATTGTCTGTTCACAGATGAAAATTGCCATTGGTAAACATTAGTGTCATGAGTCATTAGAATTCACTTCCCAAGAGTTGTCTATAAGGATTTTGTTTCTAAATAAATAATCTTTTTCAGATAGGTTTTCTATTAAAATAAGAAGGCAAGCAAAGGAATAGGGTGACAAGAAACAGATGAAAGTATTGATAGCTCAGTCTTGTTTATGTTAACTCACAAGTCAAGCATGTTGCTTGCAATAACAGTGGGACAAAAATGGATACAAATCAGAAGGAGAACTACTGTCTTGCAGCATTATTTCATCTGATCTATGTATCTAAAGTCAGGAGAGTTCACTTGGCAACCGGATGCAGCATTTCCAGGGTCTACTACCATTTGCCTGCTGCATACCTCTGTTCTGGGAGGAAGATCTCTCAAAATGCAGTCTGAAGGTGGACCCAGCTGTGGGTGATATGTAGCATGTGTGGGGCATGCCAATAAAATACTGTAGCTGTTAGACTACATTTAATGGAGACATGTTTTCTTGCTGGCTTATTACAAGGCTTTCCACGGCTTTGGGAGAGCTTACATGATTGAAGGGAACATGTTTGATTCCAGATTGCAGAGGTACAAAGAAACAGCTGAATTAGATGTGACCAGCACTTACTTTCCTATTTTAACATCAAATGTCATGGTGCACTGACTGTTTCTATGGTCAGCTCTTAGTATCTTTTGTTTAGGAAAAACTTTAGAGAAAGACCAGTGTCTCAAAATGCTATATTTTAATGCCCACTGAAACTCAGTGTGCACTCTTAAGACCTGCAGAAGTTTTGTCTTTTGTTCCATACTACCCAATAAAACTTCTGTGCTTTCAGTACATTGCATGCTTTTCCAACCTTTGAAAATATTTCATGTTCCAGAAGAAACATTAACAGGAAGGTTACCAACTTCAGGTAAGAACCTCAAAGGAGCTCCCTAAAGAGACTCAGTGTCAGAATGAGAGCCATGTCCCTAATGCAGGAGCACTGCTGTCCTCATTGGATATTTTGGGATGCAGCTGGCCAGCAGAAGCACTGCACAGCACAGGATGGGAAGGGGCACCCAGCTGTTGTATGAAAGAAGGAAGCTTTTGCTTATTGTTGGGTTCATAATTAGGTTTTAATACCAGACACCATGACTGCTGCTCAGAAGAAATAAATAGGCATCATGTTCTGGCATCTTGCCAGATAGACAGATTTTTACCATATAGCACCAAAGTTTTCCAAGGTAGAGGGGAGAGGTCTTCCTGCCTCCTGCTTTCCTGCCCATATACAAAAGATGTAGAGCAGTAAGGATCCTGGACACTGTGGTGAGTGCAGGGGAAAAAAAAAGCCAGAATGGGGCAGTGGTGCAGTGGTTTCAGACCAGATTCTGGTGTCTTGAAAAACAGATGCTGGCGAGTCAGTGATGTCTCCATGTGTGTTCTGTTCTGTGATCCTGTCAGGGTGTAATTGTAAAGCAGTTTTGCTATCACAGCAAAATTTTCGTTATTATTTTTTAATCAAAGTAATCTATATGGTATAAGCACACTCTCTTGTTCTCTTTTTCCCCGTACCAAATGTTTGTTTGTTTGTTTTTATTGTTTATTACATTTGTTTTTCATTATCTGTACCCTATCTCAGTTATCAGTCAGGTATCAAAAAAATAACATTTTACTGGAATATTTGATAGGGACAAAGGGGCAGTGTTTGAACTGAATAGCAACTTGATAATTCTGTTGCATTTAGATAACTTGGAAAGCTTCAGTATATAGACTGGAAGAAATCAAAAGCCTGCATTTTGGCTTACAGTACTGAGAAACACCGAGTGTGGTTTCTGCTGCTGTCCATTGAGAACATATGAGCTGTTTTCTGCTGGTTCCATCTGCCTTGCACACAAAAGTCAATGCCATGTGGGGCTTTTTTTTTTCAAGTACACGTTGTTCAATTTCTTTCTGTCACGTGGTTCTCTAACCACAAGCTGTTTTTAAACCATCAGGAGCAGGCCACTTTCCAGATGCCAAGCAGCTGGACTCTGGATCAGCATGAGCTGGAACCTCACCTCCATCCATAGAAAGCAGCCATCTGTGCTGCTGTTCCTTGGGGCTTATTTTAGGCTATATATGTTGGTTTTGGAGTAGACAGTCCTATTTTTTGCAGTATGCTTGTTCCCTTGAGTTTGCTGTCATACCCACAGTCTGAGCTTGCTGTTTGATGCTGGTTACATAAACTTGGCCATTGTGTGAACAGTGCTGAGATTTGAAGTTCTAAACACAGAAATTGTATTATGATGACATCTTTTATCTATTTAACCATGTGGTCATCTTCTGTTTTCATGACATGCATGTGTGCACGTGTATATAAACATATTTAACTTTTGTTGTCTTTGTCTAGCAAATATTTGCTGCTGTTATTAGGAGTTAGATACTGCTGTGAAAGGCTCTGGTTCTGCTGATCTTATTCATTTTGCTGTCAGTGGTTTTTGGGCATCTGTGAACTTTTTCAATGTTCCATACAACTAATACTGCAGTATAGAAGTTACTATTAAATAACAAACAATACCAATTAGAATAGGTGTCATGTACAGGATGAATATGAGTAGGATGAAAGTGGAAGTGTTTTCCATTCTCTCCTAATTCTACTATGTTTGTTGTTGTTTTTCACCTTTGCTTCATACAAATTGAAAGGTCAGATTTTATATCAAAGCCTATTTCCAAATGGAGTATTAGTGGTAGATTCAAAATTCAGCTGTAGCTTCAAGGTGTTAAGGTGCCAACACATTTTCTATACAGTGGCATGTTTATTGGCCAAGAGACATTTTGGTGATTACTGCAATGTTTAAGGGAGGGAAAAAGAAATTCAGTTGCATTTAGAATGTTATATGTTTTTCAGTTAAAATTGTTCTGTGAACCAGAAAAGCATTCTATTAAAAACAGATGTTTGCTGTGCTGCCCTTGAGGGCTAGCATGACAAGATGAAGCAAGTCAATGATTATTGTTCTTTTGCTTGCTGCTTTTTTTTTGTTGTTGTTCTTTTTTTAGTGGACATGATACACACTGGAATTCTTCTCTCTCTAGGTGGTTTGTTCTGGATGCAGAAACAAGGGATCTGGTCTCAATACACACTGATGGCAACGAGCAGCTCTCAGTGATGCGCTATTCAGTAGGTAGGCAGACTTGTACATTCAGAATAATTGTGTGTTTTAGTTTCTGATAAGTGGGATGTTTATTCTCTTTAGCTGTGTTCAGTTACTCTCCAGTCACTGAAAAAGACAGAGTTTTGAAAAAAAAAACCCTGCATTAGGATGCTTAATACCTGAATAATAATCACAATAATACATGACTAATAATATCTGTATATTTGATTGTATATTTGTTTCTTGTATACTAAATCTCGGAACTTTGTAACTGCAGACATTACAGTCTCCTTTCCCAGCCCTTCTTTCACATTCATCTGTTCTGTTAGCTTTTTTCCCAGAGAAATTAAGAATTCTCATTTAAAATTGTTGGCATGTTAACAGAAGAGAAAAAGCTACATATCAGCATTCAGTCTAGTCAGGCTGTAAATACCTTGGGATTTAAATAATATTTTAATAACCTTCTTACTTAATTTTTCAAGTTTAGTAATACAAAGCCATAAAACTACGTTTAGATCTGTCTGAAACTCAGAGCTGTTTGTTAAATATGTACTTATGTGATTACACGTACTCCAAAACAGTACTCTTCTCTTGGAGGTGGCATGACAGATCAGCAGAGGAATTCTCTGTTAAAACTGAGTAGAAGAAGAATCTCATAAATCTGTTTCTTGTTTGCTTTTGGATAATATGCAGTGTCAGTGAGTAAAATGCTCCTTTGCTGCTGCCACTTCTGCCAAGCGCGGTAATTTATTTCAAACCACTGTTGTTCATCGACACTACAGAGGTATTTAATTGTGACTCAAGGCAATCCTGACCACATTAACCTTTTTTTTTTTTTTCAACTGGAGATAACACTGGTTAAAAAACTACTTACAATGACTGAATGATCCGTTTGTTATTTAGATCTTATTTAGTGCTGATTTATGTGAAATCCACTCCTCCCTCCCACAAAACAAAACAAAATGAACAACTATAACTTTGGAATAAATACTGTTCTGCATTTTTAGCAAAACAGAAAGCTCAAGCCTACCTGCTGTCAACAATTTCCATAAATGTAGTGCAATCTTAGGATTTGTACTTATTTGTACTTTATCCATTGGACTTTAATTTAAAAGAGAGAGGTGAAAGAATTTGCCCAAAAAACATACTCTCAAAATAAAAAGATACTGACTGAAAACCAATATAAAGAAAACAGTCATGTACCCTTAAATACCAAGCAATAGCTTAATTGAGACAATTGTCTTAGTGACAAATCTGAAATCATTAAAATTTGAAAAACAAAAGTTATGTTAGTTTATATCAAATATTTTAATTTTCTGTTCTAGATGGCACCTTACTTGCAGTTGGATCCCATGACAACTTTATTTACCTCTACATAGTAACAGAAAATGGAAGAAAGTATAGCAGACATGGAAAATGCACTGTAAGTTTTGGAGCAAATATAATCAGTTCTTTTTGTATTTTGATGTGATACTAGATGTTAAGCAGTGGAACAAAAAGAAAATCTCTAGATTGATGTTTTTCTACTTTTAATTTTGATTATAATTTCTATGTCTTTTTTAGCACTTAGTTAATTTTAAACTTCATCTAATCTGCAACTGTTAGTTTTCAGGTGAACACCTTTGCATCAAATATGAACAATTTTTCAGCTATTAACTGTTCTTTGAAATGGGAAAATAACAGTAAGATGCAGAAATGTCTTTTATTTAAATGCTGAAAGTCTTTCTGGGAAAACATTGCACTTGTTTGGAGTTATTTTTTCAAAGAATCATAGAATGACTTGGGTTGGAAGGGACTTTAGAGACCATCTAGTTCCAACCCATGTGCCCCAGGCAGAGACACTTCCCACTAGATCGGATTGCTCAAAACCCCCATGCAGTGTGACCTTTTGGGACATCCACAGCTTCTCTGGATAATCTGTTCCAGTGCCTCACTACCCTCTGAGTAAACATTTCTTTCTAATATCTAATCTAAACCTTCCCTCTTTTAGTTTACTGCCATTACCCATTGTAATCCTACCCTCTTTTAGTTTATGGCCATTACCCTTTGTCCTGTAACTGCACTCCCTGGTGAAGAGTCCCTCCGTAGCTTTCCTTTAGGCCCACTTTAGATACTGGAAGGTCTCTGCAGAGTCTTCTCTTCTCCAGGCTGAATCCCAGCTGTGTCAGCCTGGATTGTGTTGGTTCAACAGGGCCAAGTTCAAGGTCTCACACCTAGATTGGGGCAATCCCAAGCACCAGTACAAGCTGGACAGAGAATGTATTGAGGGCAGCCCTGAGGAAAAGGACTTGGGAATGTCAGTTGATGAAAAACTCAATACGAACAAGGCACTTTCAGCCCAGAAATTTCAGCCATGCTCTGGGTTGTATCAAAAGCAGTATGCCCAGCGAGTCAGGGAGGTGTTTGTACCCCCTCTGTTCTGCCCTCGTGAGACCTCACCTGTAGTACTACGTTCTCCTTCTCTGGAGATATTCAAGACCTGCCTGGACACCTACCTATGTGACCTGGTGTAGGGATCCTGCTTTGGCAGGGGGGTTGGACTCGATGATCTCTGGAGGTCCCTTCCAACCCCTACAATTCTGTGATTCTGTGATTCATGTCTGGGGCCCCCAGCACAAGGACGGGGGGCTGTTGGAGCAGGACCAAAGCAGGGCCACAAAGACAAGCTGAGCACGTGGCCCACATCTCAAGCCCAGGTCCCTCCAGTGTGTCATGCACACCACACTGCTTGACGTCATAGTTCTTGCATATTCCTATTGATAAAGTACTTCTTGGACCAAGGTAGCATTAGATGATGCAATTTCATTAGAATATATAATTTTGGAGACTGCAAATAAGCACTATTTTCAGCTGCGTTTTTTATTTCAACATTTGGAATAATACCAATAAATTTCTGGCCCAGGGTAAATAAATGCAAATGTTGTGCAAGTAATGAAGTTTATTTTAGTTCTTATGTTTACGTGATGTCCCAGTGCTTAAAAAGATTGGTTTCAAAAAAGACATATGTTTTTTCCTTTTCTTCTTAAGTTGTCTAACACCCTGGTTTTAGTTCAGACCTCTCTCGAGGTTATAGGGAATATTTACATAATGAACATCTGATCCTTAGTGGAACTCGTAAATGATATCATAAAACTAGGTTCACATATAAAATGTGGCTTTTGTTTTTTAAAGAATGCATCCCCTGCTCAAAACATTTCTCATGTGTTTATAATCAGCTGGGTTTCTTCAGTTTTGAAAATAAAGGACCTTCTCAAGCTGTTTTCTTAATTTGAAAGTGGATGTGAGAGGACCATAAGTTTAAACTATGCTTTATAATATGTTATGTTGGTAATCTTTGATACAAGATTCACAGTGGAACTTATTGTGGGTGGGAAACGGCTGGTTCGTGGCAAGTCCTTTAGTACCACATGTGGTATCTTTGAGAGATTTCCAGTTTCCAGGCCATTCATCTGAGGACACCCCACACCACCCAGTCCACGCTGTTTGAACACTGGGCATGCTGGGGACTCCTTGGGGGTGACATGGGGTGAGCCAGGGTAGTGACAGCCAGCTCTACCCCAGCACAGTATTTCAGTTCATCACCTATTTTTCAGTTACAAAAGATAAAATCACTCAAGGACCTCTAATCTTAAAATACATAGTGTTTAGCTTGCAAAATGTCCATCAAGTTGTCCAAGTTCTTTGAAGAAATATGGGATCATTTATTTCTTTATATCTTATGTGTTGCTTTCCAGAGAGAGCATATTGTAATTTAAACCAGCATCAACTGGTGTTCAGACTCCTTGCCCTTTTGTTGAAGGAGAATATTTCAGAGAGCAACTAGTTTGCTGATAATGTCACTTTATTTCAGCAACAAATAAGCAGCCTCATAATTCCAAATCAGCTGGGAATATTGATCAACTACCAGTTTTTAGTGACTAAGGATGGTGAAGCTGTGCTAAAGTAACACCACACTGGAAAGTGTTTCTCTCCTTCCCTATCCTTTTTGTCCTCGTGCACCCCAAGACTTTTTCAGATATGCAGCTTCTTTTCATACACCTGTCTGCCTTGGCTGAGGGCACGTAACATGGGCTGTAAAAATTGGGGTGGGAGAAACAAGCATTGTTATACTCAGGCATGAACAAGAATTCATGTTTCAGTGCCGATTTCTGTTAACTGTTCTTTTTCAGTC
Source organism: Phasianus colchicus (assembly GCF_987193195.1). NCBI lineage: Eukaryota > Metazoa > Chordata > Aves > Galliformes > Phasianidae > Phasianus > Phasianus colchicus. Next base: position 23,598,240 of record NC_143437.1, read on the forward strand.
TGAGCAACTGCACGTAGAAGCCAGAATTAGCAGCCTGCTTTCTGTTGGGGCTGAGCTGCTCTGACCCTTCCAGCCCGAGCGAATAGCAGCAGCCTGCGAGCTGACCAACTGCATTGCAGGGATACCGGTTGGGTTTCACCCACCCCTGTACCAGAGGGCCAAAACCAGCTTGATGTGAAGCAGGGTGGCACCCAGGAGTGCTTGGGACCTGGGGCAGTCCTGGCAAGGGCCTGGGTACTGGCGCTGCGTCCTTTTGGCATTCCTCTGTCATCCAGTAGCCTCACCGAGTGACCTCCAAGTAGTATGACTCAGTCCTCCTGCTAGTCGATTTCTGGTTGTTTCTTCCAACTTGAAAACATAGTTTGAATACTTTCAGAAGGATTTTATCTACTGAACCAGCATCAGCTTGCGTATAAGGGCTATATTCCCAGTGTTAAGTTTAAATCCCCTTTCAGTCACGGTGAGGCTTTCTGGGGCTTCTGCAGAGGCATGGCTGTGGCCTGTAGCATGTCTCTGCAGTGAGCAGTGGCCATGGCTGTGATCAGAAGGAATTCCAGATTAGCTGAAATGACTGCTTTGGCTTGTGCAGCTGTTTTTCAAGGGCCCCAGCTATGCAGACAGCAATGTGGAGGTATGGGCTAGGTTATGAACTTCCAATGTCTCAAGGCTAGCCACAGCCATTTCTGTTTGCCTTACAGCAGAGCTATCTGTTAGCAAAGGAGGAGCTAGTACTCTGTGTTTACCAAGAGGGCTGTGGGCTGAAAGCCATGTGAGCAGCCATGCTGAAGTATCTGATGCACTAAGCTTAGCCTGAATAAATGCCCGTCCTCTAGGCTGTGGGCATTTTGACTCTTAAACCACTGAAGTCTGAAGCAGACAAACATTTCCAGTGAAGGAGAGGGTTTCCATGTGGTCAAATTACTTTGCTAGCCAGAGATCATGTGAGTGATTATGGTCATCGTATGTAAAGGTACAGAAGAGAGTTAAGCATTGCTTTATCAGTAGCAGCTACTGAAGAAGGTTTTTAATAAAAATTTGGATTATTCTTCTTAAAAAATAGTGACAAAGTTATGTTCCGACTCATCATGCAGGGATTGTTTGCTCGAAGGGATTTCCCAGCATGGAGCCCCCTGGCCAATTGCATTGTTCTCTTCCCACCACCCCTAGGAATTTTAACAGCTGCCAAATGTCTGGCAGGATTTAGTAAATGACTGACCAATTCTTTTCCATCTTGGAGTTAGCTTGCAAATTTGAAAGCTTGGAAAATAAGAGGGGGAAAAGAATCCTAGCCAGTACTGCATTTATTTTTTTGTCAAAATACCAAGTTTGCCTGTTGATACAATATATCCTACCCATGACTGCAATGTAGTTATGTCAATACAAGGAAACTAGTTCATAAATAAATCTTAGAGGATAACTTTTCTCATAAGTGTTTTTAGACCCTCTCACAGAAGACCTAGTGACAGACAGAGCAGGTTATATTTCCACATGTAGCCCTGGGAGTGCTCAGCATCTCTTATGCCGTGCTGAAGAAGAGGTTGACATGGCACTGGACCAGCCCATACTCCAGTGTGGCCCTATGGGATGCTCAGGAACAGGCAGTGCTGCAGTGCCACGGAGCCTTGAGGGAGCTGAAGGGCAATGTTTTCCTGATGAGTAAGGGAGGAGAATGGGCAGCTGTCTGTCATGGAGGTGGCATGCTGTTGTCCAGCAGGTGGTTGGGGAAGGGAAAAATAAGCAGTCTTGCCTTGGGGAGAGGAGCAGAAAGAAGAAATAGAAAAGTAGAAGAAGAAGAGAGTGAAATGAATGTCATTTCTAAAAAAAAAAAAAAATTTTTTTACCCTTTGCAAATGGGGACTCTCTTTATTCTTAGTATTACTACTGTCAGCAAAAATACCTAATGCTTAAGTAAAACATTCTACCCAGACACATTTAGTTTCTCCTGCAGCACCAAAGATGGGTATTTAGTGCTTGATGTCTTATTGGTAACTGCAATCAGGCAAAGGAGTTTTTATTAGGCAGGGTGACCTGTGTAGTAGTATAAGAGGATTCCACTTGAAGTTGCCATTAATTAGTATATATACAGTGTAAGACATTGCAGAAGCTTTCATAAAGATTGTAGGGGTTTTCTTGTAATGCTTCCTTATCTTGCAGTTTTACGTGATGGTTATTGATCAAAATGTCCTAAGTTTTTAAGATAAGTAAAGAGAGAAATAATCTCAATGTGGATGCATGTATTTGAAATTATTCTGAATGGATTGTGAAGTGTTTTGATGAAATCCAAAAGTGATCCTTTGCAAGTTAACTTGCCTTTCTGAATTAGTCACAGTGTATACTTTCTTAATGCAAGTACAAATGTGAGCTCATCAGTATTTTAGCAGTGTACCTTCTCGGAGTAAATCAAGCTGTGGTCCGGGCGGGACGACAGTGTTTACCCATGAGGAATCTGCCGTGCTGTGGGGAGGCAGGGTGCCCAGCTGTGTGTGCTTGGCTGCTAGTGAGTGTGGCTCTGGGCAGTAAGCAGCCTTTAAAGGAGTGCAAGTAGCGGGAGGTGGGTGGGGAGGTGCTTTTTTCCTGCTAGCTGTCCCATCCGTGGTTGCAACTTCTGCTGCTATTTTATTTAAAATGTGTGCTTTGTGTTGATGTTAATGCATTCTTCCTTAGGGACATTCCAGCTATATTACACACCTTGATTGGTCCCCAGACAACAAGCATATTATGTCAAACTCAGGAGACTATGAAATACTATACTGTAAGTATGATGTGAAATGTACTGGAAACAAAAACATGTATTAACTATCACAATATTTAGAAGAATGTGTTTGATCGAGTCTGTGCAAAATGCTCGCTGACTAATTTGAACTCTTGTAACCTGATATCTTGATGTTATTCAGAGCTGTGTGTTACCTAATGGCAATGCCAAATATAGCTTACTTCTTTACAAGGTCATAAATCAAGTTAACAGCTTAGAATTTACAGAACAAGTGGCGCTACGTTTTGATGTTGGCTCAAATCTCCATAGATTGAAAATAATATATATAGTTGTCTAATTTGTGTCAACAGTACTGGTTATTTTGGGGGGGATAAAATCAGCAGGTCTGTGCCTCTGTTCTGTTGGGTTTTTTGTTTATTTGTTAACTTGACTTTGACTGGTGATGCTGAGAACTGAGCAAAGCAATAATATTACGTTAATGAATTAATGATTATCTTGTTTTCGCATTTGTCTTCTTTATATGTGAAAATATGGATTTAATATATAGTAATTAGGCCACAAGTTCAACTTGTTTAGTGTATATCAGTCTACACTATTTTTTTATAATGTTCATATAGTTTTAGATTGGAAAAAAAGGACTACAGTTCTGTTGCTGCATAGACAAGAAGAGCCAGAAGTTTAAATATCTGACATGTTGACATGTTCCTTTTGCTTGTCTCTGCTTAGGCTTCAAATCTGGATAGTGCAGTGTCTGACTGTAGCAAAAGGAAGTGTTGGTGATTATAACTGCCTGCACAGGAAAGCAAAGAGCTGTGACCCATTGGCATTGGGCTGGTTTATTGAAAGATAGACATTTTGTTGGGAAGCAATCTTTCCTTTCTATATCTAGTTGAAAAGCTGTCGAAGTAGTTGCAAGTCCAAGTAGTCTCTGGCAGCAGTTTCTCACTGTTTTAAAAGCAGAGTTTCCTGAATGGTTGACTGATATTTAGTATGCTCATCAAGCTGGTAGGAAGGAGAGATTCAGCTATTACATTAAAGCATTTATTGCATCAAAATGTTTTGTAGGCTATTCTACAGTAGCAGTGGACTCAAACTACAGGGAAGTGTATTTGAGGTATGCTAATCTCAAAATGGAAATGAAAATAATATGTAGCTCTTAGATACTGGGCAAAGCATCAGGTGTCTAGAAGGTACTGGTGTATCTTTGCCTCTACAGTGCAATTCCAAGTTGATCTTAAGATTTGTTTTGTTACTGTTTCTATTAATTTTAGCATCTTTAAAGAGCACTTGTATAAATGTGAGGGTATATGCTGTAACTCTTATTTCACTTTTGTTACAGGGGACATTCCAAGTGGCTGCAAGTTGATCAGGAATCGTTCTGACTGTAAGGATATAGATTGGACAACATACACTTGTGTGCTAGGCTTTCAAGTGTTTGGTAAGTGCCATTTAGTTTGCTTTTAAGCTACTTGATGCTTTTGTGATTTCCTTCTGGGGTGGAGGGGTCAGCCCAAAGAGACTATTGCACTTGTCTGTGATACAGAGCATTTATACTGCACAGTGTAATTGTAATTGATATCTATTAAATCTTGAAGTGTAGTATTTGATTTTTCTGCTGTCATTTTAGACTACTATCTTTGGGGAGTTTGAACTAAAAAGCTGGTATTTTTAGGTGCTCTTATGGTACAGGTAGATTGCTCTTTTCATATGTTGATTGGGATAGAAGCAAGACTATGCAAGTTTAAGATATAGTTCATGACTTAAAATCATGACAGCACCTTGATAGCTGTAGTAAAAAATAAATAATAAACACTGGTTTTAAACAGTAATAGTGCTTAGAAAGTAAAAGGTTGTATACCTAATGATTTATTTCTAAAATGTAAAAAATAATAATAATAATTTCACAGCTGACAGATATGTTAATAATCTAGTCTGGGACTGTACGCAACTAGTTCAAGCAGCTCCTGCTGATAGCAGCTCTGACCTTAAACAAGTTGCTCCTCTGTGTCAGGTTGAAAAGTACTATGCGATCCAATTTGTGTGAGCAGGATGATGAATGTTTTGCTTCTACCGGTGATCAGATACCTCCCTCAGTTGTCCAAATTGTAGGAAGCACCAAGAGCAGGTAAATCAGCAGAAGGGAAGGTTAGGTCTACAATTCTTTTCAATTGCTAGGAGTTCATTTCTGAATATCAGTTTATACAGGGTAGAAAAAAATCAGGTAACTTATTTGCTTTCTTGTAGCTTCTGACAGCTATCATTTATATTTTTAGGAGTGTCAGTTGCTTAATGAGCAACTAGTAAAAAGATTAGTCAGCAACTAATCAAAGGTTTGCGGGCTTTTGGGGGCTAACTCTAATGCTGTTACTTGGCGTAGAAATTAGGTGGCAGGAATCTGGAGACTTTATAACCAGGCCTCATGTCTCTGAGTTCCAAAGATCTGAGGCAGAGCAAAGTGAATAAAGGGATCAGGGAAAGAATCTCACTGGTTGATAAACTGCACAAGTGCTTTTTAGGTATTCAGAGCTTGAGAGTAGGTATCAAAAATAAGCAGGCATTTGCTCTTTCTGGAGCTGAATGCAGTTGTTTAATGCAGTTTTAATAAAAAATATTGGCTTCCATTATCCAGATAAATGTGTACCAGATTGTCTATGTGCATGTTTTTATTCATTTTGTCTGTGAAATTTAGATTGGATGGCTGTTTCCTCTTGATGCTCTGTACATGTCAGCCCAGGCTGATTAAAGCTATCAGTTCATAATAGTCATTTCCTTACTTTGCTGTTGTGGGGCTACAACTGAAATAATAACATAACACAAATGCATTTTTGAAGTGGAATATCAGAAGATTCAGGAAACAATAACATGAAAATCAAAGCTCTCTATTCCTGCTAATATGACCTTTCTCCAGGAGCAGTGAAAGCACTTTGTAAGGCAAATTAACTGACTGCTCTTTCTGGCATAGCCTGAGATCTGAGGCCACTTTTTGTTTTATTTGGTGTACTTTTGTCTACCAAAAATTGGGGGAGTGGAAGAAGGTGGCTTTGCTACTGATGGAGTTATGTCACTTGGTGGTATAAGAGAGAAAAAGTAAAGGGAGCAGCTGATCCAAGCACTTTCCCAAAAGAGTCTGACATGGAAGTGTGTATGAAGCAAAGGTTTGGAATTGAATCTTTCCATGCAAAGTAAATGGTACCCACTGACATTTATCAATGCTTGCTGAACATTTTTGGAGACAAAACAGTGGACATAAATGAGCACAGTGAGGCAATGGGTGGTGTATTTCATCAGTGGTGACAGCAACATTGGATCAGTAGGCTCTTGCTCATCACTGGTTAAAATAGTGACTGTGACTGTATTAAAAATGAGTGTTGTATAGCTGAGAATTTGCTCTATCAAATAGTGTTACTATACTCTTTGTATCTGTTGTAGTTTCCATGGAAATAAGTAGGAGGTATTACTTTCAGAGCAACCTACGTATTTAAACTTACTAGACAAGATTCATCATGCTTTAATTTTGTATTGTCTGGTGGTTTGACACCACTTTCAAAATCATATAATTGTGGCTTGTTCCCAGACAAAGGCAAGAATTTTCCCATTAAATCAGACAGTGCAGATATTTGCTGCTGGCTTTGACACTAGGGTGAGCCGGCTCAGGGATCCAAAAAACCTGGGCGCTGCTCACTTTGATGTTCAGGAGAGAGGGCTGAATTTATGGGATTTAGGCTTTCAGGAGCATGTGTTTTACAGATTCAGCTCTGTGGATGGTGTCTGTAGGCACAGGCATTGCACTGTTGTTGGCAGATGAAAGAGGATGGAAGCACACAGTGGGGATGAGAATAGCATCGCTCCGTTTTGGCTCTCGATACTACTGTAGTGGCTTAGTGGTATCCTCAGTCTGCACGCCGAGCACTTGAAGTTGCTTCCTTGTTTACTGCACATTTTCCACACTTCTCCCTGAGCAGATTCTTTTGCGAGGCTTACTTCTGACCAGCAGAATTTATTGAAATTGAAGTACAGTGTTGTTGTTTTTTTTCTTGTTTTAAAATTCTTAAAAACTCAGAACTTAGTCACTTTAATGCCTTAGCTTCTCATGCTTTCCAGCTGCATTGAAAGTGAACCCTGCTTTATTATATTAAAAGATTGCCTGGCATTTATAAAAACTGAAGGAATTTTTGAACACAAAAAAGACGTTTAATAAGGGATGCAATCTTGAATATTAGTCTTTTTAATCTTAAATTAAAAAGAAGAGAAAATAGCCTAGCTGTTTAGCACTGCCTGCCTTAGGTGCTAGCTGAAACTTCAGAAAAATGGCTTGAAATTCATGATGACAGTATTTTATATAAGGAATTCAGGAAAAAGTTAAAATTAATTCATTTTGAGCTACTTGGAAATTGTTTAGTATATTTTTCAGATTGAATTCATTGGTGCAAGAGTATTAAAATATTTCTGAATACCTTCCGCAGTATTTCATATCCTTAGTGAATAATATGCCATGTCGTCTACTGACACTGCATTGAATGTGATAAGCTGCCTTTGTTATTGGTCAGAGAAAATGAAGTTCTCACTCCACCCACTGAAGAACTGGGAGGGGGAAAACAGCTTTAAAGTTAAATGTTTTTTGCCATTTTGCTTAAAAAGAAGAAAAGGTAAAGTAGTGCTATGTCTGAGGTTGTGATGTATAAGGTAGTCAGCAGCATGTGCTTTTTATTCCATCAAAATCAGTGATTATAAGGAAGAAGGTTTTTTCATATCTTAGGGTGGATATCTCTCTCAGTAAATCAGACACAAAATTCTTCTTGAGGTGGAAAAAATTGAAAGGAAAAAATCTTCATAACTCTCAGGTTAATCAAAAAAAATTACTCTCAGCTACAAAACCTGGCACCATTGGCATAAATTTCTATTTTATGATATCTTGCTTACTTTTCTTTCAGTTTTTCTCACAGGTGTCAATCACCAGTTTTCTTATTATAATCTCTGAGATCTTTATTTTTGTTCAAACTACAGTCTCTCCCCTCCCCAAATTGTTCGTCCAACTGCTTTTCATCCAAGCAGTGTTGTTATTCTTTTGTCTAGACATATCAGTGTCTTATTTTTTTACTTAAAAGCATATTGAATTGTACTTAAGCAGTTGACAGCACTTTCATCTATGAAACTTGCACAGTCTGGGTTTCTGTGTAAAGTATCATCAATCGTCTCTGTTGAATCATGCAAATATTAAAAATTGCAACAACAAAAAAACAACCTCAGAATAATGTACAGTACTTTGGCTTGTTCCATACTTCAGCAGCAGTCTTGCTTTTAAAATGCTTGTATATAAGTCAGTGCTAATTTAAGAGTTGCTAGTCTAAGCAACGAACTTAATCTTAAAATCAGCGTTAGGGAAGACTGAGGTTTTCACCAGGAAATATATCAAGCCCAAGAGGCTATGTGGGCCAGGGCTGAGGGCCTGGGGATAAAGGGACTGTGGGAGAACAGCATTAGGCTGACAATGACTACAACATTTAATTCAACACCTGCTCCATTTGCCAATTGAATTTTTTGTTTTTCTTTTGTCATGCTTGTCTGTCACAGCTGTATAGATTTTGTTTGATAAATATCCACTATCCAAATATCTGCACTCCTCTCTCCTAGGAGTATGGCCTGAAGGATCAGATGGGACAGACATAAATGCTCTTGTCAGATCCCATAATCGAAAAGTGATAGCAGTTGCTGATGATTTTTGTAAGGTCCATCTCTTTCAGTATCCCTGTTCCAAGCCAAAGGTAAGTCTAGACCAGCCTGATCTTATGTGTATGTTTGCACTACACGATGATTTCCTTGCCAGACACCTGCTTTCAACCTGGTTGTTTTGGATCCTGGCAACCAAATCTGTGAGAACAGCACTGGAGATGAAAGCATGCTTTTATCCATTAACTTAATAGTTGGTACATAAGATTAAGATTTTTATAACGTGAATTTATTTATGTACATATGCTGAAGTAGCCATAAATAGTTATCCTTAAGCTCTGGAGCAGAAGTTTGATACATTCTGTTCAAAGGCCTTAATTCATAGAAACATTATGGTTGGAAAAAACCTCTAAGGTCATCTAATCCAATCATCAACCTACCACCAATATGTCCACTAAACCTTGTCCGTAGGTGCCTCATCTACATGTTTCTTGAATGCCTCCAGGGACGGTGACTCCACCACCTCCCTGGGCAGCCTGTGCCAGTGCCTGACCACTCTTTCAGAGAAGTTTTTCCTAGTTTGGTGTCAAGACCATTACCTTTCAAATAATGTTCTATATTTGTCCTGAGTTGTAAACATTAAGAAGAGAAGATGTATTGTATGGGGAAATCTAAGCATATGTTGGTACTTTTATATGTGAATGAAGAGCTGAACGGTATTAACTTTAGATTTCAGTATCCTGTGTTTTTGTAATGAAATGTGTGATTTTTCTTTCCGGCTTATTTTAATAGGCTCCGAGTCACAAATACAGTGCTCACAGTAGTCATGTGACAAACGTCAGCTTTACCCATAGTGATAGTCACTTGATCTCAACTGGAGGGAAAGACATGAGTATTATCCAATGGAAACTTGTGGAGAAGGTAACTCTACCACAAAATGACATTGTTGTAGACATCGGTGCAACCAAAGTGCCCATCCCTGCCAGTGAGAATGCTGTACAGTCTTCTGCTCCCCTCCCGCAGCCTTTTAACGAAATGAACCAAACTGAAAGTGTAACTGGCAGCTCTCCGGCCTCCCTGGAGAGCAACTTGGAGCAGTCTGCGGAGGCCAGTGAGGAGCAGAGTGAGGAGCAAAGTGATGGGAGCAGCCTGGACCCCGCCGAGCCAGGCTATGAGGAGCCCTCCAACGAGATGAGTGAGGAGCACAGCGAGTCCACGGTCACTGAGGAGCAGCAGGAAAACTCGCCAGAGTCATAATGCTCCCAGCTCAGATGGTTGTTATTTTCTCTTGGTGTGCGTGCTTTCATTACAGGGTGAGGGTTCAAATAGGCAAAAGTAGCTGAGATTCATGACCACTCCAGCTTTTTGAGTTTTGGTGAGATTTTTAGTCTGAGCTTCAGTTCAATACGTGGAACCATCCCAAGGGCCTGGCTTCGATGGTTTGTATCAAGATCTGGTCAAAGTTAGTAGTGGACATTATCATAGATCCATTGTAGTTCTGAAATTGCTGTTAGGAAGTGGCATGAAATATATACTGGAAAAAAAGGTTAGCTCTAAGAATTAGCTGAGATAGACCACCTTACCTATGTGAAAGGGCTTTCTGAAAGAGCTAAGCTGATGGGAAGCACTGAGCAATTCCAGCTGAGGAGTTACCGTGCTGCTTTTTCTAGGTGCGAAGACAAACAAAAACCAAAAATCTCTTGGTAGGGCTGTTTTCCTTTGTTTTTTCTTACTGAGAAAAATAGAGGAAAAACAATGTAATGATGCCACGTGTATGGCAATGCCTTCTTGATCTAACACATATGCAATTTTCTAACACTACTAATTCCTAGTGGAGTCTGGACATGCTCACAGTTGGTCTGCCCTGGGTGCTGCTCGTTCTAAGGCAAATCCTATCGAGGAATGGTGTCAGCTGTTCCATTTTTATAGGCTACTTAATAACAGACTAACCAAATACTGGTGTGTTTCACTTTTCATGACCTGAAAGTTGATTAAAACAGTAGGATCCAATTGTCTCTTCAAAGAATTGCTTGCCTAGAGAGTCTTTACAGTGACTTCGATGTGAATGGCAGAGAATGCGCGACAAGAACACAAGTCAGATGGGCTCCAGAGTTAAGCTTTAAGCCTTCAAGCAGAACTTGCTCCATCCGTAGTAGGAGAAAAATACAGTTAACTTAAATTATTAAATTGGTGCTTGGGATTAGTATATTAAGTTGGTAATTTTTTTCTTAATTTTTTAGAGGTAACTCTTGGAATCATTAAACTGCAATCTTTCTTTTCTTTTTTTTTTTTTTAACTCCAGTTCCTTTCGCAGTGGTGATAGAAGCATACAGCAATTTAGATGATGTGATTTTTTTGTTGTTGTTTTTGTTTTCAGACTTGCTGATATATTTTTGTGACTTTGTTTTTTCCCATCCCTACTTCCCCACCACCTCTCTCTCCCCAGGTTGCTCTACGCCATGCAGCTCTCATGTGGCTATACCTGGCCAGTTACGGGATATCTTGGCATTTGTTATGCATTTGGAAAGTAATTTTTTTTTTAATGAAGTTTGTCAGATAGCTACAATTTTTTCTTAAGTGCATACGTTTCCTACTTTAAAAAGATATAGTTTTACTGACAGATATCCATTTCCTATGTACTTGTTTATATTTTGATTACATAGAATTTTCTTTTTTAACTTGCTGCATTGTGCTGGTATTTTAGTTCTTAGTTAGAATATCATGTTTAGATACTTTGGATGAGTTCATAAGTCTTAATTGTGCAAGCGTTTACGTGATTGTGCCATTCCAAAGTGCATCAAAACTGTCATTCCCTTACTAGTATCTTCTCAGGAGAAATGCTACAGATCAGGTATTTAGTCATCATTTGGAAAGATAAAAAAATAAATGGACTCCCAAAGGACATTTAGAACATTTATATATAAAATATATAAATATATATATACACACATATATATATATTAAAAAATATATCCTCTTGTTTACAACAGTTCCAGAAAACCTCAAAGTAGTTCCCTTCGGATGGAGGGAGAAATGGATTCCAAGCAACCCATCTGTTTAAACTGTGCTCTGTACATAGTGTTTTACTGGAGAGCTCTAGTTTGCCTGACTTGCAGATTTGCCAAATAGCAGCAATGGAAGATAAAGATCAGCTTATCAGACTGTATGGTTCCAAAGGAGGAGTATGCCATAGGTTTAGAAAATAATCCTAGTAAAGGAAAAAGGATTTTAGAGCTAATGAGGCACAGAGCTCTCTGTCATTTTTATGAACTCCACGTAAGCAACACATTTCATTTGGAACATCTGTCACCTGGGGTTGCCATGTAAAGTGAGAGTTATATAGTTGTGATATTCTTGTGTTTGTAGTTCAGAAGACTCTACTAATATGCAAAAAGCCTTACAGCTTTCAATTGCTGGCAACTACTGTTTAACAAATAATTAAATCTGTGATAATGGATGGAAATGGGTGGGATTATGTAACAGTAGATGTTTTAGAAAAATAATTGTGAATGAATTAAGAGTGTTTCATGTGAAGATGTTTGAGCCATTTCTATCTATCATGCATTCCTGTCTGAAGGCAGAAAATTTTGAAGATTAAAAAAAAATAAAGCAATCAAAAGAATATATTGCAGTGTATTTTTCATATCTGTCCTGGCTCCTTCTGTATGCATTGTGCGTGTTGTGGTCACATTTGTGATGTCTGGGTCTGTTGTCTTAGAAGACAAGGAAAAGGACCTCACTTATCTTGTGCTTTCTTGATGACTTTCTAAAAATAATTCATTTAGCATCAGGAGCATCAGCTGACACCCCTAAATATTGCTTATTCTTACTTTTCAAATGTTTTGATGGGCATTGTGGGATTACAGGTAAGTAAGTATCAGTCCTGGTATGTATTGCAGGCTTACCTTCCTGGGTTCTAGCTGCTACTGCAAGTCATGTGAAAAGAACAGGATTATTTGTGAAATAATGCGTTACATATCATGATGCTTCCACATTGCTGATGGTCTCTGTCCAGTTGCAGATGAAGAAGGTCATAGAATCATTTGAGTTGGAAGGGACCCTTACAGGCCACCTGGTCCAACTCCTTTGCAATGAACAGGGGCACCTACAACTTGATCAGATGCTCCAAGTCCCTCTGCCTGACCTCGGATGTCTCCAGGGATGGAGCATCCAGATCCTTTCTGAGCAACATGTGCCATTGCCTCATCACCCTTATCATAAAAAAAAAAATAAATCATTATATCCAATCTAAATGTCCCCTCTTTTAGGTTAGTTTAAAACCATTTCCCCCTTGTCCTATCAAGGGTCACAATATGCTTCAGTTTCTTAATATATTCCTTGTGAATGATTCTTTGTCTTTTTTAAGGCTTTGAATCGTATTACTTGCAGCTGGTTCCTGTCATTTGCAAAAGGATGAGGTGGAGAAGAAAGAAACCTCCAAGATAGCCAAATACCTTACGTTTATCCTTGCTTAAAAGCACACAAAAACAAAACAAAAAAACAAACCATCACTGCCACATCCTGAGTTTGACTGGGGACCTCACTGACTCTTCCATCAGATTACGTAGCTGTTCTAAACTGAACAAGCAGGTGCCTTAAGATCAAGCTATGCTGTTTCCAGCACACCCACAACATCACGTACCACTGGAATACGGGCATGCTCTTCCTGGCTCTGCTCCCTTTCTGTCCAAATTCAGCACAAGGTTTTGCTGCTTTCCCTGGGCTGCTCAGTAAGGTGGGAAGCAGCCTTACACATGCTGGAAGCAGGATACGGCTTCAGGTGCCTGCTGGCGTGAGACAGCATCTTCTGCTGCCAGCTTAGGCAGCTTGTAATGGTGATGGCCTTTGTCATGTGGAGCTGAAGTTCAGAGTGGAGGCTGCGCTTAAGATATAAAAACTATTGCATCCCGTTGAGCATGACTGAAACTTTGAACTCTGCATTAAAATGTTTGTTTAGGTTGCATAATTAAATGCCGGAATGTTAGAAAATGTCCAGCATACGCATCCTTATGATATGCATCCGTATTCATATGCTTCTCATGTGAGGTGATATTAATTGGGTTTACGATATGATAACATATTATGTGGAGCTTTTTGTTTTCCTTCCATGGAAGCTCCAGAGTAGGTAAGAAAGAGACTACAGATGTAGATGGGTGAGGGAAACCAAGCATTTCTTACGTTTGATCTTCCTGTAGTTCTCATTATGAATAACAAGTTCTTGCATATGATGTGTGTTAAGTTCCAGCCTCTTGGCTTTATTTAATCATCTCTAGAATGCAGAGATTGTGGCTTTAGTTTTTCTTTGAAAATGGAGCAAAAATTACATTTTATGACACTGATAACAAGACCCTGTCCAAAATGTAGACTCTGTAAGTTATACTCCTTTATATTTCCTTCAGTTCAGTGCAGTATTTCAGCTGAATTGGGATAAGTAGTAAGCCCTTGTGAAATTTAAGCTAGACTGAGCCAAAGAAAAAAATTCTCCTTTCTGCTGCCAATGAATTGTTGATTCCTGGCAACAAAAGGATTAATATTACACGAGATGGATTTTACTTGTGTGAGACTTGTGCTGCTTGTTTGCTTTCCTTCTGAACAAGTCCAAGCCCATTGCCTAATCCTTATTTCTCACAGATGGTTTATGTACTAATACTTTAATCAACTGAGAATGAAAACCTGCCTACAGTGGGATGTACAATCAGGAATCAGAACAGCATATGTATTGTAAACTGTTTAATGTATACAGAGATGTATTTGTGTGTATATACGAGCATCAAACAGATAAGTCTTCCCAAGGCTATTTTTTTTAATGCTTGAAAGAGAAGGATAGGTTACTGCCCTTACGCTGCAAGGAAGCACAAGCTCTTAAGGAGGTTTAGGAGCATAGGGAAAAGGAAGCATTCCCAGCAGGATGTGAGGTGAGAGGGATGGGGTGGAATTGCAATGGTGGGACTGCATTTCCCATCTCAGTGCTGCAGGACAGGCCCCATGGCTCCCTGTGGGTCTGGATACACACCATCATTGGGATGGATCCTGACATATCTTCTAGAGGTTAATGCTTCAGAAGAAAAAACTCGCAAACTCGAAGCATTTTACCAGGTAAGTGAAAAACCCCCCTCAGAGTTTGCTTTCTGACAACCAGTGTGCTTTGTTTGTTCATTGGGATTGCTGCCTAAAACACTATCATTTAACTTAGTAAAAGCTGTCTGGATTATAGTCATTATCCCTACTTTTTTTTTAATGAAGTGCATTAAAGTTACTCTTTCTAGAACATATTTCTGTATGGTGAGCCAAAGAAGTGCTCGAGATAACTCTTGAGATACTAAATTCCACGCTGTGAGATGTTTCTTCAATCTGATGGTTTGTTGTGCACTGCTCATTTCTCAACCCTGCTCTGAATCTCCCATCACACAGCCTGCTCTCATCCCACACACATCATTGGCCTTCCAGTCTGAAAACAAGAAGGGACATTTGCTTATGATGGTGTTTCAGAACTTAATTCCCTTAAATAGCCCATCTTGTTATTCTAGTCAGTGTCCATACATCCCCTTCTTCCCCCCCTCCCAGTACATATCCATTAAATCCTTGTTCTGGAAATAAGTTTAACTTATGACATAACTTATGTCCATTCATGTGTCTTTGTTCAATAAAATTATAGAGGAGGGGATGTCCTACGCTGTCTACATCTGATGAGGGTACTACTTCAAAGGCCAACTACTATGGAAGTGGTATGGAATTGATTCCTAATGTTTTTAAACGAAAGCCTTTGTCTGGTACTGTGTGGATGATGGGAGTAGAATTGGGAACTTTGAGACTGAGATAAAAGGAGATGAGAACAAACATCGTGTTATTGTTGCATTCGGGAGGCCTGGAGACTGACCCTGAGCTCAGGAAAAGTAGAACAAAGCACAGAAACAGTTTTCTATCTGACAGTGAGAAAAGAAGAAAACTGAGCTATGTAGCATGCAGAGGAGGTAAGTGTATGCTAAGCTCCCATTGTTTCTTCTGGCACAGGGGTGAGTGTGAGCTGCATCCCTGCTGGGCTCACTGTTTTAAATTGTAAAACTCCCCTGCAGGTAGAGTTTCAATGGAAAACATTGTTTTTGGCTTTGCATTAGTTGGACTTTTCCTTGAAGGTTTGGACACTGCAGAATTAAGACCAGAGAGAACAATCACAAACTTGTGCACGTGCATATACACAACACTGTTAATGCTAATGGGATCTTTGTCATGAATGTTTAATGTGAAGTGTCTGTAGCATAAACAGAACTCCTATTTGCCCCAAGTTCAGCAAATGAAAGTGTTGGTTGGAGTGTATTATGTGAAGCTGGGTTTCTTGCATCAAAAGCTGTCATGCGTTAACATTGCTTATATCCTAAATTGTGAAGGGTAGTTTTGTGGTGTTTCTGCCACCTGGGTGGAAAACGTGAGACATTTTAAACTACTGAAAAATCTTACCTAGGACAGATTTGTCAGAGTAGGTGTCCATCCCACGCTTAGTCAGGACTACGTGCACACCCACATTAACCTCAGCTTATATTGGAGAATTTTGATATAGGCTCAAGGACTAAATGATATTGCTTGTGAATGGATGTAAGTCCCTATACTTAGCAAACCAGCCAAAGGTTGCTGTGGGCTGCATTCTGCCCCACAGTAAGTTACAGAGGTCCGTCAAAGTTTCTGTTTTTTTGTGAGCGCTATGCTATGGCATATCACCATTGTCAGTTCTGGTAATATTCTTGGAGCAGTTTCACTGACTTGGATTATTTCCTCCCACAGTGTTTTCATTTTAGCAGCAGCATACAGATACGAAGATCCATGAATTTCAAAGAGCGGAGGAGAAGAAAATTTTTGTACTTGGAATTCTCATTTACTGCATTGATTTTTACTTCCTCCCCTCCTCCCCCCTCCCCCCCCCTAATTCTGCCACAATTTTAGGCACAACTGGCTGGAAATAGGCAAAGGAAAGCATTGCCACAAGGTCTGCCACAGGTTTGACTGCAGAGCAAGTTCCTGTGTCTCTCCAGTTTTCTCTGGAGTCTGACCAAGGTCACAGATTTTAATGTCACAGATAGTATGAAAGACATTCTGTTTTAGCTCTGTTGCAAGGAAAGACTTAGGGAAACTGTGGGTTGTATCCCTTTTTGGGTTCTGAATTATTGCCAACTATAATATTTCTTTCTTGCATGTGCTATCTCCTGAGAATCATCCTGTGGGAATAAATCATAATCCTACAACAGAGAGCAGGAAGGAGATTTGTGCATGGAGGGGGAGGGTTGTAGATGGGGAGAACTGCCATAAATGGTTTACTTTGCAGTCCAACTTTTCTCAGAATTCACAATGTTTCTAGAGATTTGTCTAACTGAAAATCATGGGGATTGACTCCTCAGTTTTCGAGTAGGTACATCTGGAAGAAGTTGGGAGCTTGGTGTGGGGGTTCTTCTCTGCACACAAGTTTTTTGCACATCTATCATGCTGTATCTCTGTAAAATACGTATTTAATGAAATGTGCAAGAAATTGAGGAAATTAAAATCACATGTGTAAAGGAACAGGCAAGTTTTTGATCAGCCGAACACAAAACTATTTTGTTATCCTTAACCTGATTTGTTTGGTTTCTGTTGTTCCTTCAAATTTTCAAAGGCCCTCCACACAGTTTATTCTGGGAAGTTCTCAAGAAATTTCACTTCGTATTCATTTTCAGGGCAGAGTTCAAATTGAAAAAATAAAAATAATAATAAGATTCACCATTATTTTCTCCTGTGATTGATAAAGGTTTACTGAAACACTGAAGTAGTGAGGTTGCATAGTAACTGGTCCACAGTGGTGAGAAGAAGCCAATTTCAAACAGTAACCACAAGTGAGACAAATGAAGTAGAGGCACATAAGTGTGTAGACATGATAGAGTTGTCTGCAGCACTTCCTCTTGCTGGACAACACCAATACTTGTTTTTCCTTACCTCTCATGTGCTAACCCATGGCCGTATATGAAGATAGTGGCAATTTTTTGCTTCTTGATCTGTACTGCTACGTGGAAACTTGTGATTTTTATTTATTTGTTTGTTTGTTTGCATTGATTTGAGGGACGGTGGAAAAAGGCCAAAAAACCACCACCAAAAATCCCCAAATCACCAACCTCCTTATCATTAGCATGTTGAATATTTCTTAGGAAATATTTGGTGTCTGGTCTTCCTACTGCAGTTTAAATAAATAAATAGATAAATGTCTGCCCTACGTTGCCTTAACAGAGATTTCCAAGTAAATATTCATTAGAGTTTATTCAGGCGTATGTGTTCACACATACTTTCACCTTGGTTTCTTTCTGTGAAGAGCCTGGCAAGCTTTACTGTGTGAAAGTAATTTCAGAAGAGGCAAATTTTAAGCAAACGTTAGCCAATATTCATGTAAGAAATCTCATAGATACAAAGTTAAGATTTGAAATGGAAAGGTGATTCAGGAATTTATTTATGGAAAGGAAATATGTTCTCATATGACAGACACAAATAACAGAAGGATGGGATTGTGTCATTGAATTTTCTTGACTATGACAGATAAATGGTCTCCAAATAATTGTTCAGATATCTGAGTTTGTTCAGGAATGAATGTATTCAAGGAAATGACAATATCTTTCTTCATAGCTTGCAAGCTGAAATGAGGAAGAAAGCTGTAGAAAGGGGATTTCATATGGATGGGTCACCCTACTTTGCTAAGTAAAAGGATGTCACCTCTATAGTGTTTTGTGGACTAAATGGTAGTTTAGCATTTCTCATTCTGTAAGCTGCAAGAATTTTCCCTTTTGTAAGAGTCTTTGATATTCTTGTAGAGAAAATAGAATGGGAATTATGTTGCATAATGATTGTCAAACCTGGTTACAAAACATTTCTGAAGATTTTCTTTGCTGATTTTCTCAACCAGTCTTTTTCAGAGTTCCTCTTCTATGTCAGACTTAAGCTTACTCTTGATAGTGCTTATAGCATTTGCTTATAAATCTTGTTTTCCAATACTTGTATTCATCTGAGGATGCTGTTCCATTAAAACAGATCTGGTTACAAGCTCTCATAAGAAATCATGCCCTCTCCATCCACTGTGATGAGAGGAGACTTGGATATTATTATTTTGCTTTTCAGTCAAAGTAATTCTAAATATCTCCATCCCATCCAATATTCTGTGCCTGTGTATAAGCACCTTCCTTAGCAGAGAGAAATTGATTTAGTTAATTTAACTTATGTCCTTAAAGGAAACACACTGCCACTAAGGAATTGCATTGAGTAATTACATAGTCAAGCTTTTGAGTTTGTCCTCCAACTTGACTCAGGAGAGCTTCTGTTAGAAAGGCTGTACGTTCTTTCCCTGCTGAAGAAATAAAATATTTGGTTGCTAATCTGAAAGTCTGGAGATCACCATGCAAGACCCTGGAATATTTTGTTTTGTGGCAATGTACAGTCCTGTTTTTCTAGCTCTGCTATAGTTTCTTTTACTCATTTCTAAACCCCCTTTCAGTATAAGCTGGAGCTTGGTGTCAGAGTTTTTATCTTTCTCACTGATGGATAAAAATTGTCCTGGGTGGAAATACGCTCATATCTCCCAACTTAGATATGTGAAGTTGTAAACCTAGTGAGGACAGGATGATGTGCAGTGAGACTGGTTTATTTCTCATGTTGGAAATAGACTGTAGGTTGGGAAATCCTATTGCTTTGCATGAATTCTTATGAAGATATTTTGAGTATTTTTTGTAGATTACTCCCTTTTCTTTTTTATGAAATATTTCTATTAATTTACAATGCCTTTGTTACAGCTGTGATTATCTAAGTTGGCTTCATGTAGGTTTGTGTTAAGAATGAAATTAAACAGTGCTGCACAGTTGCTTCTCAACATAGAAAAAGTTTTCCAAAAATACATCCCTCCCTGGATGCATTTTTCATGTTGTTTATTTTTACTTCCTCATTCACTTACAGAACATCTGGTATTTCCATTTGCTGCAGGTAGAAACGGATTATTTAACCTCTCTGGCAAAACTTTGGACACAAAGTGAATGGTATCGATCATCAGGACAATCTAGTCTGGGTACAGGCCAAAACAGATGCATCTTTCTTGTTTTCTCCAGAGTAGACTGTGAGCTTGTGGGATTAGGATTTTGTCTTTAAAGAACATTTAATTACTTTTTCTTAATTAGCAAGTTGTATTTTTATGTAGTTAGTCTATAAGGCTCAGATTTTAAGAAATTCACTTTCTTGAAGGATCTCCATAGGCAGCCTACAGCACTGGACGAGTATTATTGCCTCATTGGCTGGTGAACAATCACTTCTCTCCAGCTCAACCTCTGTGTTGCAAGCAGCTACTCTGAGAAATTGAAGGACAGGTGACATTCCACAAAATAGTTTGGGTCCTGTCCTTTATTTTGTGTCAGTGAAAATAAGAAAAGCTTTATCCTGAAATTCTGCAAATAGTTTTCTTTTGTGCTCTTTACACCCATATGTTTTTTATGCTCTTTTACAACCATATGACAGTAAGTACCTATGATGTTAGAAACTGCCAACCTCAGGAGCAATAGAACAACCAGCATGTATACCTCCTGGTCCCACAGGGCTTCTTACCAGTCAATCTGATAAGCCACAATATGGAAACATTTGTATTAGTCTTTGTATATCATGCATCTTTACAAAGTGATGGTTGTTTGTGGTTGTTTGTGCCAGCTCCAACTCCACAGGTCATGCTGCTCTTCATGCAAGGAGGACTGTGCTGGAGGGTCCTGGAGCTGGTTTGAATGGGCTATCCATCCTTTTCTCTATGACACTTTGCTCCCTATCAAGTCCAAAACCTGAACTATTGTGAGGTGGGTGGGGAGTCCCACAAAGTGGAGGATCAGGAGCCATCTGGCTGGTTGGCTTCAGTGGCCACCCAGCCTGGTGAGTTTCTTTGCTTTGCTTCCTACTGTGATGGGCTTTGCAGCATTAGTTAGATACGTGGCATTACTCTGAGCACCATGAATGTTGAAACATTGACATGCTAGCGATGTTATTCTGATGTCAGTGCCAAATGCATGAAAAGAAAATAAAAACAAAAAATGAACCTTCTGGAAGAAGTGCTTTGTGCATGTATTTTTGAACAGGAATTATGTGTTTTGAAGTCTTTCTCAGAAAAAGAAGTCTAAATCTTAAATGGAAATATTCTATGGCCATTTTGAAAGCCATTCCCTCCATTCCAGCTGATACAACAACTAGAACCCATTTCCACTCCCTCTCTTCTATCTGTTTCCTTTCAGTGAAGCCTCAAGAAAGTATTTCCGCTCCCTTACCCTCTTTAAATGAGGAGGCTGCCTGATATCCCTGCGATCTGCACTCCTTCAGGAAGCAGAATAAAAATCGCAATGGGATAACTTGTTAGTTTACACACGTGCACAGCTCCTTTATCCCCAGGACACAGGCAGCTGGTGAGGGTCTGTGTGTGCTTGAGCTGCCTCAGAAGCCCTGCGTGAAATGTATCTGCTGTGGGGGAGATGCATGAGTTTTTTTCAGCACACATCTTTGAAAATATGAGAGCTTAAGAAGAACTGGGTCACATCTGACTGCTACCATCTGGCCCACTTCACTCCAAGATTACCCAGGAATGTATTTCACATGTGCCTTTGGAACAAGATTGTGAGCTGCCAAAAAAGAAAATATTTTGCAGCTGAGCATTGTGTTTCAGTCTGAACAGTTCAAATGCAGTAACCAAAAGAGGATTCCAGCGCTAGGGATCACGAGGATGGTTCGGACTCAGCTCCTTTATTTTGTCGGAGTGGTTTTGTAAGACAGATCCCATCGTTTGTTGTATTTGGTTTGGAGGTCTCTGGGGCTTGATACAGTGGTTTCCCAATGGCGATCTGTCTTCTAAACGCAAGTCCTCGGTAGGGAGTTGATCTTGTACTGAGTTGTACTAACTCAGTGGGGAAGCTGTTGCCAAAAGGCTGTACCCCCGTGTCTTAGTTTTTGTGTGCATAGAATGAGGAAATCTTGCTTCTGTAAAACTGAGGTGGGCTGCCCTGCCACGGTTTTGTGTAGAAGTAAAGATTTAATAACGTGCATTTATTACGTATGGAAATGTGTGTTGTGGTGTTGTTATTTATTTGATTAAATGAACAAATTTCTCCATGAAAAACAACATGTAGACAGGAACCCGAATGATTAAAGATTGCATAGAACACGTCATGCTTGAGCTGAAGTAGGTTCAATTCTACATAGCATGAGAAAACCTTCTCAGTAAAATGTCAACTCTGAGGGACGGCAGCATTTCTCCTTGCCTCCGTCTGGCAGTTTTGTAAGAGGGAAGAGAGCTTTAATTTTTTCTTGTTAATTATTTTAGGCTTTATTGAGGTTTGAAACCCAGAGCGCTCTCACTTACTGGCAGCATTTGAGCGGCGTACAGCATGCAGCTGGGGAAAGGTGTGCAGCATTCAAACTACCCAGAGCCACCCATCCCACGCTTTGCAGAGAGGGAAGGTGCTCGGTGGGAGCAACTTGATACTTCAAAGCTGCACATCAGGCAGAGCTTTGAAGCTGCTGCACCTACAAAAGTTTTATCTCTCTCTAACCCTACTGTTACCAAAACAAGTAAAGAAAAAGAAACCCATGAACTGTGCAAAGTTCTCCCATGGCAAAGATGTGTTTGCCATAATTTGAAACAGTTATGAAGCTGTTAGGAAACATTATTTTTCTTCCAAAATGGAAGAATTTGATAACTTCTATGCTTCAGTCTATGCTTCTAAATAATACCAGGTTCCAAATACAAATAGTGAAAGTGGTGTTTTGTGGCTTTGCTGCAGTCTGCAAGCACTGAACAGGATCAGAAGGAAATCAGAAACTATACTCATTTAATTATTTCTTGATTCGCTCTGCCCAGTAATACTGGCGTAAAGATAAGTTGTGTTTTTCATAATAAATGGCAATTAATCTCAGCTTTCTCTCAAACACACCCAAGGAAGAGGACGGCACCAAGCTACAAATAGACTTACTCTCAGATCATGTTTTGCTGGGAATATCTGTGCTCCACCCTGACGATCTGTGTGAGCCAGTTGTTAGTAACTACTCGTAGCTCTCACTGAGAGACAAGAGTGAGATTTCTATAGGCTGGGTATCATTTTCTTAACAAGCTTTTACAAAACACCCTTTGTTGGTGTGTTGAAGATTTCCTTTGTTGGTCTCAGAGAATCTACAGCATGGGAACATCATTCCTTTATAGTAGGAAATGATTAATCTCTGTTTGCATTGTCAAGGAATAACTTTTTCTCATCCTCTGCCAGCCCAAAATCTTCCTCAAAGCATCAGTAAAATCAGTAAAAAAGTGTGAATTTTTCTGTCCATAAACTGTGTTCACGCCCAAGGCCCTTTTCAGAGCCGAAAAGCAGAGTTTCCACTTCATATCTCCTTAGGGAGCTGTGGGGCATGTAGGATTTTCAGTTCGTGTTTTCTGGGCTTGATAGATGGCTTTCACCTGAAATAAAAAAGATATTCCTTTCCGTATGTGCCATGACCATTTCAGTAAGGAATTTGGATTTTCTTTCTGGTGAAAGAAAAAGTCATGTAACACAAAAGTTGAAGTAAACATGGCTATTCTTTCTCTTGTATCCTTGGGCATTTCTTGAGTAGTTTGAGGGTATTTCTGTACACTTGGGTCTATATCTTGTTCTGTGCTGAAGTCCTGAGCACATGTAATAACCTCTTTAGATACTCAACTAGAACTGCAAGGCTAAGGTAATGGCAGAGTTTTGCCAACTTTACAAATAATGCAATTAGTTCAGGCTGTTTTATAATTTTTCCCTCTGTTATTCTATATACTTTCCTTGCACCCACTCAGAAACATATACTGCAAATGTATCTGAAGAACCAATTTTTGTTCAAGAATTTATCAGATAAGAGCGTGCTTTTTGACTTCAAACCTGCTTGGCACTAGGTGGCACTCTGCTATAATCTAAATTAGTTAGTCTTAGTTTTGAAGTTTGGTAAACATTTTAGCAATAGGAACAACAAAGAGATTAGATTCATCGCTAAGTTACCAGGAGAGATACTCATGCTGTGATATGGGGGGTGAATTTTTACCAGATTGTAGAACTGCCCCTGGATGAGGGAGAAGGAAGGAAGGTGTGCGTGTGCATATTCTCATAGTACCTTTGATTGTACTTACTGCTGAGAAAGCAGTGTGGTTTTCAATGGGGGTAAATAGTGGGGAAGTTTTATAGTCTAAAATAATTCAAGACCGCATCACTAGAGAATATGACAGGCATTCTGGGAATGCTTGGGGAAAAGAAAAAAAAAAGAAAAGAAAAAAACAACCATTCTGCGCTGTTTGTTCATAGCTTATTTTGGGACTAGGAGACAGGAAGTTATAGTATTTATAATTTTCATTTTTTTGCATTGCCTTTTTAAATTATTATTTTAGTGGACTGGATGTATGGTGCATGAGATTTTATCAAGAGGTGTATTTCTGGGATAGATATTGCCTGGATGGATGCAAGGTCAATTACGTGAGAGGGTAAGGTAATGGTGGTGGCTAGCAAGGTGGAGATGTTTGCAGAGTGAATCATTAGAGAAGTGATTGGAAGTGAAGGCTGCAGGGCATGAGAACTGGAACTGAATTTCTGGTGAGACTTTCCTAGAATCATTGAATGGCCTGGGTTGAAAAGGACCACAATTATCATCTAGTTTCAACACCTCTGCTGTGTGCAGGGTCACCAACCACCAGACCAGGCTGCCCAGAGCCACATCCAGCCTGGCCTTGAATGCCTCCAGGGATGGGGCATCCACAACCTCCTTGGGCAACCTGTTCCAGTGCATCACCACCCTGTGTGTGAAACACTTCCTCCTAATATCTAACCTAAACCTCCCTGTCTCAGTTTAAAACCACTCCCCCTTCTCCTATCACTATCCACCCTCATAAAAAGCCATTCCTCCTCTTGTTTATATGCTTCCTTACTTCAGAGTGAGGCGTTGTGATCCATCCAAGCCCTAATTCCAAGAGGAGGTGTTGTCTGGGAACAGCGTTCAAGTTCTGCTTACATGACATCAGCAGTGTGGCAAATGGAAGAGGAGTGTCTCAGTTATCACACACCTGGGAACAAACACTGAAATATTGTCTTGTGCGGCTGGATCTGGAAGCAGTGGGATTGTGCCATAAGGGCAGCTGGCATCTAGAAACTGAGCCTTTCTCTGCAAAACCTTTTTACTTATGGATGAGACAGTTTGTGTTTGCTGCTTGTCAGGAAGAAATGAATAGTCTTAGAAAAACTCAACTTGCAAATGCTTTTTAAAAAAAAACGTGACTTGGAAAATGACAGTCAACCATTGATCTGACATCACTGCTATTTCTGGACAGCCTCAAAGGAAGGGTGACCCATTGCTCAGAACACAAACCCAGCCCTGGGATTACTGCTTTGATATTGAAGCAGATGATCCAGATTTCCTGCATGACTATGAACACCAGGGCTGAATTCAGCTGCTTTAACCTAACTCATCCCCTAGCTCACTTACTTTAGGAGCTGAGACTCTGCAACAAATGCATGATGAAAGATAAAACGTGAGATGGGGAATTGAGATGTAAGCTGGAGAATGTCTCCACTCAGACCAGGAGAGTAAGGGCCTACAGCAGGTGCCTCTGCAGAACAAATGTATTTAGTATAGACTGGCCATGTGTCTACATGTGTTGTGATAGTGAATGCTGAATTTTTAATGTTGGTCTGCAACCATTTCAATTTGTGTTCTGTTCCTAACATTGAAGGCTCCATCCTGAAAAAGCTTTTCTTCTGCTCCACATCAGTCAGTTCTAACAGCCCCAGGTGACTGGTGACATTTTCCTTGGCTACTTCCACGTGTAATTTGTTTAGCTACTTTTTCTCAATAGTCAATTTACAGCTTTTGTTTTCCTCCCTTAATTTTAAGGCTTGTGTGATGCTATTAAGACTGTTCTGATAATTTAAATACTTACAAACTGTTAGCTTCCATTTCTATTTCATAGCAGACATTTGGTTCATTTTTTAATGGCGAAAAGATCAGTGTGGATTTCTTTTTTTTTTTTTTTTAAAGGGGAAAGAAAACTCTGTGCTTCTATCTAGAGAAATTCTTGCAAAGAAAGATAAATCCACTTGGGAATGAATGACTATCTGTGCAATGCTTGATATGTAAAGATAATTTATTCTTTAATATTTGGGTGCATTATTGCTTCCTTCCTTGCAAAGATGACATTACAAAAAATTCCATATGTATTCAAATCCATCTGAAGTGGTTCATTTTGAAATATGCCTGATCTGAGTGTACTTTGTAGAAGAATACAATTGCAATTGGTTGTTTCAAATCAGTCCAATATGTGGTGGAATACTGGTAAAATACACTGAGGCAGCCTGTCTTGCAGTGTATATTTCTGCTGGCAGAGACCTACATCTCCTTGGCCAGGCATTCAGAGCTGGGATATAGTCTAGATTCCCAGCAAATTCTCAGTGAAGTTTCTCGAGCACAGAGCCAGAGATCAAACTGAAATAAGGCTCTCTCTCAGAAATATCTTTAAAACTGTTTGAATAACCTAGTGTATACAAATATTTTAGGTCAACTATCATATTCTCCCAAGACTTGTGGGCGTTTCTGACCGAGTGCCAGAAGCACTGAATCTCTAAAGAATGGAACCAATGCTGATTTCGGACTTCCACTACTGTGTCAGTGAATCCACCCACGTCTTGATAGTGTCAGTGCAGTGTGATGGAAAGTTTTAATTACCATTGGGCTCTCGTGTTGTTTTACTGATTTTGTGTCTGTGTTGCAAGAGAAAGGAGAGGGTAGTAGCCAGGGATGTAATTCCAAAAGAAATCATCCAGGTGTTTGAAGACAAACCCATCTTGTCTCAGTTTGCAAAGTGGTACTGAGAGCCTGTCTTTCAATTTTTTTCACCTTTAAAAGATTGGCGTTAAATTAGAAGATAAACAACCGTCAGCAAGCTCTTCAGTCACATTCCTGAGGCCCTATAGCATCACATCTGTGAACAGCACACACCCACTCACATGCTTCCTCAGAGCCACAGACACATTGAGATTCTCTGTTGATGGGAGCAAATATGCCTTAGGATGAATTATACAGAGATGAGCCCAGATTAACAGGCTGTACCACCAAGCAGCTACCAGTGTGGTTAAATTTGTGGTGCAGACAGAGCTTAAGCTGGTGTCTCACTTCATCATGGCAACCACTGTGCAGTCTGCTGACCGTCTCTATTTAAGTGTTTTGGCAGAATCCTGTTTAAAATTGGAAGGAATGCTTTTAATAGTCTGTACATTTCTGTTGGAGGCCTGCATTCAGGATACAGTTGCATCCCGCTCATATGTAAGTCTGATTGGAAAGCACAGTATAGGATGGATATACTTTGTGGCTACAGGACGTGAGCAAGACAGGCTTAAAGTACCACTGGCTGAAAGACAAAAGATTCAGACATTTTAAGGTTATATGCCAGATTTAGATCCTTCACATATGAAAGCAGCAGTAACTTTATTGAAATCAGTGGTGTTAATGTGCTGCAGAGCACATGAATAGCTTCTGAATGCTTAATTATTTGAACCAAAGCACATCCATGCTTTTATGTCACTTTGGGATACTGTATGTGGAGCTGTGAACCTCCTAAGAAGCCACCACAGTTGCCAGCTGCTGCTAGCTTTCACACAGGAGAATTTAGCTCATCTCAAATTCACGCAGCAGTTTGGAAACAGCAAAATCCTTTGCTGCTTTAATTTGGTATCTGAAGAGGGGTACAGTTTCTGTATATCTCCACTCAGGTGCTTGGTGTTGTTGAAAGGGCATCTGGTCATCTTCTGAGTTTTGTGCAGGTAGAGAGAGCGCTGTGGGTTGCACATAAAATGTACGGGGCTCGCTTTGCAAGCAGTGTTTGCAAATGCTGTATCCGGGCTGTGTCAGCGTGTGGGTTGGATGAAACGGAGCTGTCAACCACAAGAATTCACAGCTTAACTTTTGGTCCCTTCTCTCTTTTCTTTGCCCCATTTCCCAATTAAAGTTCAATAAGGAGAATTTATTTTCTTATTGAATATTTGGCTTCTTTTTGTATTTTATTTTCTGGCTCACAAACTGAACCGACACTCTTGGATTGCACTATAAAGATTTTCTTTACAGCTACCAGGACTAGATTATTTATTATTTTTTTTTAATGAATTTAAAAATTTAGAAAACATAAGCGAGAATTGAAAGCAAAGATCTTCCCAGAAGTTGTTGGTTCCTCACGGAGACTTGAGGGAAAAAAACAGCAACAAGAAGAGCTTCAATATCCAGAGCCCACAGATAGGACCCCCAAGAATGGGCAACACTGAATCTTCTTAACGTTAGTTTAATTGAAACTAAAGCACAAGCAGAATTAGCAGAATGGTAATTGCATCCTAAGCAGAAATTATGATTTCATGGAAAAGAGTGATAAGGCAAATGCACTTGAAAAGGGAAAGTGCAAACTATCATCTACTCATCAGTATTTTATTGAATGTGAGGAAATATATTCTACCTGGAGTACAAGTGGATACGTTGCTTTGTGATGCACGCTTTTACTTTGAAGAATTGGATGGTGCCTTCTTGGCCACCTGGGCACACTGTCGGTTCATGTTCAGCTGAGCATCGATCAACACCTCCAGGTCCATTTCCTCTTCACAGTCATCCAGCCACTTAGCCCCAAGCCTGTAGTGTTGCATGGGGTTATTGTGGCCAAAGTGCAGGACCTGGCACTTGGCCTTGTTGAACCTCATCCCATTCACCTCAGTCCAATGATGCAGCTTATCTAGATCCCTCTGCAGGGCTTCCCTACCTTCAGGCAGATTGATACTACCTTTCAACTTGGTGTCATCTGCAAACTTACTGAGGGTACACTCAATCCCTTCATCTAGATCATCAGTAAAGATGTTAAACAAAATGGGCCCCAGCACTGACCCCTGGGGGACACCACTTGTAACAAGTTGTCAGCTGGGCTTAACTCCATTAACTACTACCTGTCCAGGATACGGGCAGCCAGTTTCCCCAGGAGAATACTGTGACAGATCGTGTCAAAAGCTTTGTTGAAGTCTAGATAGACTGCATCAACAGCCTTTCCCTCTTCTACCAGTCTGGTCACCCAGCTGTAGAAGGAGATGAGGTTGGCCAAGCACAACCTTCCTTTCATGAACCCATGCTGGCTGGGCCTAATCCCATGGATGCCACACACGTGCCTGTGATCGCACCCAAGATGATTTGTCCCATAACTTTCCCTGGTACCGAGGTCAGGTTGATAGGCCTGTAGTTCCCTGGATCCTCCTTACAGCCCTTCTTGTAAATGGGAGTCACACTGACAAATCTCCAATCCTCTGGGACCTCTCCAGATAACCAGAAGCACTGATAGATGGCAGAAAGCAGCTCAGCAGTCACCTCTGCCAGTTCCCTCAGCATCCTAGGGTGGAGCCCATCTGCTCCCATGAACTTATGACAGTCCAGATGGAGGAGCAGCTTTCTAACTGTCTCCAGCTGAATCACTGGGAGTGTATTCTGTGTACCATCCCAGATTTCCAGATCAGGGCATAAAGTGCCCTGAGGATAACATATTTGACTATTAAAGGCAGATGTAAAGAAGGCATTGAGGACAGCAGCCTTCTCCTTATCCTCAGTGGTCATATTCCCCAAAATGAGACCTCTTTCTCTCTACCTGCACAAAACAGATTATCCACGCTTATTCTTCAAAAAGGAACTTTGATAGTAATTTAACGTTCTGTAGTACTTAAACATATTTTTCTAACTTCTCCATGCAGAATTATGGAATCAGACATTGATTTGTGCTGTAGACATGTCCCTTCTTTTTCCTCTATTCTCTACTCTATTTGAATAATCCTTATTGGATACTTGTTGACCAGGGTTTGGCAAAAGAATTCAGAAAAGTAAAAGTTACGTGAATATATGGATAAGTGATTTGATTTTTAGAACCTGTGGTAGCGATTTCCACAGAACAAACAGCATCTTTATGAGAACATGGGCTAGAAAATGCTGGCTGAGATTAGATTTGAACACTGACTGAGGCTGACAGAGCCCTCTCTTCTCATAGCACTGCAGGAGACACATGATGAGTATTGAGAGGTTATGAAAGAAATATTTATTTGCAGATGAGATGTTGATGGTGGAGAAATAGTCAAAAAAAAAAAAAAAAAGTGGAAAAAGTTAGGAAGATACAACATTTTCAGGTTCCAATTGAGTTCTTTTTAGAGTGGCTCAAACGAGCTAATTAATCTTCTCAGGTTTTGTTGACATTAAAAAATATTGCATGATGATCTCTAGCATAAAGCCATTATTACTGGAGTATTTGATTTCTGCAGCATGTGTTTTGGGGGAATTTATTTTTGAACTGCAGTATTCTGATCCTGAGGACTTGCTGCCCATTCGTACAGTATATGCACTCCTGAAGTGCATTGTCCAGTCAAGTTGAATGCTAACAGAACTTTGCACTCTGAGATATTCTTGGGATACAAACAAAAATGCAGTGTAAGTGGGATTAGTGAAGAGATTCACTTCAAAATTGTTCTCCTAGCCTCTGGAGATAGGGACAGGAGTTTATCCTGTCTTCCCTTTTGAGAGAACTGTACCTGGGAATCTTAACCTTCTTCATGTCTGCGGCAGTCAGTCCATCACACTGGGGGACATGTAGTCTCCCATGACTTGGGGAAATACAGCCAGCACCTCAGTTGCCAGCAGCTTAACTGTACCAAAATGAGGGATTTAACAGACAAGTTCCTTTAAAGGCAATCCAAAACTATTTGGTTTTGGATCTTGACTGCACATTTTAAAAAATAAACCAACATGAAAGGAGTAAGGAAGGAAGACTGGAATGACTCTGCCTGCTGTTCACTATTTGCTACCCAAACACTTTTCAAAAAGCCAGAAAACTGGAGGAAGGAGGCTCACCTGCTGGCAGCACACTTTTCCTGTGTTTTAACATTGCAGACTGGCAGGCTAGATCTCAAAATCTACTCTTTGCATATCAGTAAAAAAAGATGTGTTCATTTCATTACAGCTCCGTTCCTTGCGTTAATAAGTCTTAAATCTTCTTTTCCTTTTGTCTGACTTTCCATTTTTAGCTTACATTTCTATATTCCTAAGGGAGGTTCCCCCTTTTCATTTTCATGCGGTCTTGATGCTGGGAATCCCATTAACGTTGTTTGTATGACCTCCGGAATGTAAGTAAATGTTTCATAGCAGTCTATCTTCTTGGCTGCTCTCCAGTGCTTGTAATTAACTCTACATATATTCCTGTATCCATTGTGCCAGCTTCAGATCTGACCTAGTAGCAGCAGTGGAAGCCAGAATAAAAAGCAAAGCTTTGTGAAAATTTAGATTGATATAAAAGGGTGCTTGTCTAATGAAAGTGCTTTGCTTGCTGATTAGTCTTGTTTGCTGTGCATACTCTCTCCTTTTAACAGTACAACAGTTGTAGGAAATAGCAGCAAGTATAAAGCAGCCCTCCTAAACTATGACTCCTACTTAAAGTATGCAAGAAAAACCCAAATGGTTGGGCACCCTTAATTTTTTTAAAGGATGGTGGGGAACATACATCTCTAGTGAGTGGGTGAGTGGGCTTAATGAACTTCTGCTTAGAAAACAAAACATTTCACTTAATAAATCATTTAAATACTTTGTCATCCTGACTAGCTGGCACAGTTTTTAAAAGTAGCTGTTTTCCAAATAATATGCCTTATATCCTTTGGTCTCTTTTTTACTATTATGTTCACTTCTGGAAAATATTCTTTGAGTCTGTATCTCTTAATACACCCAGTTCTTGACAGGACTGAAATAATTTTAGATACTGGAGAAAGATAGAACTTCTTTTAAAACTGAGATATATCAGAGGATATAATTTAATTCTTGACCAGTGCTTAGAATGGACCAGGTTCTGATCACAGCTATGCTGTAGAAATCTCTAATTACACTGAAACCAGTGCACCAAGAGAGCTGGAAGTGCAAGTTGGCCTTTATCTTATTAAGCGTCACATTAGAATTTCCTATCTTTGATCCATTTGGTTTTCATATAATCATAGAATCCTTAGAGTTGAAAGGAACCTTTAAAGTCATCTAGTTCAGCTCCCCTGCAATGAACAGGGACATGCACAGCTCCATCAGGTTGCTCAGAGTCTAATCCAGCCTCACCTTGAAAGTCTCTAGGGATGGGGCATCCACATCCTTTCTGGCCAACCTGTTCCAGTGCCTCATCAGCCTCAGTGTAAAAGACTTTTTCCTTGTATCCAACCTAAATCTCCACTCTTTAATCTGGAAGACACTTCCCCTTGTTCTATCACAACAGATCCTGCTAAAGAGTCTGTCCCTTCTTTCCTGTAGTTTCCATTTAGATATTGGAAGGCCACTATCAGGTCACCTCACAGCCCTCTCTTCTCCAGGCTGAACCGCCCCAGCTCCCTCAGCCTGTCCTCATAGGAGAGGTATTCCATCACTTGTATCATTTTTGTGGCCCTCCTCTAGACACGCTCAGAATCTATGCTCTCAGTTTATCTTCTTTTTTTAATTACGTATATCTAACCTTGATTAGCATAACTATTCAAAAACAAAGGCTTTCTTACTGTTTCTAAGTTTAGTCTATTAACATGCATTAGACACCACTTGCAGAGTAATGTTAGTGGCTCAGACAGCCTTTGTATAATACTCCTGTTGATGGTTTTTATATATGTCATGCACCTGGAACAGATGTTTTCCCTCCTTCTTTCACCATTCACCAAAAATATCTGAGAGAAAAATGAAAACACAATTAGTATGCATGTCTATCCAATTAATTTAAATAAATTAGCATTAAAATTGATTCTAGATTTGTTTAGCCACTTTCTGCAGTAACCAAAAATAATCTTGATGTGGGACTGAAATTCATCAGATGCCTCAGTTAGCAGAGATGCGTTTTCAGAATGGGAGTCTTTATTACAAGATGGTAATTCAGTACAAGAACCAGACTGCTTTCTGTGAGATGTGTAAATCTTTGGACTTCAGTCACCTGGTAAAATGGTAGAGAAAAGCATTCACTTGAAATAGAGAGAATCACAGTCAGTTGAATCTTCTGAGATTTTTGGAAGAAGACAATGCACATCCACTGGATGTAAGTACACTTGCCACTATGGACTATAAAAAACTTCACTAAGCATTACTTAGCACAGCAGTTCCTAGATGAGATACTTTTAATACACTGGAAATATATATTACAAGTTGTTAGAGGCTCAGGGAAGAAGAAATTATCATTCATGGTCAAAGGATGCAGCATGGGGGATGGCGTATTGCTGAGTGCAATGAGAAAAAGGGATGATGTTTGGACATTTGAGGAGGACCCTGAATTTGTGTTGAGGGGCGCTTCCTCTTTGTTGGCAGCTAAGGTGTAGAATTCGTCTTTGGTCTTCCTTAGCTTTTGCTTTCCTTATGTGCTGTTGTGATGAAATTGATGAACAAAATACATCCTCTATACAGTGCTCTTCCACAGCTGCCACTGTTTTTTCTAATCCATATCAAATTTTCCAGCTCTGCTAGAGACCATGCAGATAACTGTGATGACAATGTGGTGGCAAGTTTAGAGAAACTCTCCTATGAAATAGGTCTGATGCCAGTTCCAATCATTCTCCAACCAAAATTACACACATAAATATTCAGAATTGTCTGTGATCCCATAGCTAAATAGCTAGCTGTTTTGTACTTTGAATGTTGTTTTAAATTAGCTAGGACATAACTTTTCTCTGGCTTTTAGGAAGTATCATGTCAGTGGGGCAAAAAAATAAAATATGAGAGCTTATATGGAGAACATTATTCACTCAATCACATTATGATAATGGCTTGTGAGTGTTAAAATATTGCCTACTCAGTGTGGTTGAGAAAAAATCCAAAAAGCTGAAGGCTTTGCAATTAGAATTTGTTGTGGTTTGTTGCATTTTCATCGTCTCTAGACAGTTTTCTGCAGCTCAAGATCTACCCTTCAAATCATTACACTGCAGTCTGTGACATGGGGATTTTATCATCCAGGAAGAGGGGAGCCTGGGTTCTGTACTAGGACAGCTCTATTCCCCCTTCCTTTCACTTTTGGCTTTGATTTTATGCATAAAGCCACTAAGCCATCAAGCACAAATAGATGGAAGCTCCCTTGTTGCTGTAATGAAGCACTTAAAAATAGTAACTAATACCAAGCCATTTTAAAAAAAGATACAAAATGAATCATGATCATTTTCCCTTTCCTCCTCCAGAATATCAGCTGTTAATCTTCTTCCTCCCATGGGATAATGATATAAGATCCTTCAACCAGCAGGTAAAATCTTGAGTTGAACCAGAATACTAAAGAAAACTTATTCTGAGATAGTCAGAAAGATTTATTAAGTAAACCTGAGTCAGTCATTTATTTTCTTCTTAATATAAAGCCTGAGCTTTCTGAAAGCTGACAGCTTGGAACTTGTACCTCAGTGCAAAACAACAATGTAAACATGTCTTGTACTTTTTTTTTTTTTTTTTAATGAAATGATGCCATGAGCAATCTATTTTGCTAGCTTAATAAAGTTGTTGCCAGCATACCAGTGAAAATGATGGATTACGCTGTGATTTGCTCATACTTTGTATAAAGTTTAGTATACTCCTATACACAACCTACAGTTGGTAGGCTTTAAGGAGTCTGCAGAAACAAATATATACGTGAGAATTATCATTAATTACTTGCTGTTTGTCTATCTTTTCCTGCATGAGTAAACATTTGGGGTTTTTTTATGCTATTTGGCAGTTTATTGCTTCAACATTTGAGACCTTGTGAGCTCAGCAGGTGTGAGGCAGCCACTTGTGGTACCAGTCATGATGTTTTTGCTGCCTCTAAAGAGATCACCTCTGGTCAGGGTATGACACAGCAGTGTGGCACCAGTGCCCTTCTGGCAAGGATACAGTATTAATGTCATTGATTATGAACTTACTGCAGCAATCTTGCCAAAATTGAGACTTACTGTATGATGCAGGTAGCAACGATGGCCATGAAAGTTGCTTCCTTTCGTTTGTAAATAGAATAGCAATAATAATAAAGAATATTTTGCCCTTTTTGAAAATATTTAAAAATGAAAATTTGAATAGCTGTGCAACAGAAATTGAAAACTGACATTTGGAAGGGGTTATAACTTTGATTGGGAAAGACTTTGGAGAGTTTCAGTGGAAATTGAGTTTGATTTGGCCAACATTCTGACCTCTGAAAAGTATAAAGTGGATAATGCCCAATAAGTTTTTTCCACTGAGTTCGTATGGATGTATTCATCATGCATTCCAGTGTGGATAACGAGCAATATTATGAAATAGGAAATGAAAATCTACAGGAACCCATGGTGCTGGGTTTCTTATAAACCCTCTGCCTGATGAGCTGTGCAGGACAGACAGCTGCGGTGAGCCACCTGGGAACCAGTATTCCCCAACAATCTGCAGATAAGATGAGGGCTTTAATGGAGACACGTTCCAGTGTCTATAGGTTACTGGTGCTCAGAGATCATCTGCCCTTCCAATCTGTTTGGTCTCTTTACACTTAAGAAAGCCTGCACTGCTTACAGCTGGGAGGGAAACAAACTGCTCTTACGTGCTAATCTTCCCATTCCAGACACTGGTTAGAAATAAAGGCCTAGATGAAACTACCTTACATATGCATTGTCCTGTCTTTACCTGGGTTATGCCCTCTTTAGTGAGAAATGTTTGTGATAGGAGGATGGTTGAACTGGATGATCTTGTAGGCCTTTTCCAAGCTTGGTGTTTCTGTGATTCTGTGATTCTTTGATGCCCTGGTCATGAAATTCCTCCTGACGAGGAATATTTAAACTCCATTTTAGTATGTTTTTCTTCACTGTAATTAGAATCGTTTCCTAATGTCTTCCTTATATAGGAAGATATTTGTTGTCACACAAAACATTTGCATCCCCTTTTTTTTTCCTTTTTTTTTTTTCTTTCTTTCTTTTTTTTTTTTTTGTAAGACTGTTCACCTTTTTCTCATCTTTTACACAAAATTCTCTGTGATCATAGCAACTAGCTTAGATAGTCAGTCCAGCAGGAAAATATCCCAAGAAGTCCAGAGAGTTACAGCCAGGTGGTTCATATTCTCAGAGCAGGAATACTGAAAGGAATCTGCAAAAAGGGACTTGGCCTCAGAAAGCTTATTTCTTTCTTCAAGAGAGACTGACCTGGGGCTGCAGCTGAGGATCTGAAGACTAAGTAAACAGGAGAGAACAAGATTCCTTATCTGTTTCAACCCTAGTGTGACATTTCTTGAGAAGCTGGAAAGGCAAAAGCTAGCAGGAAACAGGAGGGCACAAAGGAAAGGATATCATCTGGGAGAACCCATGATAAAGGTATGGTTTGCACTGAATTGTTGTCTTTACTGGGAATACCACTGATACCCCTGGGAGTCAATATGCTCTTTCAATAAATTCCTCTCCCTTCTTTATGAGGAGGTAGAACTTCAAAAAGAAAATCTATTCTTATTTAAAATGGTAAATTATGAGTATAAAATTTATTCATATTTTCAAGAGTATCCTAAGAGAATGTCTATGCTTGACAGAATTTCTAGGCATTTTTCTATGACAAAAAAATATTGTATTATTCTCCATTAACCATCCCCAAAGACTTTGGTTGCTCTCACAAGTAGTATAGAGCTTTTCACACATCAGGGGATAATTTATTTCTTGAATTACTGAATGTAATTTCACTGAGTTTTATATTTTAGCCAGGATTTATTATGGTGCAGTCTCTAATTTATGTTTAGCTCAGGTGAATAATTCTTTACAATTGTCACCATAATGATGATTGATTTGGGGGTCTCCCCTTACAAAGCACTGGTGCAGTGAATCCTATTTTATTCTGAATGGGAACTACAACAAAAACACTGCTGTATTTGACACTTCCTTGCAGTACTAGGTGGGGCCAATTGAATTGGAAGTTGGCTGCTAAGTAACTACTCTCTGTGGCTTTTACCTTCTCTTTTTTTTTCACATAAAAGTCAAGGGTAGAACTCAGCAAAATTTCATTTTGGGGAATTTGACTATGTCTTCGCTTACCTCCTCTATGATAGTGACAAAGGAATTAAAAATTATCTGCATTGCTGTCTTTATGTCTACAGAATGACAGTAATTATCTAACTTTTCAGAAGAAATGAAGAATATCTAGATTTTTTTCCCAGTTACAGTCTCCATCTCCCCTTAGAGCTTCGGATTTTGTTTTTTGAAGTGTTTGTTCAGTATTATTTGTGTCCGCTATAGGAGTTAAAGTAACTAAAAGCTGGATATTTGGTATTAATAGTATGGAAAGATTATGCTCTACTGACTAAAGCAGCTTTGTGGATTGCTTGTACAAATAAAATACAGGGGCTGCTCAGTTCTGAGAAGGTGGTTGGGAGACGTCAGAGGCACAAATAAGGAATAAAAAGAAATCAGTGTCCAAGTAGCTATTACTTCATTTTGCAAACTGTGCTAGTACTGGGTAAATTTTAAGCAATTTTGACAAAGGAGATCCCCAGTGAATCTTGAGATCTGTTGTTACACTAGATTGATTATAGTTCACCTGAATGTGACTTTAATTCAGGTTTCCACTGAAGGGCAAAATGGCATTCAATGCTGCATAAGAGTGCAAATCACTCCGGACATGCACACTAAAGACTAGCCAAACTTTATGACCCTGCACAGCACAAATTTAAAAACCTTTGTTTCTGCACTGAGCCTGAAACAGTACTACATCAGTCATGGCTTCAGCTGAGATCCTAAAGGCTTCTGATGACTCAGCCTAAGGGCAAAGGGTGCCTTTAGATGGAACAGGATCTGAAGATCAAAACTCTGGAGGTTCTAGAGTTTGCTGCTCTCCTTTTATCTCAGCTTTATGAACAGTTATATAATCATGGATTAGAAGTATTAAACCATCTTAAAGAAACACAAGCATGTAATTTTGTCCAAGTTACCAGATGACAAATCCAGATGTATTTTGTTCCAGATGTAACACAGTAAACTGTTTCTTGAGAATCTATTCCTTACTTGGTTAGGGCTGAGCAGCCAAATGATTTAAAGAGAAATTGTAAAAATCTGAGGGCTTCTCCTCCTCCCTTGCATATTGCAGTGGATAATATGTCACAGGTTTTCCTGATGATCTACTTCAGATTTAATCAGGTTTCATTGCATGCAGCTCACTATGCTAAAGACATGTATGCTTTATATGATTGTATGAGAATTATAGCAAGGGCTTAATCTGGCCATATGTAATTCCAGTAAGTAATTTTAAAATATAAATTTAGGTGTTGTTTGTGTTGGTAAGATTCGTGTATCTGAGTCATTCATCTGTTCCAAAAATAATGATTTCAAATATTGAAATATTTATTATACATTTAAAATTAAAATTGATGTTGAAATTGCAGTTAACAACTATTAGTATCAGCAGTAAAAATATCATTCTATAAATTCACAAGTAAATGCTTAATTATTTGGAATACATTTCAGGGGAAATGTGAAAAAGGACATTCAGGCATGAAATCAGGAGTCAAAAGCTAAGGCATATGCTGAAAAACATATCCAAGTAATTCAGGTCTGCTTCAGAGCTGTAAGATTTCATAGATGAATCTGGGCAGCTTGCATGATTCTTCTCAATTTTAGTATCTCCTCAGTTTTGCTGTTGGCCTTCATTTTCACCACTGGGCACCCACTGCCTTCACCTACACCTTGCACTGCTGGGGAAGTGGCAGGATGCATTCAGCAGCTGCTGTGCACTGGGCTCACCAGCCTTGTATGAGGACTGCCAGGGCAAGCTGAAGCCTTCATCTGAGCTGGCATCTGTGGTTTCCAGCCACGAGAAAGGATTACAGTTTGATATCTTCTGAAGTGTGCTGTAAGTGGCTGTAGGCAGGCAATTTCTCCCCTGGCCACCCAGCATTGTATTATTTTGTATCTATATTTTCCAGGTTAAGCAATGATAATAAATGCTTGTATTTAGCTCTCTCAAAGCCAATTTTGATGGCATCTACCTTGTTTGCACTGATTGATACAGCTACAGAGAAGAGGTGCTATCTCTGACTGGGAAAGCTAGGGGTCGGAAGACCCAGTGTAATTTTTTTATTGTATGTAAACATTGCGATGCACTCCTGTGCAAGCATGTTTAGTAGATTTTTATTTCTGTAGATGTTCTCTTTTTCTTCTAGATGGGATGCACTTAAACAAGGATCTATTTCCAAAAGACAGATGGCATTTTTCACCAGGGGCTTTGAAGAAAGGTTGTAATATTTTACAGGCCGTCTGCAAACATCAGATGCATCACAGTAAAAAAGATTTAATCTGTTAGGGATTTCCTATTCAAATGTGCCTTCTAAGTATGTCATTCAAAGTACATTGATTGGGCAAACCAAATTTCCTAGGGATCTGCACAGAAAACAACCGAGTATTGATCTTTTCAACCTGCTCTTCATTCACAGCTTTCTTAGTAGATAGACTTTTATTTTGTGATCTGCAGAATAAATTTTTCATCAAAATGTATGCATTTTGTAAGTTTTTACCTTGTAATTTTTGGTAGGGAGTAATCACGGTCTTCTATATTCTTTCCCTACTTTGCCATCTGTTCCCTGAAGTCTGGGTGTTGTGCTTTAGAGATAATAGCTAACTAGCCTGACCCTATGAGTGGCCATCATGTGTCCAGTCCTGGCAGAAGGCATCATGTTTGGAGTAAGCATTATGATTTAGTATCCTGGGGTAGATGTTCAGAGTGGGAGTGTTTTCTAGCTTGGCCTCTTCAGCAGCCCTGCCAATAATCCCAGCAGGGAAGAGGTTACTCTGCCACAAGCCCAGCTGTCACCTTTGGTTCTCAAGTTTACTTGTAAAAAGCCACTTTTGCCATGAAAGACAATAAATATTTAAATTAGCTTCTCTTACCTATCCAAACAGACTGAAATTCATCATGATCCATCAAGAGATTTTTATTCTGGTTGTTTAAAAAGCACAGAAAACAGCTTGTATTTGCTAACTGTTTATTTCAGTGAATATCAAGTGCAAAAGAGTGGGCTGAGTTAGTACTTTACATTAACAAAGAAAGGGAGAGGAAAATACAGTGGCTGATATCATTGTTCAGGCTTATACTTTAAGTAATGTCACATTTGTGGTAAAGAGATAAGAAGTGACAAGTCTGCAATCCCCTCAGGGAGCTGATAAGTGAACTACTGGAACAAATGGAAGGAGGATTGTGAGACTGGGAGGGAAGAAAATTAAGACTGATAACATATGGAGACGTGCAGCCATTTCTTCTGCTTCCCAGAGCTTAATTTTAGCTGGTGATATTTTTTTGGATGATATAATAATGAACAAAATGTTATTGCTTAAAGTGTTGGCAAGAGGAGGAATTTAGCAAATGACTGTGGCGTGTGGGTCACAAGAATGGAGAACTGTAATTGGCAACTGCCACCAATACAATTTTCTTGTATACAAAAGAATGGTAATTTTATTCCTAACTCTAAACAAACAAACAAACAAACAAACAAATAAAACTCAGTGAACAGGAGAACTACATACCATAATATGTTTAATTACATCAAGCAGTTATATGTATTTTGAAATCATATATGCAAGTCCTTTTGCTGCTCTTTCATGAGGCATTTATAAGATTTGCAGAAAGTGATTTCTGTCAAGGAGAGAGTCAGAATGAAGGGATCCCTGAGAGGCAATGATGCTCAGAAACTTTAGGCAGGACGTGAAGAACAGCCTGCTATGCCATCTGCTATTGAAGCAAGCTGGGCTCTAGCAAGGCTCAGATTTATTCATCAGGGAATATTAATCTCTCAACAGAAGAATGAAAGCAGCTTTTTTGATTTAGCTTTATCAGATGTATCAGAACAAGACATGCTTCCCAATTGCCAGAGATTCAACAGAACTTAATAAATAAATAAATAAAATAGTGTCTTTGTGAGAGGTGAATGAGATGATATTCTCCTGCTCTTTAACATAGAGCACAAATGTCTAAGCAGAGGAAAGAAGTGAGAAGACTGCTGTCCCTCTGTGGTCTTCATTGTGTCTCCCTTACCTCATGGCCCTTTTTCTTTCCTTTACAATTTGTAGTTGTGTTCACTGTCAGTTTTTCCTACTCAAGAACTTGCTGACATCTGCTGTTTCAACAGTTTTCCCTGCTCCTTTTCTTCCCTACATTATGTTTATTCTTTTGCTTATCTAGTTCAAGCCCTGTCAAAATAATTCCATTTCACATGTGCTCTACATCACAAACTATTTATTTCCTCTCTCCTATTCAGAAAAGCCCACCAGCTGACGATCAGCCTATAGGCCTTCCTCCAATATTTTCCCAGTTTACCCATTAACCTCTTGGGAACTGCAAGTTTTCTCTTTGGTTTACCTCCTTACTCTCATCAGTCTTTCCTTCATAACCAGAAACTAGTACATCACCTTGCTTACAGACCCTACAGCAAAGAAAAGAGATGGCCTGAACATATTCTGAGTTAATGGGGCTTATCTGAATTTTTTGACATTGATCAATTTGCCCTGAGTGACTTTGAGGTAGAAAAAAACTCAGTCTCAGCACAGGTTTTCCTGTGCAAACACAGGACCTGATCAATGCAAGCTCAACATAAGACCTTCAGAGGGAGCAGCACTGCTGTCTGGTACAACCAGGCATGCTGGAAACTGGGCATATCTGTAAGTGTTAAGCACCAAACTCCCAGCATCACCTAGACGTAGTTCTGGCTGTTCATTGACATTTCAGTGTGGATTAAATCTAATCAGCTCTGAGGCTGGTGGTTGAGAAGGTTGAGAAGGTTGAGAAGGGCACTGCAAATCCCTCTCTTTGCTTCAGTAAAGAACATTGAATGCATTTTTCTGTCTTGAGGGCAGAAATCTGCTGTTAACCAACACTGAGGCATGTGTTTGCATCACACGTAGGGGGTATCTCATGCAATTTCACTATGAGGAAATCAAGAGTGATTCCCAGAAAGGAAACTCAATTTTATTTTATCAAATTGGAAGGGAAGACAATTATAGTTCTTGCACAACAGAGTGATTCTAAGGCCCTTTTACAAAGTTATCTATTTTACACTAGTATATGTGACTTTTATGAATAGTTTGCTGATAACAGAAATTTAATCTTTAAGTTTCACAGACTTAAGAAAATAAGCTGTGCAAATATCACAGTTTGATACTCTTGATTGCCAAATTTTTCTCTATATCTTTCTGGCCTGATGTCTCTTTTACTTACAAAGAAATGAAACCCTGACTAATTGTATTATTACTGGGCCCCTCACTGCAAGAAATACGTTGAGGCCCTGGAGCGTGTTCAAAGAAGGGCAACAAAGCTGGTGAGGGGTCTGGAGCACAGGCCTTATGAGGAGCGGCTGAGGGAGCTGGGATTGTTCAGTCTGGAGAAGAGGAGGCTCAGGGGAGACCTTATTGCTCTCTATAACTACCTGAAGGGAGGTTGTAGCGAGCTGGGGGTTGGCCTCTTCTCCCGTATAACCGGTGATAGGACTAGAGGGAATGGTTTCAAGCTGCGCCAGGGAAGATTCAGGCTGGATATTAGGAAATACTACTTCTCTGAAAGGGTGGTCAGGCACTGGAATGGGCTGCCCAGGGAGGTGGTGGAATCCCCTTCCCTGGAGGTGTACAAAGAACGTTTGGATGTTGTGTTGAGGGATATGGTTTAGCGAGAACCATTGGTGATAGGTGGATGGTTGGACTGGATGATCTTATAGGTCTCTTCCAACCTTAGTGATTCTGTGATTCTGTGTGATTCTGTGAAAATTTTAAAATCTTTTTTTCAAAAGTTTTCAAGTTGGCCTCATCCAAGTGGCGTTAGATTTTCAAGTGGGAATTTGCTATCCTGAGTTAAATTTTGTAGCCTCTGTAGATGTGTTTCAGTGATTCCAAACAATCTCTGAATTGCTAAAAAGCACAGCTGTCTCAGCTTATTTAATCTACTTAGTATTCATGTTACTTTTGTTACTATTAAGGCTCAAACATAGATACGATCTATTCTGATTTGGATTGTTTGTACTTGGGAGAGCAATGAAGGGCTGTACTCTGCTTTCAGTGGCAGTTGCTCCTGTTGTCCCTGGTAGCTTTCACCAGGCTTGCAGACAGCCCTGACATTAATGGCAGTGACCAAAACTTTGCCCTTTGCCGTATAATGTGGTGCTGGTAGGCACCCTACAGCCCCATTGCAGTCCTCTCCCAGGAAAATAAATAAATAAATAAATAAATAAATAAATAAATAAATAAATAAATAAAAATTATTATATATATATTATTTATATACATATAATAATTTATGCATCTTTCAGAGGAGAGAAATGTTTAAAGCGTCAGAGTAAGAAAGGGGTGCTGGAAGTTAATGGCTTGCTTGAATACTTTTGTGTAAAGTAACACTCTCCTCCCATGAATTAAACCCCCATTACCTGCAGAATGGGGCTATTGTGCCACTATCAGTTACAGGAAAGTGCAAAACAATAAAGGGCTGAGGTACTAATTTGACTGCCTTGTTAGACTACCAGTGTTAGAATCTGTCACTTTGAGAAACCTGTTGCAATAATATTCCTCTATTTTTGCAAAGCAGGTTTATATAAAGCTCCACTTGCAGCAGTTATGCAATAGGATTAACAAATACAAATGCCTTTGTGGACAAATAAATAAAGAAGAAGCAGTAAGAATATGCCCAAAACAGTAACTAACAGGTAGTTCTCCTAAAATAAAAAGTACTGCAATTAATTGTAAGGACATCACTTTTCCTAACCCCATTTTCAATTGCTGTTTTGAGTGCAATTTATGCCACACACCCACCCATGTCTATTTTAATCAAACATTTTGTACTGATGGGTAAATTAAAATCATATAAGAATAGAAATCTGATATATGTGGTAGAACCAATAAAAGGCTGTTAGGTCCATCAATTCTGAACATTATATGTCAGTTAAAAAAAAAAAAAGTAACATTTTATAAAATAAAAAGGCTCATGAAAGTTCCAAGCAATTCTACAAAATGTCAAAGTAACTTACCATGTTCCTCTGTCAATCTTTTGTCATCACTAGAGCATTTACAATGCAGAGAAATTTCACAACTCCCATAGAGATGGAAGGTGATCTGATCAGTGCTCAGCTTTTGCAAATATAGATGTGGATGAAATAATTAATTTTAAATACATAGAATTTTGTTTCACTGTCAAAGATGATGGGGCATGATTTTCTCTACAGCCATGTGGCAAGGCCATTTATGTCCCAACAGTCATTTGTAAATGGCATTGATCTTCTGATATTCGTGGTGCAGATTTCTAGCAGGTTACCTGAAGTTTACACCTGCTCTTTGCTCTGAACTCATTTTGATTTTCACAGGGGAAGTTACTCATACAAACAACGGTAAAATTAGAGCGTGTATCTTGGCAGCAAAAAAAGATAAAAGAATTGATGTAAGCTGTCTCACTTTGACACTAGCCCTCCTACAGTTTCTTGTGTTTGAATTTCCTCTCTCTGACTATAGTGTCCATCCGCACATACGTGCTGAAATCCCAGTCCAAGCAGTGTATCAGCTGAAGTTCTAATTATGAAAAAACCCCACAAGTGTAACTTTTTCATAATTTTGCCCCTTGTCTATCAAAACATTTCTGTATAAATCACGACAGGAATCATTTCTGAAATAGCTCTTCCAATAATATTTCCCCCCATAAATGGAATGTATTGTGAAATCATTGTCAATATCAGTATTTCTGAAACAACAGTTTGGTTCTGTAGCTCAATTCCATCCCTCTCCTTCCCCATTTCCATTCTCCTCCCTTTATTTTTTGTTTTGGAAAATG
This sequence comes from Phasianus colchicus, assembly GCF_987193195.1. Taxonomy (NCBI): domain Eukaryota; kingdom Metazoa; phylum Chordata; class Aves; order Galliformes; family Phasianidae; genus Phasianus; species Phasianus colchicus. The sequence goes on from NC_143437.1 coordinate 23,642,425, forward strand.
TATACTACTTTATGACTTTCTTTTCCAGACTTCATTTCATTCTTTCTCAGACATCTGTTTATTAGGATTTCTGCAATTGATGTATAAATACATTGTCTAAGCTAAGTCATTCAGTAGTCTTGATCATTGCTAACATATTCAAAATACTTATTCTAATGAAATTATCAAGGTAAGTGATCTTCAGAATTAGAAAAAAAAAAGTTAGTTTTCCTCTTGAAGAAAAATTAAGTTTAAACTCTCTGCATCTAAAAGAATGATGACTGCTTCAGAAATCCACTTTCCTTCAATTAATCAAACACTAGAATAGATGTATTAGGCCAAGCTCCAACAAACCCAGTATTATTGATGCAACTGGTAACTAATACTTAAGGAAAGGTGTTAGAACAAGGGAGGCACAGAGTAATATACTTATCAAACTTTCAGCCTTCAAAATCTGGGTGCCAACTTACTGAAGTCGTAGAAAACAAAGGCTTCATGCTTATGTTAGTGGCCAGCAGGTATTAAAAAAAAACCTGGTAGTTAGCGGAAGTTGGAACAAAATTTTATGAAAATATTTCCACCATTACCTAAAGAAAACAGTATGTAGTTTACATACAGTACTCCAAACCACTCTGATGTTCAGATGCAAAAAGGATTTATCTTTGTTGATGGTAGCCATCAACATAGGTTGAAGTTGATTATTGTTAAAATGGATCAAATCTACTTTGGATGCGAACACTTTTTAAATTAGACAACAAAGTGTAACAGGTCCTCCATAGCCTTATATTATTTACAGTGCTAAAAATATTTTTCGATTTTTTCCTGTTTTATGCATCCATTTGTTTCCTTTTGTCATCAACTTGATGAGAACTGTAATGCAGCAGTTATCTGTTCAGCCTTGTGAGAAACTGTCACTGTGAACAATTCCACTTTTTAAGTTCTGGGATGTGGTGTGCATGTTTACTTTGGTAGGTACACACCATGGTTTTCTTTACTCACAAAATATCTGATGTAACAGGGCTCAGAGCTTCCAGTGATGCTTGGACTTGTGACTGCTAGCTTCCTTGAGCAGCCTGTGAGAGGATGCTGCACAGATTGATCAGTGGCTGTGTTAAGAGAAAAGAAGACTTCATGAGATGATATGGATTGAGCTGTCTGCACTGTGTAGTTTGCTGCAAGCCCTCAGTTTGTAACTTACTGGGCTCTCACTGTGCAGGTAACTCTCTTAACTGGCAGTAAACTACAACCAGGCTTGGCCATGGTGCAGTTGACTGCCACTCAGTACTCGTGAGTTCCATCCTAAGATGGACTGCTCACAGCACAGGGCTGAGGTTCAACTGAAGGCAAGGCTGGAGACAAAAACTCCTGTGGTGTCACCAGAAGAAAGACTCTCAACTCTGGGTTGATCTGAAACAGGCCTTCTGGTCCTGGTCCATAGGCAGGGACCCAAGGAGATGGCATGGACTGCAAAGGCCATTAATGCCCTGACATCAATGCCCAAGTCATCAATTTGGGTTTAAGTATTTAATATGTGTGTCCTTATTTAACAGTTGTCTCAGAATGTTATAATTTTCAAAAATCATTGTCAAAATCCAAGAAGAATCCTTTTTTTTTTTTTTTTTTGAGACTGGAAATGTACCTGCTATTCTGAGGTATACTCAAAACTTCTCAACAGTAGTTAGTGACTTGAGAAAGTGACTGAAATATTGCCTAGATGATGATGTGGCCCTGTGGCAAAGGCCTCTCATGCTGAGTACTCCAAGGTGACAACACAGTTAAATGGTAAGGGCTGGGGAGCAGAGGCTTTGGAAGGGGAGGTCTTGTCTCCTTAACATATTTTGAAAAAGAGCTGATTACAGCTAGGAGAATCAGGGCAATTAAATGAATGGCAGAGTAAATAAAATGCATTCAATAACCACACAGTAGTACTGTCAATTAGATGACTCACAGACCATGAAACCCTGGAAAAAGAAAATAGAGAAACTAAAATAAAACTGAGTGACAACCTAGACACTAGCAAACCTCCTTTGCAAGCACTAACTTGCAAGGAAAGCAACAGAAATGAAGGGTGAGATCTAAAATGGGTGATTCTGGTAGCTCTGCTTTCTCCTCATTTTTGTACCAAGAGCTGGGTCAGGACTCTCCTCTGAGCTGTGGAGGGCTTTTGCCCATTCTTCAACTTGTCCCAGAAGACCTGAACCCAGAAACACATACAGGCACATCCCTGCTCCCTGAAATCAAAATTCATATGGACTGCTTACTTTCTTGGAAACTACAGCATCTTTACTTTTTTCTTACTGAGTTTTCTGCTCTTACATGTTTGGCTCTAAGCGCTAGCAAATTAGAGTTGCAGAAGCTTTAGTTATGTTTTTTGCAAAGCTCCATTACCTCCCCTCTATGACAGATATTAGAAGAAAAAACATGTACCACATTCTCTGAGACATCTTGATTAGCAGAATGCTTTTCTGTCAATGGCCTTATATTTTACAACATTTGTAAAAGTTATAATTACCACAGAACAGCAGAATGATTTCAGGATAGTGAGAGGACCTGGAAGGCTATTATTTTATGGTAAATGGCTTTAAACATCCTGATAACAGAACTACATTTTGTGTATAAAAAGCCTTGGGGCTTTTACTGTGTTTTTTTTTCCAGCAAAAGGTTCTACATCAGCTTTCTCTCTGAGCTCAAGCCACAGAGAATGCAAACAGTAACATTATATCCCATTTACTCTGTCTGCTGACTAAAGAGGACAGATCATACTCATGTCATGTTACCCTTTTTAAGAATCATTGCTTTTATGTGTTCTGTATTTACAGACATTTGCCCTCTGAATGACAGGAAATTACAAGAGCATAAAATCAATGTAAAGTGGTTAGAATTCTGCCGTCTACATTTTAGCCTTTAAATTAAATATAAATAAAGAAATAAAAATTAAAATTAAAACAACAACAACAACAAACATACAATCTTTCATTTAGTATTGTAGTATTGTATCTTGCAGCTCCTCCACCATCTGAACTGGATGCTTTGGACGTGACGTCTTTCATCATGTCAGACACAGATCTCACAAGGAACCTCAGTGTTGAGGCTGAAATCTGGGAAGCTAGAGCTCTCTACATTTTGCTTCTGTCAGAAGGAAGAGGGCCACAGATAAATAATGATAAATAAATAGTCCTATTACCTCTCAATTAGGGTTATGAGACAATGTCTGGAAAGCATATCTGGAATTGAAATCTTAATGGCAGAAGAAATTAGTATATTTATAAAAGGAACAGAGCTTACAACGTCATAGCTATTGAAAGTCAGTTGGACAGATGCTCAATATTTTTGGCTTGCTTGTTAGTAATGTTTGTGGAAGCTGCTGGTGAAAATAATGTGAATTTCATAAGCTGAGCTTAAGCATTTTCACTAGTTTGCATTCATGCAAAAGTTGCAGGTTGTTCTGCACAGCACAGAGCCCAGCCTCAGAGAGGAATGTCAGAAGTGGGCACACTTTGTATTCCTGGGGTTCTAAGGACTTTAGCTAGTATACTTTTTCATGTATCCTATGTACATTTTTCTAGCGCAAAAGAGGAGAATTTCCTCTCATCATCAAGATCTCTATGTCTAAGCACTGATGTAGTAGAATGAGACAGGGTGATGTCTATCATGAATGTTGCCTGCATCTCCTGATGAAATTTGCCACATAACTGTACAGCCTCCCACTCACGTTGCTTCCTCTGGCACCTATATTCATGTCCAGCCATTGAAGTTCTAAAGTGTGTATCCAAAAACACCTGTGAATAATATTTTTAGACATGCACAGGAAGACTGACTATTTTGTGTTGTATGATTGGAAGGCTATGAGAAGATCTGGGATGCCTCAGTAAACCCAGTAGGGATGCCTTCAGCACAGTGGAACATTCAATGTTCCCAATGTTTTTAAAGTTTTATAATGCAGTGTCAAAAAATATAACTCAGACTAGGCAATTCTCATGGAAATATTTAGTCTTCTCTCATGTGGGAAAGAGACTGCAGCTCTTAAGTTCTGTTCTGCAAATTCAGAGTCAAAGGGTAATGATTCCTCTTGTGGGATAAAGTTGATACGCATTGCTGAGAGCAATGATTAGGATTTAAGAGAAGTCCTTACAAGACTCCTGGACTCAAGCTTTTTATTATGTCAGTGATACTACTTTAACAGACATAATTTAATATCTAAACTGATAATGTACATAATAATGGACATTGTCCATCTTTTCCAGCCCTTTGGACTTCCTCTTACATTAGATGTATTAGCTTAAATTCATTCTTGTCATAATTTCACTGGTGTGACTGAAGCAATGTGAAGGATGAGCATATATCCATCATGCAGCCATTGCACATTGTGAAACTTTATAAAAAGTGGGAGAGTATGGATTCTGCAATCTCTGGTGATTTTCCAATGTCTTCTCATTCCGTTTAACACTGACTGCTGACAGGGTTGGGCAATGGACATCTTATCTGAATGATTGTCTTGTTTGTTCATTGCAACATCACAAGCTAATCATGCCGCAACACTCAGAATTTACCTTGGTTGCACACTCTACTGGATTGATACAAAGATTTCATATTTCAAGACTGCTCATGATTTGTTCTCAAAATAACTGTGTAATTAAACTATATTAACTTTTGATTTAAAAAAAATGAAAACTCCTGAAAAATATTTTTATGGCCTTTTTCTTTGCATAGAATATATGTTAATAGTTTGTGATAGAATCTTGCATTTTAGGAGAACAAAGAGCTTTAAAGGAATGGTGACTAACATATATTTGCATATACACCCACTCTGGTGACATTGTGCTTGTCACATTTGGTAATCACAATTAAGTTTTTCAGTACAAAAGTCAAATGGCACCAATTATTTCTCTCCTGGTTTGTATGGAACTGTTGAGGCCTGAACCACTGATTGATCACCTGAGGAAAGGACTGAGTCAGCCCTGGGAGCACAGGTGAAGGCAATTCACATGTGTGACCAAAAAGGGTGGAGCCTGGCTGCACCTCTCTTAGACCCCCCATTTAAGGGCTGACTGCCACTGGGAGGGCTCTCTTTCTGGAGATCCCTTTTCTGTGGAGTCTCTCTTGCCAGCCTAGGTCTTTGAATGCAGGTGAGCATTCCTTCCCTGTTTGTTTCTTTTCTCATTTTCACCACACTAATTTTTCCAGCTGTAACATCAACTTTAACATGGTTGTATGCTAGGTTACATATGTTTAGATGTAACAATGAGATTTCTACCTTTATTGATCTATGGTCTGTCTTTTTAACTCTCCTCATTTCTTTTCTTGAGTTAATGAAAACAAACAGCAAACAAACAAACCACCTCTATTAGATAGCCTTGACTTGGGTATTGTTAAAATATGACCTGAGTATTCTTATGTTTATTCTTTTTCAGGTTACTAGCAGTATAGCAGGGATGTGGTATGATACATATAAAGGTGAAGAGAGATCCTGAGTGATTTCCACAGGCAGGAAGAGGCACTGCCTTGTCTCTTCCCTCCTTACTAGAACCTGGTTTTGCTGCTCCGTCTCTCAGGTGTCAAGAGATGTTTTTTCCTTTCCTGGAAGCAAAGTAACCCAATTTTAGTCATAGAACTTCACTGTATACAGCAGGAACTCTTGTTTTGAAAACACAGTAAATGCAGACCCTGGGGAGGAAGGAATGACTAAATGACACAGAAAATTTGCACTTTACTCAAGGCAGTGGGAGAAGTGTGAGCTCTCTGTCTGTTACAAGGGACCATGGGAGAGGACTGAGTACAGAAGAGCTTTGGGATGTCAAGTCTCCAGATGGTTACTGTCAGAGGTGAGAGGTGTTAATTAGGCAGCCCTGCCTTGGAGCAAGCCCCAGCTCTCTCTCACTGATGGTTCACACAGAATAATGCATTATCCAGTGCTGCTCTTTGACTGGCACAAACAAGCTAGAGGATGGAATTTTTTACATCTTCTCCAGATAGCGAATCATACTTTGAGTATAACGAAATCTTTGTATTTTTTTCTTTTCTGAGGGCAACAGGTCAAGAAATAAGATTTAAACATAGGCTTGTGGTTTTTTTTATTATTCAAATAGCATGTAATGCACCCCAATGTTATATCCACTGAGGAAATGTCCGTGTGTCACTAAATAGAAATATCTCTATTCTAGATTTTGATTTTATCACTGTAACTTTTAAGTTTTAGTTTCTGTTGCTATAATTCTTTTCCTTGCCGCAACTATTGTTCTACATAGTACAGGTAAAAATGATCACTCTGTCTTTTTAGAAACAAGGCATTACATAAACTTCATTAGAAGCTCTTTCCATTGATATTTTTTCCTGGTGATCAGAAAGGTAGAATAACATGTGGACATACTGATTATTCAAATAGAAAAGAAGCATCCACACAACCACCTATTTTCATTTTAAGATACACAGTGTATTTTGCTGCAATTATATTGACAGTGGTGTTTGATATTTTTAAGTGTTAGAACTGTGGACCTACATCCGTTATGATTACAGGAATTATATACTTTAACTGTTTTTCACTGAGAAAATAGATACAAATGGGGATACAATTTGGTGATAGACTGAGGGAGTGATGAATGATGAATATTGCAAATTGCTCAGTAGTGTGCCCCCCTGTTATGTCAATAAAGGACATTTCCAACTCTGCAAACTGTGAGTGCCTGGGGAGATACATTAACTGTATATTGACATTCAGCACATAAGAGACTGTGATTTTTTTGACCTTTTTCTTTCTCTCCCCTGCAGTGCTGAGACATGAGTATTGGAAAATATGGAAATCTAAGACCAGAACTCTTGGACTTAAGAGTGTGATGAGTTCTTCCAACATACCACAGCGATTACTGTGAGATAGAAATGATCCCATGTGCAGATGTCCCAGGCAGGATCTCAGCAGATCAGTGTTGTAGGAGGCACTTGGGAAGAATAAGAAACTGCAGGGTGCTTTCTTCTTTTCACACATCTCCAGAACTTGGCTGATGTTTTTTTAGGTTGAAGGGCAATATTCTTTGTATCGTGGCAATGGCAAGCTATGCTGTTTTCAAAGGCTAAGCTACTGCCTTGAGAGTTACAGGCTACAAGGGGGAAATTATTTTTTTTTTCAGGGTGAGAAGGGTTAAGATCTTGATTTTTTTTTTTTTTTTTTTTAATGGAGTTCAGTTTGGCCAACAAGATTTTTTTTTCTTGCTCTTTCACCTGCGGACAATTATGACTAGAAATGCATTTTATTTCTTTCTCTGGTCAAGGGCTAAGCATCTATTTGTTGGCGCAGTCAGAGAAGTATCTATCCAAGTAATATAAAACAATTGTAAAGATATTTGCAGCCCACTTTATTTGCTATTACAATAAAACTAAGAGAATGTGAGGAATGAGGTCTGGCTTCATCTTTGAGCAGAGCAGGTTTCTAGAAAATAGACTTCAATTTCATTCCTCTTCCTTTTTGGAAGGGCTGAGGTAGAATAAGTCTATTCTACATCAGAAAGTTAACCAACATGTAGAACGTGCAGAAGGAATTGTCAGATGTAACAATATTATGAACTCTACTTCATCTTGGTGGTTAAAAATATTACTGGATCTAACCAATGGAGGCTAGGAAGGAGTAGTGCAAAAGCAAATCACAGCTTCTCAGAAGAAAAAGAAGAATATTTGAAAGACATTGGCACAAATAAGTTTTACTAACTTTCAGGCTTTATGCTGTTGCAGGTTGCAGCAGGTTGAAGGCAGAAGATGCATGTGAAATTAGCAGAGAGGACAGCACGGGGCTGGGAGCCCAATTCTTCTTGACCGGAGAGACCAAGTGAGTCAGAAACACACGTTACTGAGACCTTGAGACAATGTGATTCAGATGACAGGCTGCTGAAGTTTGGGTTTGTGGACTTAGGTAAAAACAGAGTGACAATACAATCAACTCTTGTAAATCATGTTTATAGTAGGCTGAACAAATTGGTGATGTTTTCAGAAAGGTGCATTTTCTGTCTCTCAGTGCTGATATGTAGCTTTAGCCATTCTGTGGGTGGCTAGGAAAATATCAATGTGTCAGTAAATTATAGGCATATTTTTTTTTCTCCAAGGATTTGGAGACATTCTTATGATTACAACAGTCAGGCCTTAAATACTGCATGCTCCAGATGTTGAGTACAAACCTGCCAAAAAGGTTATGCTTCAGCAACATCAAATCCTGCTGGCCATGTCTGCTTGCATAGGTGTAAATTAAATGTGAATCATCTGTGGTCAGTGCAGGCGTTAATCATCATGTCAGTGTCGCAGTGAGCAGCATTTGACCTTCAACTGCATTTCTAGATCTACTACCATGCTACAACTTCACCATGGAAATGCTGATGGTGCACCACAAGCTTTTGAGTGCAGTTTATCACCAATGGTGCTTTAGGAAGCAGCTCAGTGGTTTGTACTCTGTGCCTGTGAGGTGAAGCACGTGGGTGGTTGTGTGTTTGATCAGGATCAAAATCCATCTGCCAAGGCACTTTGCCACTATGTGATACCTTTCCTTTTTTCCCCACAATCTTACCTTGTCGGAGTTGGTAATGCCTGTTCCCAAAGAGCTGTGATTGGAGCATTGAGCAGCATCTCCAGATGACAAATAAAGGAAGAAACAGCTCTCAGGTTGTACCAGACCTGAAAAGTAATTATGTATCAGCTACTTGGAAAGGAGACTTACTGCCAGGTGGGAAGAAAGGTCTACACATTAAAGTCAACAAGCAGTTACTGTATTAAAGTATTTATAGGAAAATATTTTGGAAAGAGTTATAAGAGGATTTTCTATTGTGAAGGAGTTTCCACTGTTTCTTTCTTGTTGAAGTACAAAACCAAGTTTCATATTGATTTAGATTCTGGTATTTGAGATCGTTCTTAGCAATTTGTTACTGTAGTTAGCCACACATCATAAAATATAGGTAGATCTTGCTCATCGGTAAAGTAAAAGAAAATTTTGTCTTGTCATATGCTCTGAAAAGTTGTCTCTGTTCAAGTGTGATATAAGAAGAAAAATAAATTAAGTGATAAGTTCTTTAAAGAAAATGAATTTTCACTCTTTGTAATCGATAACTTACTTACGGTGTAGGACTGTTCAAGATGAAGACGTTGTTGTTAGGAAAGTGAGCAAAGGCAAGAATACAAGCTTGCAAACCTTGAAGAAGCAGCAGTGAACAAACAAGACTGCCTGTTTTGTTCTGTGGTCTCCAGAAATACAGTGTCACATAGATTCAGTTGTGGAATAAACTGTTCTGGAGAGGTGTTATTTTGTACTCTTGGAACTTTACTAAATTCAATGTTATAGATTAAAGAGCTGATATCTTGTCAGTGGCTTTATGAATAGGATTTTTAATACATTTGGATTTCAAGGCTCTTCACACATTTTATTTGAAATGCTCAGGTTTCTATTTTGGGGGCTGAGTTTGTATTTTAATGAATCAAAGTGCGAAAGCAGCAGTGAGTTGTTAAGACTTAAGAGCAACAGTTATTCAGAACTGGCTATCAATAGAAAACTGCCTTCAGCAGGCTACAGCTCCAAATGCTTGAAGTAAAAAAGACTACCTATGTAGATAGTGATATTATTATTAAATATCTGAGTGGCCAGGAGTCTGCTCAGATAAACTGGGATGAGAATACAGTGTTTATTTCTAAGTGGCCCAGAAGTGTTTCTGTCATGTCCCTGGAGATTCCTAGCACAATTCTGTTCTGAAATAGCTGCACAGAATAACTGGAAGATTGCATAGACAATGCTGCAAATGGTTTTGATTTAGGAAGGCTATTTTTCCTCTTGCTATAGTTACTGATGTCATTTCTTATGCTGAAAGGAGGTTACCCAAAAGGTTTTTCTCACTGGTACTGTAATAAGGCTGAGATGAAGAAATTGTGCATCAGTTGCCCTAAGCATTCACTTGGCCCAGAAGGTAAAGTACAAAGTTTTGCACTTGGGCCGGAACAATCCCAGGCATCCATACAGACTGGAAGGAGCGGTCCTTGAGAGCAGCCCTGCAGAGAAGGATCTGCGGGTCTTGATAGGCGAAAAACTTAATATGAGCCAGCAGTGTGCCCTTGTGGCTTGGAAGGCAAATGGTATCCTGGGCTCCATCAAAAGAGGGGTGGCCAGAAGGGACAGGGAGGTGATTGTCCCCCTCTACTCTGTTCTTGTGAGGCCCCATCTGGAGTACTGTGTCCAGGTCTGGAGCCCCCAGTACAAGGAAGACAGAGCTGTTGAAGAGGGTCCAGAGGAGGGCCACAAAGATGATCAGGGGACTGGAGCACCTTCCCTATGAAGACTGGCTGAGGGAACTGGGCTTGTTCAGCCTGGAGGAAAGAAGGCTGTGGGGAGACCTCATTGCAGCCTTTCAGTACCTAAAGGGAGCCTACAAACAGGAGGGGAATCAACTCTTTGAAAGGGTAGATAACAGCAGGATGAGGGAAAATGATGAGGGAGGGAAGATTTAGGTTGGATGTCAGGGGGAAATTCTTTATAGAGAGTGGTGAGGCACTGGAACAGGCTGCCAAGAGAGGTTGTGGATACCCTGTCCCTGGAGGTGTTCAAGGCCAGATTGGATGGGGCCCTGGATAGCCTGATCTAGTATTAAATTGGGAGGTTGGTGGCTCTGCATATGGCAGGGGGGTTGGAGATTCATGATCCTTGAGGTCCCTTTCAACCCTGGCCATTCTGTGATTCTATATAAAGGTTTGTATGCCACAACAGCAATGAAGGCACTATTTAAGCAGCATAGACAAGACACTGAGATGTAGTTTGGCCAGGAAGCTGCACAGGAAAATCAAGCATCAGTGTGAATCCCAGATGCAATTTTTATGAGAGAGGGTAGCAGCACTGAAGTATTAATTCTTTGGCTTTTATGGCCAAATTACAGATATTTTTTGCTCCAATTTTCTGTCAGTTCTCTGAATGCAGTATTAAAAAAAAAAAAGACAAGATTTGGTTTCAGATGTCATGAGTAACTCTTCAGAGTTACTCAATGACATCTGAGGAAAACATGGCTTACAAGCGATCTGTGGTTTTAAATTAGATTTGCCAAATGCTACATAAAACAATCAGATACGCACAAATTAAAGCTGTTGACAGCCATTTGCAAGCTGGATTATAAGGAGATAAAGCTCAATGAATATTACTGCCAACAAATAATCTGACTTGTTTCTACTGTGAATATAGAGTACTTGAAATAACTCATGGCATGTTTTAGGTAACAATGTCGATTTAAAACGAAAAATAGCCCTACCCTTCCACAAAAAAAGTGCTTATATCACATACAATTTTTTGAATGGTGGTATAGGCTGTTTTATGCAAACTGTTTTGTGTTCATAATTTTGAGATAAAGCAGCATCTCAGTTTTTATCAGCCTCTAAACAAGGACAGGAAAAGTGTCAATTTTAATAATTCTTGTTCTATGTTTTATCATGCTTGACTAAATGGAAAAAGAATTGCGAGTCCATTTTAGTGGAAGGACTTGTTTTAAGAGTTTCCTTTGATTTGCCGTATCATATTTTGCATGATACTTTTCTTTTGAATCCATATGCTTGTCTAAGTAGCAAAATGTGGTGTTAGTTATATTAGCTGATGTGAAATATTTGCGGTGCTGAGAACCTCAGCAAACTAATATCTTGAAACAAGTAGCACCCTATGGTAGCTATACTCTCTCTTGGCTGTTCAGCCAGCTCAGGCATGTCTGCACAGGATTGCTTTGTGGTTTCAGTTTTGCAGTGAGACCAGCAAATGCATTTGCAGATAAGTTATGCTTGACATCTCTGTGTGAGCTTGCCGAACTATTGCCAGTGAAATCTTTCTCTCACAGAATGTAGCAGAATCCAGCCATCAAACTCATCTGGGACTCATTTCTTCCTTTTTCTTCTCATCTCAAGTGGAGTATGCTTAATTCTCTTTTGGAGCAGCAAAAATGGCATGGAAAGAGGGATGAGAAGTTGAGTTGAGTGAGCTAGGTAAATATTATTCTGACATGCACCCAGCCACAGAAGATAAAGGGACAGATACATGAATGTCTTCTTTCTAGAACAGACATAAATCCTACTTAGAGCTTTGTAATGCATGAGTAAAATTCCGTAAAAATACACTTTATACTGTGAGAAGTCTGTAAAGCATGAGAAACCACTTCTTTGTCATATAAATAAAACATAATCTTTAAATTTACCAGAGTTAAGTTCTTTGTATGGCAGAATAAAGTAAATCCAGAATTGCATATGTTAAAAAAATTGCTATACGTGACTTAATTGTCACTCCTGGATTTGTGTTACAAGGAGAATTTCAGCTGTACTGCAAATACATCAAAATGATCCTTAGAAAAGATAATATTTCAGTGAGGGAGCTTGGCAAATATTTTACATACACCAATGTCATTTCCAGGTTCATATGCAGTGGATGTGTTCTGCAACTCCATTTTGTCATTTGCTCTTTAGTATCTGATTTTTGTCTTCCATTGTTTTCAATTAAAATTAGCTAAATATGGCAGAGGAAGAAGCCTACCTAAATCCAGATCTATTACTAATGGTATATTTATAAAAGAGGCAAATTTCTGCATCTTACAACTCTATAGAAGTTAGCTAAGATAAGGACTCAAGTTCTCCTAACTGAAGGAGAATAAAATAAAAGTAAGGAGAAAACATCTGTGACAGGTGAATGCATTCTCTCTTGAGTGCAAAGAGCTCTCCATCCTTAAAAGAAAACAAACTGTAATTCTACTAATTTGCCAAGGTAAATATATTCTACATCTAAATTGTAAAATTTTTAAATGTTTTCTATTGGTCTTCCTGGTGGGTGCTCTCTCTGTAGCTATTACTGTGCAGTTCTTTCTTGAAATCTTTTTCCTTGGATCTGTCGGAATCAGCTTAGAATCTGAATTATATGAATAATTTTATGAATACCGTAATTATATACACAAAAGGAGACACATTCATACTCTTTGTATTGGAGAGATCTCAGAACCTCAGCTATGGACTGATGTTCTGCATTCTTTCTGCATATCAGGAAAAAAAAAAAAAACACTTCAGACAAAAGGTTACTTACTTGCACTGAATCAGTAGGATCATTTCTGGCATTTTTATTCTCTGAAATATGAATTAGTTTTTAAAAAGGATTAGCTTGTGACAGAAATTGAAAAACAGAGGAGAACCTGTGTGATCAGAGATTTTTTTGGTGACAAACAATTGCAAAGTTTTAATGGTGTAAATAACAGAGTTGAAGTGAATCTCCCAAAATTGGTTGTTATACCCATTCTGGAAGAAACCAGGTATGGAGTGTATAAAATTATCTGATATCAGTGTAAATTAGTCATTCTTCAAACACTTAGGTTCAGTTGGGTAATGTTTGCTAAATGAGAAGAATTTGAAACACAAAATGTAAAAATTTCTTGTTTATTTCAGTTTAATTATTTGAAACTAATTTGTTTTGGAATATGTATCTACTCAGATCTTTCAATTGATCAGTTTTATACCTTGCATACCTATAAACCCAGTTGGGCAGAATACGAAGAACATTTGTGTGCCATTAGAGATGATGAATTATAGATCACGACAAGGAATCACTGTAATGAGGGAAAGCACTGAGTTTAAATTCAGTGTTTTAGTGCAGCAGTGAACAGGTGACAAAGCACTGTGATCTATTTTGTGCCTTGTAGCAAAAATTAGATACTACAAACAAGACAACTTGTAAGAGCAAAACATTTTACTGAAGAAAGCTAAAATTCATTATGTTTTAAAATTACATAACTGAAATGTAAATATGCTCACCAGAACCAACAATGTTGATTAGCTGCTTCAGAGAACCCTGTACAGCAAAATATATTTTTACTTGCTGGAACTACCATAGCGAACATCATTTATGTACGTAATACAGCCAATAGTCTTAGAACATCCAGAGTCTTCACTGAGCTAAAATTTCTCTGCATGAAACATCCTCTCTCTCTCAGAATTCAGATCTGGCTTTTGGTCACTTCAGAGGCACTCAGTGTAGGCTGAATTTATTACAAAGCTTTGTTCAGCTGCACACCATGTCACTGAAGGCTTCCTAGTTTAACTTTTGCCTGAGAGAGTTTACATCACCACTTCCTATCAGGCTGAAATAGCTGCTGGGCTGTTTATATCTTTGAATTGATACTTATCAAACTCTGCTTGCTTGATTCCCCTTTGTGTGGACTACTTCCTAAAAGCTGAAGTAAACACAGAATGTAAACTGGAGGGCCTGTGGAAAACTGGATTTCAGTTGCTTAACAAAATACCTAAGAAAATACTAGAACAGTGACAGAGAGAAGGCTTCCCAACAAAGAAAAGTTTCCTCATATCAAGTTTTAATTACACTTGATATTATTCTCTGTCCATAGACATATTTGAATACTCTGTGTGAAGTCGAACTATTTACAGAGAAGAAACTAATAAATGTAGAAAACTGCATACAGATGTGGCTCAGCACAGAAATGCAGGAACTGATATCTGAAGCGCAAAATCAAGTGAGACAAAGGAGATGATAAGGATGAATGGCAGAAATGGGGAGGCAAGGAGGCAGAGATGTTGGCATTGGAGCCAGCTCATAAAAACGAAACAATGTGCTCCTCTTCCTTGCAGCATCTAACTCAGATATATTTTGATCATGTTCTCCAGATCAGGCTTCACAGATGAGCCAGAGCAATAGCAAGTTCCTGACAGGGCTTAAGAATGAGCTAGAAGTTCTGTAGTTGTGGTGTGCCACATTGCAGGCAGTCTGTGTATCCTCAGAAACAAGACCTACCCACTCTTCTTCTAGAGCATAACAGCCAAGTGCCACAGGCCTATGGAAACAGCAATGAGGGATGAGGTCTTGAGGGATGAAAATCTAGTCTTAACTGCCTACCTGAGCAGTTGGCCTGATTGTAGATTTGGCTGGAAAGTTGTCCTGTTTATGTTCCCACTCTTTTGAACTATCTATGCAGAATACAGGGATCTTTTTCTGTGCTGTTTTAAGATGCCTAAGTTCAAGTTTAAAATGAAAGAGCCCAGAAGTTAGAAAGATGTTGCTCTACTCTCACTTCTCAAGCATTTGAAGTTTTGTAGAACTTGGAGATTAAATGAATAAGGGCATCTAACATTCTCTGAAACAGGTATTTCTTCCTCAATTGCTTTATTTACTTTGGTACAGAAACAAGATAAATTTGTCAGTACTGATTTCTGCAGGTGAAGCCCAGATCCTACTACTGTGATGTGCTGATGAATGGGAGTCTGCATGACATGAAATGCAATGAGATGCATACAGAATTAAACTGTTGTTAAGCCCATGGTCTGCTTAGACTGGACAGGTCAAACACCAACTGGAACAGAAAAGTGAACCCTTGTGCAATGAGTAACAAAAATAGAGGGAACATGAGGTAAAGTTACAAGGTGAAGAATTAGTGCCAGTGTTACCAAGCAACGCACAGGTGACAAATTATGACCTATGTTTATGGACAGCATACACCAACCTCACCCCTGCAGGGTGGAAGCCAGCATCTTTGTGGTAAGAATATTGCTAATGTTTAAATATTTCTACCGCATTTTTATGCTATGACCATCACGAGAGAGAAGTTCTGAGAGCATTCGTATTTGGTCAATGCACAGGGCATACAGGAAAATTATGGAGTCCGTGTATTCAGTATGCCAGGCATGGAAGCCTTGGGAAGATTTGCTCGCAGTCATGAGATGCTCTGGAAAAAAAAACACGTAACAGTGTAGGTTATAGCTTTATGAGATCTTACAAAATAGCTAGCAGCAAAGTCTGTGCAATCCTGTAATACTTAGCCATTAAGCACTGTCCTCTTTTGTCTATCCTGGTATAATTTGCATTTTGATTAAACTGGTGAAATATTTTGCTAAACAAAAGAGCCTCTTATTAAATGTAATTATATTTCAGGTTTAGGTGACTGTTTTTACTGAGGGAAAAAAAAACAACACCAATTTCCCCTTACCTTTTGTGTTATAAAAAAAAAAATATGGTTACAGTAGCTGGATAAATAAAAATAGATAACCAAATTAATCATGTTTAGTGTAATAGCAAATTGCTAGGAGCTTATAGACTAGTTTAAGAATTTCCCTTTATGTTACAGGCTAATATAAATAGTCCTCCAAAATGTATTATGTCTATTTTTTCCCTGTCATTACCCACAGAATAACAGTGCACTAATAACTGCTGCTGGAATATAAAAGACATAGGGTAACAGCTGGGATAAAATGATCACAAAAGTCCATGGTTTTGTTACTTGTTTTTAACAGGAGCTAGGAAACAGTTTTGTTTTAAAGTACATTTTAATTGCCACACAAAGTAGAAGTCTGGTATTGATTTGGGATGTATTTCCAGGTACTAAAATTGTGCTTCTGATATAATCAGTTTTGAGCTGCTCTTCAGCTCTCTTGTTGCTTTGCTAATTACTTTATATTAGGTGTACTTCCCAAGATCTAAGATAAGGTAGCAGTTGACTGATGCACTTTCTCATGGTCATACTTTAAGAGAAAAGAAAATTAATTCTTTCTTCCTTTTCTTTTGTAGACCTTGCCACCTCACAGTCTGTGATTATATCACCAGCTGGGACGCGAGAGCCAGATAATAACTTTTTTCCATTCACAGGGAGTGTGTGAATCTCCTTGAGGAACAGAATGCCTGAAATCATTGGATTCCAGGATAGCTCAGCCTATGACAGACTCAAACATATGATTGCAGCTCTTAAAGTGTAACGAGACCCAACTGTACAGTGAAACATTTCCAGACATACGTATGTGATACAGGAAGAATCAGGTGCAAAAATTTCTCTGTTGTCTGGCCATAAACTGCAAAAAATATTCTCTGTAAAATGTAAAAATCCAGTGAACTCTCTAACACAAACCTTTGTTTATGTTTTCACCCACCACACTTCTCTTTAGAGTTTAAGTATGTTCAAAGTAAAAGTTGTGAGTTTTGGGTTGGTTTTGATTTGTTGGGTTTTTTTTGTTTGTTTGTTTTTTGTTTTTTTGCTGTTTTGTTTTGCTTTGTTTTTAATAATACATGCACAGAAGAAGGGACTTGAATCCTCCTGTTCAGGAAGAAAAAAAAAGAATTTTCATGCCTGTTAATATATGAATGTATACATAAATCCAGAGTTGTACCGGACTTTCAATAGCATTATGTTCAGCTGAGTGGCACCATCATAAGAGAGCTCCACGTTCACCAAGGGCTTGCGGAAGAGAGAGGACAGCAAGGAGAAGGCACAACAGGTACTAGGACATGACAGTCATTTGAAAAAGCAGGTAACATTGAAAAAGTGTTGTACAATAAGAGATTCAGAGTAACTGACCATAATTTCAATAGCCAGTTCAGCTGAATGGGACTAAATCCACCCACCATGCTGTATGCATATGATAGGTAGGTACTGCCCTCTCTTTGTATCTTATCTCCTAAGAACACTATGTTGAAGTAATAAAATAGTTCAGCAGTTGGAGACAAGGCAGAGGTTTGTGGGGGAGAAGCCAATGTCTCTGGATGGCCTAATCTGTGACTGGATTAGGACAGTATTTTGAATGGCATAAATACCTTGTATGTCATTGGAGTAAGTGATGTCAAGGACATTTTACATTTGAAAGTTTATAAAAATCACCGTTTTCTCTCAAAAGTTATTTTAAACTTAGTTCCAGCAATAACTTATGCTTTCTGTCAGCAGAAAATAAGAATTCACATTAACAAACCCAAATGGTTCTAGAAGGGCTGCTATTCGCCATTATTGTTTGAAAAAGTAATATTTTTATTATTGTTGTTATTGTTTGAAAAAGTTCTAGCTTAAAATGGTACAGTCTTTACAACATTTCACAAGACTATAAGACAGTTCTCTAGAGATCATCATTTTCTTCAGTAATCTTGCAGCTAATAATCCCTTGGGTTTTCAGTTGTGTAGAATTGGAGACCAGGTGTTCTATGAAGAATGAGTAAGTTGTCCATACAAAGCTCAGACTAGGAATTTAAAGAAATTCAAATAAATGAATAAAAAGACAGACAATAAAGAGAAAAATGAGGAGGAGGAAGAGGAAAAAAAAATAGTGGAATACAACAATTCTAACATCTCCTGTTTCTCTAAAATCAATACTCCTTATTTCAGTGGATTTTTTTTTTTTTTAAATTGGACACAATCAGATTACAGGAAATCTCACTCATACAGAAAGGTCTATGGATTTGATGTTGTACTGATTGCACTCTAAGTAGACTAGCATAGACTTCCAGTGCATGCATATTTCTGTGTTCACCTCCAGTAACTGAACTGAAGCAAAATTGTCCATGTACTCTTTCAAAATATCATGTAGATGTCAGAAATGTTTTACATGGATTAGAAAAGAAGAAAAACTAGTTTTAAAATCTTGAACAGGCCCAGATTGAGACTCCAGTAACGCAGTGACAAATTGCAAGAATGTTCTGATCCAAAAAGAAATTTCCCAAGAGTAACATTGATTTTATGCATAGGCAGGGGACGTTAGAGGGGGAAGCAGGTTTGAGAAAGGCAAAACTGGCAGCAGTATTAAATCACAGGCTTAAGTTGCTCATTTGTATGAAACAGTAGCTCATATTGTAGATGTATATAAAATACATGTAGTTCACAGAAGCAAGGTGAAAATGAGTTTGCAAAGCGTTAATGAGATCTTCCTAAAGTCAGCCAGTCTTTGGTAGTCTAGAAGAGAGGAAAAAATGCAAGTATTAGCTGCTAAGTTCTTAAATGACTAATTTTATTATAGTCTTCCTGATCACATGATGCACACTCTACTAGTGAAATCAGAATTGTGTATATACTTGCAAAGTATTTTTAGAAAGCTGTGAAGAACTATCTGGAAGGAAATAGGAGGAGAGAATTGCCCTAAATTATGCAAATATTTTAATATGATGTGATTTATCTGAGAAAATTCACTGGAAGAATAACTACAGTCTCTAAAAAGGCTACAGTAAATCACTGTATAAATTTTCCATTCTGTATATTGTTCATAGCTAGGTTTGTAATTTAATTTCTACAAATACTGTGAGAAATCACTTAGCCTGGAAGGTTTTCAGCTTCTATTATTTTTTGCAAATTTAAAATCCCTATGTGACTCCATACCCCAAACTGCAGTTCTGCTGTTAAAGCTGTGGGCTTCTTCTCTTGTGCTCTTGTTGCTGTCATAATTATTTCAAGACTAAAGGAAGCATCCTGATTATCAAGTCAAAATGCCAGTTTTTGATAGAATAGCAGGCGACTGCTCTGCTTCTGGAGACCCTCCTGGCTCTGCTTTCAAAGGGTTTTTGCCTAATTCCCAAGATGCATCTGGTCATTGTTACTGAATGAAGAAGGAAAGGATGATCCATGCAAAATAGCTTGGAAATAGCTTGCCTGTTGGTGTCCAGTGCTTTTTCCTTTTCCCAGGAATTTTTTTGAGGGTGTTTTTAGGGTGAATTTTGTGAGGTAGCGCTTTACTTCCTAAGTATTTATGAGAGAGCTGAAGTTCTGTAACCACTTTCTATCAAATAATCAGAAATTAAAAACTATTAACTCCTAAGATATTCCTGAGAGATTGATCCTGGTGATAACATAACCTCTTCTTTTATTTTTCCAAATGTAACAGGTAAATGTTTAACATTCACTTAAGCCATTAGGAGTCTAAGGTATTCAACAATCTGAAATCTGACTTGTTGCAGTATGAAGAATGGAAAACAACTAGGAGATCAGAATGGTAGGTAGAAAAAGGAATAATAATTACAGCAAGGGCAGAAAGAGATAGATGCTTGCAACAACTCTAATGTGGTGAAAGACCTGAATCTAAGAACGTACAGAAAAGTCCATTCAGATGAATGTTCATTTTCATGGTTTTATATAATTTGAGAATAATCCATGTAATGAAATGGCATCGTACAAAACATCACAGTCCAATCAGGATTAAATTAGTACTTTTCTTCCTCTTATATCATTTAAATCTTTATTAGAAATGGGGAAAATACGGTTTTACGGCTATAGTTTCTTGTTATTGCCAATGGAAAGGATGGCTGATTAAAAAAAAAAAAAAATTAAAAACAATTAAAAAAAAAGTAGAGGAACACTCATAAATATGATTAACATTGCAGGAACAGTTATAATATTTCTTTAGTAAAATCAACAAAACAAAGAGCTTAATCTCCTCACATTTTTTGTGTGTGTATAAATACATATCTATAAACATTTGTCAATCATTCTGGTGTAGGGCATGATTTGCATAATTAAAAGATTCTCAGTGAATGAGCTGTTATATATTTCTCTATTGCTGTCATTTGCAAAAAGTTTCCCTTAAAAATCTACCAGATCAGCTTCTTTTAATACATCTACAAAGTACAAGTGATCAAAAAAGAATGAAAAAAAAAAATACACAAAACAAATAATCACCCAACCTCAGTGTGTGAATTATCTTCATTTTATGATCTTCATTTAATACCCTAAACAAATGCATTTGAAAAGCCTAATGAAATATCAATTATTAAATACCACTTCCACTCAGTGCTTTTTTTCTGCAATTATCTTGTTCTGTCTTTTGTATTAATCAAGGAATTATGTAACTGTGAAAATATAGTAGTGGGAGCTGGGGTAAAGAAGTGAAGATGACAGTAATTATGAAGAGGTTGTTTGGATATATCAGAGAGAGTGCACCTAGTTAGCAAAAGGCAAGGGAAGATGCAATTTAGTTTAGGGAGTAAGATATTTTTGAGAGGGTGTATGTGAAGAACAAGGATGAGAAATATTTGAGGCTGCCATTTTGAAAGGCAAGAGCAGAGAAATAAATACAGAGGAACTTCAAGGTGTTGTACATTCTAGAATGCTGAATAATAATACCGGGGGACTGCATGTATATGAAGCTAGAATAGTTCTTTCAAGTCAAATGTTTACATGTTACAGGCTTGCCCTGTTAGTCCAAACAGTTTCTAGTACAGAGACTCCCTG
Organism: Phasianus colchicus; assembly: GCF_987193195.1. NCBI lineage: Eukaryota > Metazoa > Chordata > Aves > Galliformes > Phasianidae > Phasianus > Phasianus colchicus. Next base: position 23,663,343 of record NC_143437.1, read on the forward strand.
GCTTTCTTCCAATCCTGTCACACAGTAGAGTAAGATTGCTTCTCCAAGCTTCAAAAAGATGGCAAATAATGAAATGAGAGGTCTAGCTGAGATGAGTAGATAACAAGTCCAATTTTTTTTCAAATGGAGCAGCTTTAAAAATTACCTATTAATACTTTCTCTAGAAATTGAGAGATTTGACTGTAAGAGAAGTGTTTTGGCTTATTTTATATTCAATACATTTTTTAATCAAAGCAGTCCAGATGCTTCTATGTTCTCTTCATTCAAAACCATCAACAGCCATATGCCATAGAACTGAAGACTTAATTGCAAAGATGTATCATCTGAAATCCAACTGCATCAAGGGAGAGGAGGTGAAATTTTGTTAGTAATCAGGCGAGAGAATATGGGGAAGATGTATAAGTAATGAAGAAATATGGTCAGCATTCTTACTGTTGAACAAGTTTTGGGTCCCAGATAAATGACAGAAATTGGTATCTCATATATGTACATACACCCCTTATTCCTACGTGTACAACAAATGATTATTACAAAAGAGGTGGAGTTTGATAACACAGTGAAGAAAAGACTACTTTTCAATGATTCCTCAACATCAGTCTCATTAGGAACTGATGTCTATCCAATAATGGTGTCAAAATGGAGCAAGGGGGAAGGTGGCATCTGTGTATGTACGAAGCTGATGCAAAAGATGAACATTTGGCAAGTTGAATACAAATCCTCATTTTACCCTGGCAGCCCAAAGGGCCAACCACACCCTGGTGTGCCCCACACCCAGCACTGCCATTTTAAAATGAGTTACTTAGTTTGAATGAACTTATGAGCTGATATCTCAATGTGCAGCATCATAATAATTGCAATAAACTGCTGTTGTTCCAGGGTCTGGCTTCAGCCTGCCATATCAGTAATGCTCTTGGATATACTTTGAGGTATACCCAGATTTGTTTTGTAATTTTTTATAATGTAGATTAAATACAGCTTTAGCCCTTCAAAGCCACATATTCCTTGTAATGTAATATTCAATGCCAATCAAAAATTATTCCAGCTTTTACCTTGTTTCCACTAGAGGTCAGTCAATAGATAGTAAACTTTTCTGCTGTAGAAATATATGTGGTTAAATTCTATTGCTGAACAACTTAAGCAAAAATACTGAACAAGAAAATTATTGTATATGAAAACTTTAAGCAGGAATAATTCTTTTTATCATGTGGCTAATTTTTTAGAAGCTTAACCATAGTTCCTGCAAGGTGAAGTGTCACTAAACTCTTAAATCGTAAATAGAAAATGTGTTCAAAGTATTGCTATTCTATGGTTTGGGGATAATCCAGATAGAAAGACTGGATTGATTGTGGAATGTTTTGTGAATTATAGGAACTCATTGAAAACCCACATAAGTTTTCTACTAAGCTGAAAACTCAGTAAAATTACTGGATTTTTTTAAAGGCAATCAGTCTTACATTAAAACTGGAAAAGTATTGGCATGCTTTGGTACAGCTCTGCAGATTTAGAGCTATTGGTCAGGCAAATGGAAACTCAGAAACAATTGCATTGACTGCATTTTCTACAGCCCTAATTTGCAGCCTTCAAATACAGGTATTTCCCAGGTGGTTTGAAACTGAGGAGCAAATAGGTTCTGTGAGAATTTTCTTTCAAATATGTCTGCTGCTCTGAAGGGCATGCACTGATTGCAAGGCCAACACCTCTGTGCCCTCCTTGCAAACTAGGACATTTTCCCACATGTGAGCCCATCCTTCCCAAAGGAGGAGAGGACAGAATGAGGCCTTCTTTGAGAGGCGTTTTCATAGGTCGCTTTATCTTTGCAGTAAGTCATAAGGCTCTGCGTTTTCTAGCTGGTTGGAGAGCAGTGAAAGGATGTTGCTGTTGAGTTCCTTAGTTTATCATGGCTTTGCTTATTACATTTTCTGCAGGCAGCACGTTCAAAATTTCACTCCTTATCGTTGTTTCTAGGCATTTAGTTTCATTTATTTTTAACATAATTGCAGTGTTCAACAATCTCTTGTCTCAGGTGAAGCCCTGCTCAGTAATGAAGTCCTCAGTCTGAGATGCTGAAGGCAGTGGATCTTTAATCTGAAAAGCAATTTTGTCATCTCTTGGGAACAATTAAAGCCGGATGGCGTGTATGTCAGCCACTGTACTTTGTTCTCAGTGAGTCCTTACCGAATATTTAATGTAAGTTACCTAATATTTCAATTTAAATGCTTCCACTGTACTCCCTGTTTTCCATTCATTGTCATGAGTAGCAATGGTTTAATGACACTCATACACTTTTTGGTTTTTTTTGTTGCCTCTCCTCTGCTGCAGCTGCTTCAATGCTGAGAAACAAGTACTTTCTCCCAAGAATTCACTACAACATTATTCACATATGGACTGAGTACATCATAAATATGAGTAACAGGGCTGAATCTATCAAGTTGGTGTATTTGTACAAAGACAATATGCCTTCATTTGTCTACTTGTTGCTCAGATATAGACATGAGCCCTGCTTGCTATTACCGATGTATAACACTAAAACACTTAACATCCAACTTAGGACAACTGAAGTGTAATGCTTCTAATTAGCTGGCTTCTGCTATAAAACAGTGTGAGATGCATTATTATGAAAACTTTAAAATACTTTCAGTATTTAAAAATTACTTAATAAAAGACAATTTGCCTGAAGATCTTGGTAGCATAAATTGCAGCTCACTAATACTCTGTTAACAAAGATACATGGAGGAGGAGTACCGTTAGCACAGAAATTTTCATTGTAATTGACCTTCATAGTTGCCTATGAGGTAAAAAAGAAGGCCCTGGGGGAGCAGGAGAAGCATTTTCAAAACTTCCTATTTTCCTAAAATTATCTATCAGTCTGGACATCTCAGTATTAAACTAAAGTGGTGTACACGGTTTTGGGTGTAAATCAGAAGATTTTGGAGTTCAATAGCAGTATTTTCAAAGAGAGTTATGTCTCTTGCACTATCCACCTTAATTTTTCTGACAAATGATATTTGAAAATATTTCTGGCTGTTGTAGCAAGAGAGGTATGAGCTTGTAGAGCTCTTGAATCCAATTTAAATTAGATTCCTGTTTGTGTTTCTCAGTCAGGATGTATTCACATAAATTTGTTGAGTTGGTATCTGATATTAGGAAATGTTATTTTCTCTGTTAATTTACCTTCAGTCCTTAATCTCCTCTACTTCAATCTGAGACAGCTAAAGATATAACTTGTGGCATCCATATGAAAAGTAATGAACTTTGTTCTTTAATAGAAGCTTCTCAAAAGGTTTTGCAGTTATATTCCTTTGTTTCTTTTTGTATTGCTTGCAACAGAAGACCACTTTCAGAAGCGTAGGGAATTTTAGCTTTATCACATCCTTTTTGTGCTTTTTCTTTGACAGACAGCTTTCCCCAAGAGAGAGCAGCAGGGCTGGTGGGAGGACAGCACAATTGCACAAAGCAACGAGCAGGGATGGAGATTTGGTGGAACAAACTCATTTTACTTACGTGTCAGAGGAGGTGTGAGGTGTTCCCAGGGGAATCAGATTTTGTGCAAATGTTGCTGAACTTTCCATCTTATGCTCTGAAGCGAGCAGTTTGCCTCAGGGCTACTCTGGAAAATTTATCCTGGAACTATTTAAACAGATGCTAACTTAAAAAAAAAAAAAAAAAAAAAAAAAAAAAAAAGCTGTAAACTGGGATTTTTTTCTTTACTGTGTTAGGCAAGGCTAAATGAATTTGAGCTTTCACAAACTGAATATTTTCTGAAGATGCCCGCCACAGTTCATTCTCCTCCTGAAGAGATACAAAGAGAGGATACAGAGGTCTTAGAGGACCACAGTCCCCTTTTCATCAGTGCTTGGTGTTCTAGCAGTCTTCTAGCAGCAGAAGGGAACACCATCCTGCCTCAGAGCTACTGAATAGCCACAGCTGAGGTGTGCTGACTCACTGCCCCGCCCACATTACTAATTGACACTTAAACAGATTTTATGCTGCCATGTAAACTGTTCTCCCTCCTCCTTCCCCTCCTTGCTCTAGGCCGTTTTCACCAGTCTGAAAAAAATCCTGCAAAGTAGGTTCACGTTACAGTCTTTTTACACCATACCAATTTATCTCCGTCCAGCTAGGCTACATTTATGCTCATTTCAATAAGCCTACTTCAGCAATTCCAAACCCACGCGGGAAGTACAACTTCAGTGATCTCCATAGGCTTTGCTCATTAAACCAGACTGAAAAAGCACCTTCTCCAAATGCATCTCCTGAAAGCTGGTAAGCTGCAGAAGTGTTAAGTGGTTCTAGTAGTTAGGTGCCTCGCTGTGAATATCCTGAACAAGTAAGCCTACGTTGGCTGGGTTTATAACCACTTGTTTCAGTATGACTCTTGAAGGCTCTTCAGGCTTTTTCAGGTAAAAAAGCTCTATGTACCCTTCAGACTTAAATTGGTATAGCTCATAAGACCTCTCAACTTCAGCATTTTATGGTAGTCCTGCTTTAGTCTGCCATCTGAAATTCTGGTTCAGAAAAAGTTATTAAAGAAAATGCTATGAAAGGCCATCATTCATTTAGATCAGCTTGTGTTCAGATGCAGACTGCCCACTTATGTACTTGTATTTGAGGACATTAATAGAGGTATACATGTATGTATATAGATTACAAGATACTATATCTTTATCCATTCAGTTGCACAATTTTTGGATGAATTCAGCAGAAAAATAAGTATGTAAGTGTAAAAAAGGAATTGAAAGGAGAGTCGAGAATTCGTAAGAAAAAAAAGAGTAGTGATTTGAAAGGGATTGTAAGACTAGGCTGTGCATACTTTCTGCATATTAGCTTTCCTCTAAATTAAGCATTCCCTACTATGCCATGAAAGACATCCATAGGCAACACTAAGTCCAGCTGTTGCAGTGGCAGGTAAAGCCACTACTTGCGACATATTTGTCGTAACACAGAGCAAATTAGTATTTAGAAGATAAGTGGCTGTTTTTGCATTCACTGTGGCATATATACCTTCTGAGGAGAAATAAGTTCATTCTGAATGCCACTCATTTTGTATATACAAGACTGCAACATGAAGAACAGAATATTTTAAAAGCTGTTACAATAAGATAGCTGCCAAATCCCAGAAGAAAAACTCTACAGAGACACAGAGAGATGAAAACAAATTGAACATACAATAACCTACGCAGGGCTGGGAATCCAACTTTGGCTTTTCTACAATAATAAATGTCAGTCCGGTATCTGATCTTCTTTGTTCACTGTATGGGAACTGGTGAGTCATGGCCTGAACCTCTGATTGATCACCTGAGGCGAGCAATGAGTCAGCCACAGGAGCACAGGTGAAAGCAATTCACCTGTGCTGCAGGAAGAGGTAGAGCCTGGCTGCACTTCTCCTAGACCCATTTAAGAGCTGACTTCCAGGGGGGAAGGATCTCTTTTGGAGATCTACTCTGCTGGAGTTTCATAAGTGAGCCCAGGATATGGGTAAGCATCCTATCCATTCTCCTTTTGTTGTTATAACCTGCTTTGCCTAACTCTTGTTTGTTTCATAATTATAACATTTTAATGTTAATTGATTATACATTCACGTATCCAAGAGATAAAAATTAAGAAGTTAAGAGTTTGGATAGTTGGAGCTAGCTCAAATATGATTGGGAAAAAAAAATGGGATAATGTTGTGCCTTGAAATGTTGATTATTTTATGGCTAGTAGACCACTATTTCTCCTTCCAAGCCCTTGATAATGTTAGGATGTTAAAAAAGAAAAAAATATTAATTTGTTTCTCCCAGTCTTTCTGCATAATGAATGAGCTGGAAGATACTGTATGATTAGTGGCTCACTCTCACCAGCAAATTATTGCAGCTTAGCAAGTGAAGCTGTCAATGTCAGCTGATCTTTAGTAATCGTTCATACGTGGGATTGACACACAAATTGTTCAATAATGTTGCTTATCTGTCCTTTACTGTGCCAGGTTACCCCTAGTGGGTAACCATGGGTTGAGAGTGAATGTTGGATAGGATTTACTGCTCTAAATTTAGGTATCTGTATCAGAGTGGTCTCTGTCTAAGCAGGTTGTCTAAGTTCGTGTTAGTGGAAACTAACAGGTGTGTCTGAGGTGCACTCTATCTCATCTTGGGATAGCTATTTAAAACAGCAGGTGAATCCTGCTCTACTGACTCTGAAAGGAGCCTACACAATTAGCTCCAATACAATTTTATGAAGTCATGAGAACTATCTTGTCTTTGGAGAGCTACTGTATTTCAGCTGATTAGTTGATTGTGAATCTGAACATGAAAATATAGTGGATGGTTTGCTATAATGTTTCACTAATGAAAGTAAAGCAAAATTAATTGAGATTTTACAGAACACATGAATGAAAAAGCTTAATCTAGATATCACTAGAGAGGAAGTTTAGATGGGATTGTTCTGATCTCTTAAATTAAAGAGCTGGGTCATATAGAAAAATCACTGTCAAATCATATCAGCCAAACTTTCTAGCATTTTAGGTATATAGAATCACAGAATCGTAGGGGTTGGAAGGGACCTCCAGAGATCATCGAGTCCAACCCCCCTGCCAAAGCAGGATCCCTACACCAGGTGCAGGATCCCTACACCAGGTAATATATTTTTTCTTCCTAGATATTCACATTTTTATTTTGTTTCTCCTACTCTTTCAGACATTGGATGAATTTCCATTTTGCAGCAGAAACAGACAATGGACTTGTCACAGCAATCTTACAGTGCTGTTTGAATTAGTAGTGGCAGATAAGTACAACTTCTCATCAGGTATAATTACACAGTATTTTCAACAGTTCACTGTCCAGCAGTCATTTACTGTGGTTTTACATCATACTGTGTTTCTGAAAGCATGCAAACCCTGATTCTCATCTGTGGTTTTGACAGTTTTGTTCTTGCAGTAAGCTTACAGTATGTATGGAAACCTGGTTTTGTTGTACCACCCGTATCATCTTTCCTCAAGGAAGGTATGAGGAATTGAGATATGAGGAGGTATAGGGTATGAGGAATCATGACCCTAGAGCTCCACTTTCTCTGTTTCTGTGAAAAACAAACAAGCCCTTGGGAACAAAAGACCTCAGATCTCCCCAGCATGGGTATTTTGAAAAATTATCCGAGCATTAAAAATAGATTAAGATTTACTAGATTTTATTTATTTATATTTGAGCCAACTCAGTTTGCTCTAGATCATGATGTGGTGAGGTGAATGTTATTAGATGGACTGAGTAAAACTCTCACCAATAATTGCATTCCACTTATCTAACCTAATATAATCTCTACTTCGTCTTTTTTTAACAAGTCATGTGAGTATTACAAATAACATCTACTGTAGTATCAGTGAGGCAGATGGCCCTTCGTTTATACCTCTTTTAGGCTCTCTAGCACAGCTGTATGCTCTACCTTGCTGTCTTGAGATTCTTGAAAAAAATATGTTCAGAGAATAATTCTTTTCCATGTGGATTTGTCCTCCAGTCTGTCTCAGTGTAGCTGCCCAAGGACTTCCTCTAGCATAGCAAAAGGAGAAGGACAGCTGCTGAGCACTTGTGTCTCAAAACAAAGGAGAGAAAATCCTCATTTCTAACAAAAAATAGAGTTCAAATTCAGGATTATGATGCTGACAAGTTCCTTTTGGCTAAAGCTTTTGTAACACTGTCAGAAAGCAATATATCAACATATTTCTTCATACTGCATTTTCTGTGAGTGCGGCACTTTTCTGGCTTATTTGCTTTTTACAGCCTTAGCATCATTTCCTTTATTTATGTTATTTATCATCTCAGTTTCATGAGACTCATATTCAATTAGGAAAGCCCTGACTGGCTTGCAGCATGCATTTTTCTACACTCACAGATATCCCTTACATCTGGATATCTCTGTGGACTTCAAACAAAACCATGAATGATTGCTTTATAGTTCCTTTCTCTTAGGATGCACTACGACTTCCCTATCAGTCAACTGTTGTGTACAGCTGGATAAAATCATGGCTGCACCAAAATGAATAGGATTTTAGTCTTTGATTTCAGTGATATCAGAACTTCTAATCAGACTAGGCCCAGTCACTGCCAGTTTTGTGAAATGACATGATATATCCTCTTTACATGAGAAGGATTTCTGATGGTTGTTCATAATCTGGAACAAGAGTAATGCTTTATCTACTTGTATTGCTTGTGAACATAACATCAGTTGAATGCCCCATCCCTGGAGGCATTCAAGGTCAGGCTGGATGTGGCTCTGGGCAGCCTGTTCTGGTGGTTGGTGACCCTGCGCATAGCAGGGAGGTTGAAACTAGATGATCATTATGGTCCTTTGCAACCCAGACCATTCTATGATCAAATTGTTAACAGGAGAAGTGGCATTCAAAATTTTACTGTTGTCTTCTACAGCCTCAGGAAAAATTACACAATTTCTGCTATTTTTTAGAGTGAGTTGCTTAGAACATCACTTTGTGTTCCTTCACTTTGTCCAGACATCTGTAGTGAGGTCAAGGTAACATACAAGGATTTGCCATGCCTTTTTTGTAATGGCTCAAATCTCCTCTGCACTACAGAAGACAATAGGACAACAGAGCATTTTGATCTTGGCAGGGTCCAATCACTTTGCAAGTGTTTGTGTGTCACATTTTGATTATTACTGACTTGCTCCAAAAGGTATTCTAGATCACTTTATACAAGTCCTTATTGTTCTTTTAATTTATAAATAGTACAAATTATTTTGCAGAATACCATACTGTATGGGAACTGTTGAGTCATGACCTGAACCACTGATTGATCACCTGAGGAAAGGACTGAGTCAGCCCTGGGAGCACAGGTGAAGGCAATTCACCTGTGTGACAAGAAGGGGTGGAGCCTGGCTGCACCTCTCCTAGATCCCATTTAAGGGCTGACTGCCACTGGGGAAAGATTTCTTCTTGGAGATCCCTCCTCTGTGGAGTCATTCTTACCAACCTAGATCTTTGGATGCAGGTGAATATTCCTTCCCTGTTTGTTTTTTCTCTCATTTTCATTATGATAATCTTTCCAGCTGTAGCACCAATTGTAACACGTACAAAAGATGCAGAATTTGCTATCCTGGCTAACTTCTTCCTCTGAACCAAACAGAATAATTTGAGATGCGTGGTAATTTATTTTTTTTTTTTTTGTGCTATTTCATAAAAAAAGAAATCATAATTTCTTTACAGATTTCATCATTTAACATTAGATGTTCACTGATTATGAATGCAAAAGAGGTCATTTGCATTTCTGTGTGACATACCAGGAATATCGTGCCATTGACCTTTCACTTGACATGTTGTTTTTACAGCTTTGCGATAGAAATAAAACACTGTTTATGCAGTGATTTTTCAAGGTTGAAAATTTAAAAAAAAAAAAAAAAAAAAAAAAAAAGAAAGAAAAAAAGAAAAAGAAAAAAAAGAAGGGAAATCTTATGAAAAGTAAGAATGATTCCTGTTCCTATAATTGCTGCTTTCCTACACAGTTTAGGGATGTAATCTAATTGATTATTTTTTTAGAGGTTTGTTACCATTACACTCTGGCTCTGCAGATAAGACTTCTAGAAATTGTAGGTTGGTAATGTAAGTAATGGCTAAAATGACTGTGGAAAGCCTGTTTCCACACTGTCTGAGAGGGTGTTATGTGAGACGCTGCCCTTAACTGTTTGTGCTTGCACAGATGATTGACTTAGAATCCCAACACCTGTGATCTCTGTAATGTTCGATCTATCTCTGCAGCTGTTCCTCTGAGACTGCTACAGGCAGTAATTGATTAGTTCAGCAGCCCTCCAACATCATCTGAGTGTTATGAAAGCTGGTGAATTAAAAGCTACATTTTAGGAGCAGACAGCATCTTCCTCTGTGTTTACATGATGCTTCCCAGATACCTACATTTTGCTGGAGCAGCCCTACTTTTGCAAAATAGCTAAAACACTTTTTAAAAAATAATTTTAAAGACATGAGAAAAATGCATCTCTCTTCAATAATTCCTTTCCCAAAGTCATATAGTCTTTCCATTTAATTTCAATCAACAAAGAGAATTTGTCCTAAATGGGGCCCAGGAGGTGATGAGCATGGATAAAGCTCAGTGGGGAAAAAACAACTGAAGATATCCTGTCTCCAGTCCTTTTCTGGAGAGAGAAAAAAAAAAAAAAAAAAAAAAGTGATGTGATAGGGTTAAACACATTTATGGAATTAGATAGGGCTATTGTTCCTGAAGGAATGGTATGTTATTAAAAAAAAAAAAAAAAAAGAAAAAAAAAACAAAAAAAACCACAATAAATCAATCTCCCATGTAATCTTGTTGTCAAAAACCACACAATTAATTCATCCACACCTGCTACAAAAATACTCTCTCTTAAAAAAAATATTTTAAACAATACTGTTTCATAATCTCCTGGAATAGAAGAATAAGCCTGTCCATGGACAGTCTGTGTTTAGGTCTAATTTTCAAATTGACATTTTTCTATGAGTACCATGGCAAATAAATATTAAGCTGCCTAATCACAAGATGAGCTGAGATCTTATGGAAGTCATTGTACATCTTGAAGGTCTTCATGGAAACTCTGAGCTAGCAGGAATTATGATAGGTATCTGATATTGCCTTCTGAAACCAGTATATGAAAATCTGAAAGAAAAATACAGATGTATTGGAAATTGTAAGCAAAATACTTAAAATATATGATACATAATCTGAGAAATACAGAGCTGGAAGATAAGTCATATTCTGTTATTTCATTTTATTGCTGTGATAAGTCATTTTAAAATGTTCTTTAGTACTTATTTACCCAACGTGCTACTGTAAGTCTTTAGTTTTGTGTTTTTAACCTTTTCAGGCATTTGTGGTACTTCACTGTCCTTGTTGTGAAGTAGAAAGTAGCTCTGACTTCCAGTTTAGCTTCTGATCTTTCCCAGTTATTCATACTTCTGTCTATAACCATGATGAATAATTAACCATGATGTTCTTTTCAATCATTTTCAATATACATGAAAATGCTACATCCATTGGATCACCTTCCTTTCCTCTTTGTACGTACAGATTGATCATACAGCATTTGCTCTGGTGCATTCCAGTGAATAAAACTAGATTATATGTTAATGTTCTGGATCTTTTCCATATTAGCAGAAGCACAGTGCTTGCCTCTCATGACCTTCCTGTGACTTCTTGAGTACAGTAATTAATAAAAGATTTCTTTGGCTTCAGGGTCATCTCAGCATGCCCCACTGACTTGAGTACAGTCAATTTATCCATTCTTTATTGTGCTCTTCAACTGTTCCAGCCTCCGTTTCCACCCATCTGCTAACATCAACTGAGTGAAGCATGCCATAAATTTTGTGAACACTAATATAAAAATGCAGTGCTGCCTTCTCTGTGACATCTGTTAAGTGCATGTAGTCTCACTCCCTCAGCAGAAACCTGTTGCATCTCCTGTCCTTTCTTCGTCTTCTCCAGGAGTGTCACCCCTTTACCTTACTGCCATCCTTACCATCCATGGCACTGCAATTGCTCACTGTATATTTAATCCTAAGTGTTTCTACCTTTAGAATCTTGAGCATTCCCTCCTTTACTTGTGAGGCTTAAATATAAAATAGCTGTTCATACAGTCATTTATTCTAACCTAAAACTTAAAAACAAACAAACAAAAAAAAAACAACAACAAAATTAGAAGTCTGGGGACCTGGGGCATCTGCATCTTCCTGTATTAACCTTCTTGCAGCTCTAAGGTTAGTCAGAGCTTTTTCTTATTAAAGGAACCTGTCTTCAGGTGTTCTTGTTATGAGTGACATTCATCATAAAAATTAAGGAAATACAACCATTAGTTCTATAGTATCTCAAACATTTTGAATAGAATCTCTTGAGGCAAATAAGGCTTGCACTGGATTATTTATCTGGAGTGCAGATAAAGGAAAGTGTTACTTCAAAATGTAGACTTTCCAGAAAAATGTAGCAAATCCTTCATGACTTTCTTATTAAAGAATCAGCATCCTCCTAAGGAAACACTAGTAATTGCCCCATTTCTGGCTAATAAATCAAAAGCAACTGCCTTTTTCCATACTAGGCATAATAAATCTTCAGGCATTATAAAAAATCTGTTTGTTTTTACTTCCGTGAAGAAGAGAAAATTCAGATCTGTTATATCCTAAGGGGATATTCTGGAAAGTAACATCTGGACATGGTGTATTATTAAAGCAAGACCCACTTTTAGGAACATCTTCTAGTGCTGCTTGGAAAGCATTTTAGTCTCTGGTGTCTGAAGCTTGAAGAAGCTTCCTTGTACCTTTGTAGGGAGTTTTATTTCTTCATCTTTAAGAAACAACCCAAGCCGAAATATTACATTATTGCCTTTATCTTCATCTCAAATGCAGGAAATCTCCAAGACACAGTGGATCCTTGTTCTCTCTCAGATTTATATTCTTGTTTGACTTGTATATGGTAGAGAGATCAGCTGGAGAAAAATATAGATGTATTATGGAGATACCAAATCATACATAAATTACATATTTAAAAGAGTAGAGGGAATGTAGAACTTAAAAACATAGTGCAAAAGACAAATCATAAGCCTGAGTGAAAGTGTAGGACAAACTCATGGATTTTTGCCTTTTTTACTGCTGAAACGGTGCTGTAAGGCAAAAGGAAATGTAGAAACAGACTGAAAGAGAAAACAGGAAAAAAATAGCTTTAATATTGTCCTGTCCTTTGGTGAATCCCTGTGAAGTTCCCAAGTGTCTCTGTGTGGTGAATACCTTCCACTCTTGCACTTACCTAGCTCTGCTCCCGAGCAGTGGTGATCCAAGGACTGTTTCTTCTTCTCCAAGATCCTTGCATTAATTAGATCCCATCCTGGTTTCTTTATTCAGTTGTCTTTCAACATTCAAGTTACTTAAAAATTATTACCTTGCCAAAATATTTTACAAATGCTCATTGCATTTGTGGAACTTATCTGTAATATTAGTCTAATGATCACATTTTATTATTTTTCCATAACATTTTACTGCTTGTGAAATAAAAATCAGTTTAAATGTAGTTTGCTGTTGTCTGCCCAGACGTAATGAATAACTCTGAAATAAATCCAAATACATTAGCAGCCTGCTCAATACTCTCCTATAGAAGTGTTATTAATTTATGTGTTGGAATATTTCATGTTCTGCTTTGTTGATCAAGCGATTATTTTGTTTGTTAACGCAGATGAAAGCATCAGCACTTTAGAACATTCCAGACATACTGGTATAGCCAAATCAAATTATGCATTTTTACTGACTCTGTTAGATTATCACGAATTTTTAAGTGTATACAGCACTTTGCACCTGTGAGTGTTCTAACTGTGAATGAGTAGTTAATTGCTTTGGTGCTATGACACTGAAAGGCTGCTAATGAAGAACAGCAGTTAAAATCTCTCCACTTGAAAGCTTGCTGCGCATGTTCACTTCATTTTCTATTGCCATTGCTCTTCTGTGACAGATGTGCTCATGAAGCTCTGAAAACTGCACTGATTTGGCCTGGTAGATGAGGTGGTATCCAAGCAAGATACAAGTAAGTCTTTGTAATTCTTGGAACTTCTTTACATGCTGTGAGAACTGTACTGGTGAGAATTTATTACCAGATATTAGGCAGCATCAGCTTTAGGCTAGAGGAGGTGTGAGCTCTATCTGAGTTACAGAAGAGAGCAGGTTCCTACTGCAGGAAAAGTTTAGCTTGAAGTGCTTGGCATCATCTATTCACATGGGAGTTGGCCAGGTCTGAAGATGGAGAAGTGTACATCTGGGCATCATACTGAAAGAGTCACAGTCTTTTCCTATCTGTGGTCAGTGCATTTTCAGTCAGGTCACTTTCATGAATATTTGCCTCAACCTTTCTCCTTGCTCACATACTTTTTCTGACAGAAGTTATTTTATGCCTAGAGCATGTAGAAGGGATCTCAAAGTGCAACTGTGATAGAGACCATTATGGAAAGAAAATCTCTTTAATAGAATCTTGCTTTTCCTTTGATGTTGTTTTACTTATGATGTTATTAACTGCATGACTTAGACTCATTTTCATCAATACATTGTTTCCAAATGCATTTGTCTATTTACAATTCATTATTTACAATAATGGGATTCCACGGGTATAAAAATGAGTTTAATGGAGTAGAGAGCAGGATTTGAAATGTTCATCGGCGCTGTTGGAATACAGTCACATGCAAGAGCCCTGTGTGCTATCTCTACATCATGATGGCAACTGTGTTTTAACTGATGTTCAGCTCTTGATAAGTTTTGCTGCCTTTAGATTTTTATGTAAATTTACTAGAGTTTTCATTCTGAATTTACAGTGCCCAGTGCTGTCATGCCCTATCACACATTTAGCACGAGCCTTGTTTATGCACATTTAGAATCACAGAATCACTAAGGTTGGAAGAGACCTATAAGATCATCCAGTCCAACCATCCACCTATCACCAATGGTTCTCGCTAAACCATATCCCTCAACACAACATCCAAATGTTCCTTGAACACCTCCAGGGAAGGGGATTCCACCACCTCCCTGGGCAGCCCATTCCAGTGCCTGACCACCCTTTCAGAGAAGTAGTATTTCCTAATATCCAGCCTGAATCTTCCCTGGCGCAGCTTGAAACCATTCCCTCTAGTCCTATCACCAGTTATACGGGAGAAGAGGCCAACCCCCAGCTCGCTACAACCTCCCTTCAGGTAGTTATAGAGAGCAATAAGGTCTCCCCTGAGCCTCCTCTTCTCCAGACTGAACAATCCCAGCTCCCTCAGAAGCTACACTTTGCAGCTGTTAGACAAGCTGTGTGGTCTGTTTGTAGTAATATGTAGATTTCCTCTACAATTAGGTTAAACTTCTTCATTTGTTCTAGTTTGAAGGATAATTTCAAGGCATAACTACTGCAGTCAGGCAGCTGGAACAGAAAGCGCCATTCCAAGGAAAGAACAGAAAAAAGAGATATGGCATTGTGAGTGCTAGTTTCCGGCTGCTATTCCCTGCATTCTTTGCTTTCAGATAAATAAATGGCTGGGTGACTCTTATGAATGTTTAAAAAGCATGGTGTCCTTTGCTTGTAGGTGAGTAAAGTTGGAAATGGGAAATAGTATGGGAATTACGTGAATTTCTAGACAGCTTCACAGACAACAGTTCTTTGTCAAGTTCATTTTCATGCCTACAAGACTTTCAATATAGCTTTCAATATAACAAAGATACAGTACAGTAGACACTAATGATCACTTGCACCCAAATCTATAAAGCTCTAAATGATAGAAAGCATTTTTAAATAAATTTACAGAAAACATTAAAGTGTAAGTAGAGCTTAAAGATGTAATTCCAAGGTAATCATGTCAGTGCATCTGGGGACCACAGCCTTCAGTCCTCTGGCTACTACTCAAAGAAAGCATTCCTAGAAGACCTAAGGTCTGTTTATGTTTCCATCATTGAATTATGAGACTGGACCAAACACTCCATCTCCTCTTGCCTTTCAGATCTGAAATAGTAGTTTCTGTCTTTATGAAGTGCATAAAGTTCTTAGGGAGAAGCTGTGGATAAATCACATCTTTATGTCCTCTCAGCTAAACATGTCACTTAATTTATATACTTATGAGGAGCTGCTTTTTTGTTACTGAGGTGTTGCAGAGAAGGCTATTGGACAATACAAACATTTAAATAGGTTATTTTTCTTCTGCAGGATTATTTTCAGGTGAAAACAACTTCCTGCAAATTTTTTTTTTTTTTTTGTGATAAGAATACCAAGTATCAAAAAGGACAGGATTGCAGTTACTATCATAATAAATAGAAAGAAATTTATGTCTGGTTGGTTATGTTCTGCAGTTCTCTGTCCTTCTATAGCACTATATGTCAATCAACTTTCACGTTCCTTACAAAAAGGTAATTACACATGTACTAAGGGTCACTATTTAGAAAACACCTGCTGGCATAGCACTGGAAAAAAAATATTTGAGGCTTGATTTTAGAGACTAGTTTCACTGGCTTGAGAAAGCTGAATTGTTGTAGTTCTTCAGAAAAAGAAAAGAGTTTAGAGGAAGTAAATACAGTAGGAATGTTTTACTGAAGAAAAACTATGCTCATAGGCAGAACAATCAAATGAAATGAGGATTGCTCATGATGAAACCCAATCAGACCTCAAATGAAGTTATAAAGGGATAGAAGTCTTGTAGAATTCTTCATATTTATGCAAACTTTGTCTTACTGTTGTCAGCTACAGAATAACTGGGAAAGCAATGAAGTGTATTCTCTGGAAAGGAATGTTCAGATGTTGTTCATCACTCTCCAGCTGGGTGGTGTCTGGATGAAGGGTCTGGTGGAGAATCATCACCCAGAATGCGTGGGGCAAATAGCCTGATAGAAGTGTATTACTGTCTTCAGTATCAAAGCCAGAAAAAAAAAAAATATATATATATATATATATATATATTTAAACACATATTTCTACTCTCAGGTATAAACACATTGCATCTAGTAGAAACAGTTACATTAACACTAGGCAGAAAAGAAATGATGAAGTTGTCTTTTGACAAGGATTATTTTACTGTGCAGGAGATGAGTGTAACTCCAAATCAGGGCACAGAAATAAGGCACAAATGAAAACTTTGGCCTGACAGCAGAATTTAACATGAGGAGTTCCCTGCAGCACAGTGCTGGGAAACCTGATAAGATTTTGTTGTCATTCCAGGAGCATTTTATCTCTAAACTGCCTATTGAGGAATACCAGAAACCTGTGTCATTCTGAGGAACGGCTGAGACCTACATCATGTGCAAGTAGTGTATGTTTATAAATTCTGAGATAACAGTATCAGAAGTTATGCAAAAATGGATACTAGAATCATGGAATCACAGAATTGGTTGACAAAGACCTTAAAGATCATCAAGTCCGACCATAACCTAACCATGATACCCTAACTCTTAAAAACCCGCCACTAAATCATGTCCCTGAGCACTGCATCCAAGCAGTTTTTAAACGCATCCAGGGATGGTGACTCAGCCAACTCCCTGGAGAGCCTATTCCAGTGCTTAAAAACACTTTCTGTAAAGAAGTGTTTCCTGATATCCAACCTAAACCTTCTCTGGTGCAACTTGAGGCTGTTTCCCCTTGTCCTGTCACCAGTGAGAAGAGACCAACCCTGCTCTCACTGCAATTACAATAGCTCAGATGCTGTGTCGAAAGAGACAAAGCAAAGCAAGAAGCTAGTATTCTTGAAGCCTTTCCCTTCTATGCTACATATTTTGATAAAAACAGTGGACAAAAGGAAGCCATTGAATTTATAGAGTAGGAATTGATTTTCTTTTGTCTTTCCTCTTCCTGTGATGGATGGTGTGACTTGATATTATACGCTGTGCTTTGCCTTGCTTTGCATGGCAAGAAGAATTTCCTTTCTGTTCCTGGTGGGGATCAGTTTGTGCAGAACAAAGAATTTGTGCAGTAATTGGTGGTCTAACAGCAAAGCCAGTATTTAGGCTGCATATGTGAGTACTTGGCTTATGTTTTTACAGTTGTATTCCCTAGAATATCTTCTGATAATAATAAAGCTGGTCAACCTGATCAGCTTTACTTGTAGAATGAATTAAAAGTAAAAGCTTGTAACTCCAGGAAAACAACCTTTAAATATCATTCTTTTCTAATTTGGTGTCTGATAAATGCCACAAAGAAAGGAGGAAAAAATTTATTTTCTCAGAATTTTTAGAGTAATATTCCTTGTCAGCTGAGATTAACTGTAAAAGACTGCTAAAGGTTAATATACTCAAAGCTGTGAGGACACACAATAATCCACAAATTAATCTCAGTATCCAACAGCTGTTATATAAAAAACAGTTCATAGAACTAAACAAAACAACAGATTCATTGGCTCTTTAAACATTAAAGCAAAGAGTTAGCTAATGGCATCCTATCAGGCTCATGGGTACCCTTGCCTGCAGGGTCTACTTCATCATTTTTTTCAGAGATTAAGATGAAAAGAAGGCAGTTGTTATTCAAACAGAATTGTTCCCTGTCTGAGCTACTCCACAGCTCTCACAGCATCGCAGCAAATCATTTGCATGAGTTCAGTGTATTAACTGAAATTAATAGAATCATTTGGTAGTGCTCACTTGGTCTTATGGCCCGGGGACATTTATCTGTGAATGTAGCCAGATTTGTCAAATCTCTGATATACTCTGGGGTCTGCCCAGAGATAAACAGAAGTACTCTGTAAGTGTAGCCAATCTGCTTTCCTTCATCTTCAAACATGTAGTGAGAATCAAATTCAAATAGCTGTGCAGAGCAGGGATATTCCATAGGATGCAGGTTTGCTCTACTGAACTGCCTATTCTTGCTCCAAAATACCCATGGATTGCAAATAAAAAATGACTGCACACAGAGGCCCACAAAGGTAGAAGTGGTAGATGGCTGAATCTGAGTGAAATTCTACTGATTTCTCCCTCCATCATTTCAGATTATTCCAGAAAAAGAGGACAACCAAGGACAGCGGACAGCAATAGAGCAATAATGACAGAGCTGCATCTTATCCTGCTGTGGACAGGAATGGTCTTGTACAAAAGCACTTTCTTTCCTTCTTTAATAATAATAATAATTAAAAAAAAAAAAAAAAAAAAAAAAAAAAAAAAAAAAAAGGCTATTTGCCTGTTTTGATTTTCCTTTGTTTAACTTCTCTGTGATTCCCCTGTAGTTTGCTGAATTTTAATGAGAGTTATATGCAGTTGAAATCCTCATATCCTGCTGTAAGTGCTACAGGAGTTTTTCAGTTTTTACAACATCACGTAAACATTCCTTGAATGTTTAAAGACAAGTTATAGTAGCGAATCCATTTGTCAAAAAGATGTGAAGGTTTTGTGTAGGTGACCTGAGCAATGTAATTTAATTTTTACAGATGAAGCTTTATTTTGCCTCAAAACTCTCCTCCAAAGATTGGGAGAATGTGATCAAATTCTGAAAGTAATAAAAAGTTGAAACTTTAAGGTGTTGCTTTAGGTGACAACAGTAATCATGCTTCATTTATGCGTGTAAAGTCGACAGCAAACTTAATAAGGAAAAAAAAAGAAAGCAAACTGAGACCCCCATCTTTTCTCCTAGAATTTTGCTTATTCCTGAACTGTTAAGCTGTGTCGTATTAACAAGTGTGATAAATTTCTAACTGTAAATTGTATCACTTTAATGTGTATGGTACTGTTTAGTTTACAGTTCATCTTGTTCTTAAAATTCAACAGCAACAGGATGAATAAAATATTTTAAACCTGATTGTTTGCTCCTTAAAGAAGGTGAGTGCATGGATGTTACGCTTCTTCAATGGTTCTTAATGTGATTCTATTTTCAAGAAACAGCTAGTGTGCCAATGTTGTTTTCTTTCTCTGGTAAGTAATAGAGCTTGACTGGAAGAAAAGAAACACATTTCTTATGTGTTTACAGTGAAATTAGATCTAATCTGCTTAGCTTAATGACAGTTAAACAAAAGTGTTTGCTTTCCTAGTGCTGTTTTGATTCTTAAAACTCGTCTAGCTTAGGAAAAAGAGGATTTTCTGCCATTTTAGTGTTGATAAATAAACTGTTTCCAGGTTTGGCTTGCCATTCCTCTCTGCTTTACAGCCATTTTATATACAGTACAACCAACTTACCTTGTGTGTGTTTCTTTCAGCAGTTTGACAAATCCAAGTATGAAAAATATATTCAGATAAACCTATTTATCTTCAGATAAATACAGGATCAATTTATTCAGAAGTATTGTGAATACATCCTTGTTTATAGTGGAGCTTCTGAGCACAAGCACCAGGTATTACAGACTCAATACCAGCCTATCTTGTAGCCAACAGCCATAAGGTAATCAGAAAATATGTGTACATCTTTATTTCTAATCTAGTTAGAAGAGCTGGCTTTGTCTGAGGAGCTTTTACTGTCCTTGCAAAACCTTGCTTTGCTAGTCTCCCAGCATTTATGGTCCTGTCCTTTATGATGTTTGATTTCTGTTCCTAGGATTTCTGCCAAGAAAACTAAAAAGACTATTGGAAATCTTGATTACACTGATATGTGGAATGTTTCCAGATCAGCTTTCATGATTTGTTTGTTGCAAATTACAACTTGCTTATGAGAGTAATACCAGTGCTTAAAAGCTAATGAAACGAACCACCAAACTTTGGGTGATTTTCCATTAGTTCTTAGCCAGCCCTTCTCATAGCTGTGGAAGAGCTGCTTAGAGCCTTTACCTTTTGGTTCTGTTTCTTCAATTATTCATAATACAATAACCTTGCAAGGGTCTAAACAATGGGATTCCCCTGTTTGTGGAAAACAAGTCTTCCAGCTATATTTAATATTTAAAGAGCTCACAAGTCATTACTCAGCAGAGCTGGCAGCAGGAAATCACCATTTGAACACCCACGCTGATCAATAAAATATCAGAAGCAGAGTACAAGCACTTGCTTTTATAAATTGTTCTTTACAAAGCTATACATTGACTCAGCCTTCTGATGGTAGTTGTTGCCAGCAGAGCTAAGTCGCAACATCCATGCCTTAGACAAAATGGGATAGCTACTTGATATAGCTGCTTTAAAGATCTTTCTTTGTCTTAAGACTTTAAGTAAAAACTGTATTAGTGTTTTAATACTGGAATTTTGTGGGTAAGTTTCTTTTCTAAAAAAGACTATGCAGTAATTTTAAAAGAAAAGTGTGAATTTTATATTGCAAAATGTTTATGGATAAGACAACAGATTGCTATGCCTGATGCTAGAAGCCCTGCTTCTCATGGACACCAAAGTATGATGCTCTGCATGTCTGTGCACAGTCCCTATCCTCATTCTCATCAAAGTATAGTTTACATGCATTACAATCCTTGTTGATCTCTCTCAAAGATGTTATAACTGTTATAAATCTCACTAACCTTGCTTTCTTTTGAGAAGAATGCTCTAGGTAATGATCACAGAATTAATAATGAATGGATTGAGCTCCACTGTCCAGCTAAGGAAATATAATGTTGGAAATCTTTGTTTCCTTTCTTTAAAGTAAAGTAGCCTTTAGAAGCTCTTATCCAGCCAGTCTTTAAGTTACAACATTACAACTTCGGACAATGGCAGTGGCAACAAACTAATACATAAGTTCCGCAGGCTGGCACTCCAAAAGCCTCCTCAATTAATTAAGAACCATCAAATCTCTCTACCCAGATCTGAATATTATCTTCCACGCATACTAGTAGTGGGCTTGTTTTTTGTGTAAATGGTCACGGAAAAGAATCACTTTGTTTCCATAGCTGGAATGCAGACTATCAAAAGAATATCCAGAGGAGATTGCAGTTAATTGTCTTCCCCAGGCTCACATGAGGATGCAATCCTGCCATTTCCAGCACTGTGGAGGATCAGGTATGGTAATAACTGGACAAGGGACAGGGAGGACATGGTACGTCTCTGACAATTTTTAATTTAACAAGTGACTGGTAATACCTTGTGACTGTGAAGCAAGTTCTGTCTTTACATCCTACAAGGGAAGGAACTGGATTGCAAAATTGTAGAGCTTTATTGAAGTAAAGGTGAGTGTCTGAAGTCAGCAGCAGGGAAAATCAGCTTAGATCCCTCTTTGCTATAAAACCTAGTTCTCCTCCATCTATACAGTGGTTATAGAAATAGCTTTTACAGTCAGTTGTGAGGTTTTTTCAGACTTGAAAGCCGTAAAATTCAGGAGGCCATGGGAAAGCTATCAGAACACTTCATCTAGCAAGCATATTGTTAATGTCTGTGAAACTGGCAAAGAGCTGTTAACTCTCCTCATTTCAAAATCAGCAGGGAAAATTGAAAAAAAAAAAAACCTGCCCGATCAAAAAAAAAAAAAAATCACTATAAGATTGGGGGAAAAAAAATAAAATTCTTCCTGATATCTAGCAATACTTTTGGGCATGGTTTACGCATAGTCAAGCAACACTTTCTCATACACAGCAAATGATACGGAGGCTATAGATCTTTATCTTCCACTTTCCTTAGAAAATGCAAGGTTTAGTTACTGGTAGGTAAGAACAGAGGTAGCAATATCGAAAGGTATTCTTTCCATGTCATTTAATTCAGTCATACTTGTTATTTGTACTGATCATTTAGTATTAGAAACGTTAGACACATCCTAACAATGCACTATGGGAATTCTTTCATTGTGAGCTGTTTGTTACCTGGTGCAATTCAGATATTAGCATCAAAAAAAAGAACATTAAATACCTTTTCTTCCTTGAGTACTAGCATAACTTCTAGATAAGGGCTTGCTCTTTCTCTTTTGAATGTAAAATTATATGAACAAAACAGGTTTTATGCAGAGTTTTCTTGTTTCTCTAGGACTTACCAACTAGAAGTCTACATAGATTTGAAGGAGATCAGGGACATTGTATGATTTCTGCCCTTGCACATTCTTCCTTTTAGAAAATATTTCTTTAATCCTAACAGTTGTAGATGAAGCCTTGGAGACATAGTTTAAGCATAAACATGGTCTGTGGCCTTGGCACCTGACTCTGCAGGCATCCTTCGACAGGAGCAGTACCCAGAGCTGAAGTCTCCTTTTGTAATACTCAGGTAAGTATTTTCTAGGTGAGTAGAAAGGTTTGCTTTATACCGTAAAGTCAGTGAATAGACTGAATGGAAGAGACTTCTCCAACTTTTTAACTGTGAATGATCTGTAATACCACAGCATAAATCTGATCTTTCCATGCTGCTATGTAGAAGAGACATAGACTTTGCTTTAGATTTTTCCCGGATGGAGACCAAATACCAGAAGTCTTTCCTGACTGAAACAGAGATAAATCATGGGTCAGTTATCAAAAAGCTTCTTGTTCTACATGGAAATTTCATGTAAAAGATTGAGTCCTTTTACTCACAATGTCTATGGATATAATTTGGCATGATAAAATAGGATCTGCTTTGTGGTCCGGGTATTCACATGGATAGTTGTAGAAAGGTGTTGCTAAGCATGCTAGTTGATAAGAAGGTGTATCAAAAAGATAAGAAGTTGATGCTTCCATCACGCTAACGGTGCTTCTCACACGTAATCGGTTTTCAGGAGACTTCCACTGGACTATTTCTAATAAGTGATGCCTAGAATCAACTTCTGAAATCACAGATGTACTACCACGTAGCAGGTATCTTGTATCATTCTACATGAACAGTTTTAAATGAAAAATGCAACTCCACTTCCACCTCAACTATCACTTCTCAGCCTAAATTCTACAGAGCAAAGAATTTAGGCTCTCTTACTCTGTTGTTGTAGCCTGTTTTATATACCTCATTACCTGAATATATTTTTCTGCAACAAATGAGAAATGTGGAAGCCTCTAGACTCTGAGCTAGAGTTGTTTTTTAAATTCAGAAGTAATAGAAAGACCCATTAATAAAATCCCTGTATTCTGTAGCAACAATACCATGAGCAGTTTCCATAGAAACATCATCTGAAGGAGGAGGAGGAAGTGTTCATTTTACAATTAAATTATAGGAGGTAGTTAAATTTTTGATCAAACACATTAGAGCATGGAGCATTCCTAGCCAAGTACTTCACAGTATGTAAAAAGAGGAAAAGTACTGCAGTATCCATGCAGTACTATCTGGAATAATGTAAGGAGAGGGAATTTGCAAGTGAAATCAAAAAAGTTTCCTCCAGTGAAAGATTATGGTATTTGTTTCCCATATGGGAAAAGCTGAACGATGGCTGGATTTTGCGATGTTGGCAGTCTGACCTCAGATATACCCAGGCTCATTAACCATGAGGATAAATGTAGGATGTGATGACAGAAGCATTTTAAAATTATCAGGGTATGAGTTAGATAAGGAGAAGTCCTGGTCCCAACAACTATACTGTTGTTACTGCTCTGCCATTTTTACATAACAGGGCTTGTGCAGATTTGGTGGTCCTGCTATTTTAAGTTGAAATCAAACTTTTATGTCCCAAGACCATACAGGCATTCCCTAATAAATTTTAAGGGCAGGTAGTATCAAACAGCAAGAGAAACTATAAGAAATTGGGCTGAAGGGTAGAGGAGGAGCAACAGAAAGAAGAATAAGACTTTGTGAGTAAGTTACTCAAAGGAAGTACATATAAAGGTACCTAGACTAGGGAGAAAAGAAGGCCCAGAGATCAGAAGGGATCTAGTGCAAGGTTGCTTGAGTCGGGCAAGAAGCAGGTGAAGAAGGAAATCTCAAGAGCAGAGAGTCTCAGGAGTCTAGCCAAGCACTGGGAAGGACAAGTGATGGTGGTGACATCCCCCTGAATATTTGAGAATTGAAGGGAAGGTTTTGGAGGTGTAGAAGGTGCAAAATCTGATGCCAGATTCAAAGAGATATTGGCAGAAGTGTTTGCATATGCCTACAGTAGGTGACAAGGAAGTTTCTGATATTTATTTGCCCTTCAAGAAAGAACCTGTGTTGTGATTGGCCTTTGGACCTATGTGTCGTGGGGACTCTGCCTTCTCCTGAACAAATTATTCATCAGAAAACTTAACTTAAATTTAGGATGTTGGCATTTTTCTGTTTGTTTTTTAAAAAGTTTAATAGAAATGGGATTATTTTTATTAGGTTTGCAATCCTAAATTCCATTTAGAGTAGGTAGTCTTTACTCATCTGGAACACACGATAAAGCTACAGCAGTTTGTGAAGGATGAACTGCATATCTTCAGAAATTATGACTCTTTTTTACCATTTTCCAATTCATAAAATTAAAAAAAAAGAAAAAAAAAAGCGGGGGGGGGGGAGGGGAAGAGAGTCAAAGAGGAGGGAAGAAAAGGAAAAAAAGTCATTTTAATTTTCCCCTGTTTTCTGAGCTTTTATGGTCAAGTTTTTGAGATGTTTTCTGAAGGTATAAGCACTAGAATTTCTTTCTCTAAAATAAAATTTGATGATTTTGAAAGAAAGAACTATCATAAGACTCAAGATAATCAAGGAAGTTTAAGGCACAAAAGTTAAAATCCACACTCAAAGGGGTTCAAGAAGCTAAAAAAGATTGATTGTGGCTCTGCTAGAATATAACTTAGTCATGCCCACCCTCCAGTGGTTCAAACACATTTTATGTGTATACACATTTCTAGTATTTGCTGGCCCAACAGTAAATTGGAGTACAGTTTAACATGCCATTGCTACATAGTAGTGAGTCCATGAGCTGGGAGGTACCAAGGAGAAATCCATTTAATTTTGGGGTTAAAATGAGACTGTGATTATGTTGAGTCTAGCTACTCACAATACCAGAAATGAGCTGTAATTTTGTCTCCAGAGACTACAGCAGATTTAACATCTGTTTTCCTTTTTCCATTGTAAACTTGTAGCGTTGCAGTTTTTAGAATCAAAAGCAACAGTTAGCCTCAGCAGTGTGACAAGGCTATCTATCACTACTTTGTAAAATGATGTTTCAGCAGGCTGTGTGAGATAAGAATCCCATGGAAAATGTGAATGGCCAGTAGTACTGCATCTCAGCTTTTTTTTTTAACTTGAACTACTGAATCTAAGCTTCATGGTTTCCTGCTGGTTAGCTGGGAGTTAAGTGCAAACGGAGGTTTAAAATCAATATTTTTGTGCAGTAAGGAAATAGTGTTCAAGTTCACTTATGAAACAACTTATAACTTTTAGACAAAGTACCCTATCACTGAAACAACACTGAAAAAAAGTAAACTCTTCTAAAGGTATATAGATGCAAGATGCAGTTGCAGGCATTTTAAATGCACAAAGCTATCAACACAGCAGGTTTGTGCCATAAGGAGCTTTCTATACTCAATGCAGAGCTGGCTGTAAGAATCTGGTTGGATCCATACTCCCTGACTGTGCAAAATGGTGCAGCAGGCTCATCAAGAGTCAACACACTTTGGTGAGTGAGAAAGTCCACCTGTCGTTTTTCTGTTCTTCATGCTTCTCCACAGAAACTAATTTTCTAGGTTAAGCTATGTTTGCTCTAGGGCAGTTCTTCAGGGACATTGCTTTCTGTGTGGATTTTCTTTTTGTCTCTTGGTGTTTGAATGAATTGTGATCCTTCCTTAGTGCTTGCAACAGCATAAATAACTTACATAGAGGAAATTACTTTGTACATAATGAAATTCCAGAAAAGAAAAAAAAAAAAAAAAAAGCAAAAACATTTGTCTTAATAGTGAGACACTGTGATCCCCTAAGAATATGAGTTATTACTGTAGCTGGCAGGGGACACTGAACAAACATTTACCACAGCCTGAAATGAGTAAGGCAGGACTTATGGTAAACAAATGCCCAATTTCTCTCATTAAGAGGAAGAAATACTTCAATAATCCACAGAGTGTAGATGAAGCAATATGTCATATTGCTAATATACTGGAAATGTACCATGGGGAGAAGAGGGAATGTACTAGAAATACCAGACTATAGCAAAAGAAGGCTTATTACTGTATTATCGTTTTTCCTTGGTGCTTCTGCAAACAAGTTGGAACCAAAAACAAAATTCTAGGTTTAAAGTACCAAATCAGCATATATGGATTTACTATCTGTAGAAGGGGAGAAACACTATTTTTTCTTTGTAAAGTGAGTCCCAGTGTAAAACTGCCCAGTCTGAGAATGGGGATGAGGAACCCAAGCACTGTGGGGCTTAATGCCACACTGCAGCACCAGCGACCCTGAAGCAGGGAGCTGTGGAGGTTCCTCGGTTGCTCTGGCACCCTGAGAACAGCTTAGTGGGAGTGTAAGAGCATGCATGCATGAAAATTCCTAGGGTTCTTCATAAACCTGGCAGGAGTTTTCTATTTGCCTTACTGTTTCCATGTGCATTGATGGGTATGTGAGGATACTAAGTCTGATCTTCCCCAGATGTGTTTCCAAATACCAAAAACTCTCTGATTTTTGTTACAGCTTACACTTTTGATTGATGAATTAGAAGCATCAGTTCCCTGTGAGGTACTCATAAATCATTTGATTCAGTGCTCGGTGATGTATGACGTGCAGTGTTTCAACTATATTCTGCAGCAAGGGAAAGTTGGTGTCTGAAACCAGAACTGATGACTACCCAGTTCATGTTTTTAGGTGATGAGCAAAATGTAAATAACCTTCAGTGAGAACTTGAATTTAGGGCTGAACTATACCTGAAGAGTACGGAGTTATATTACTTTTAATTTTTAATGCTTCATGAACACCTCTGACAGTTTGAATCCTCTATCGTAGCCTACAGCTCACTTGTAAAACCCTGTTCACATCATTTTTCATTACTTTCAATGCAGGTTACAAGACTAAAAAGATGAGATGAGATGAGTAGGAATTTTTTTAATTTCTTTTCAGAGAATGAAAGCACAGACCTTCCCTACAGCCTGAAGCCTGTTTAAACGGTAAAAAGTACATAGGCTGCTCCAAATGTAATGCCTCATATTTATTTCCATGGAAACTACAACAAAGAACACAGTAACACTATTTGACAGAGAAGTTTTTCTCAGCTACAAAACACTATTTTTCAACACAATCACCACCATTAGCTATGCATTTTCACCAGCAATGGACAAGAGCCTACGTTTCGTACTCATAAAAATCAGCATGGCTATCCAGGGTGTGGCTTGTCCTTCACATTGCTTTTGCCAATGTTGAATTGCACCACCCACTGCCCCACTGTGCTAAAACTGCTGTTTGGTCTCCATAAACATTCAGCAGGTAGCAGTGAATTTCAATGGATGCAATTTTTTTCCACACAGAGGAATCAATTCCACGTGTTTGCTTCCTATGTCGTTGTGTCAAACTATTCCCTCTACTGCCATCTGTCGCACATAAAGAAAATGTAAAGGAATTCTGGTAGGAAGATTCAACCTCTACTACCATAACACCAACATAAATAAAAATTTAAAAATGTAAAATAGGCAGAATTTTTTTTCTTAATCTGTATTTATATTGACTACATTTAAACTAAGAGATGGAAAAATGCTGAAGGGAGCAGGTGCCACTTGAAATGTATGCAGTGAACTGAAGAGAAATTTCTGACTTTGGTAGCAAACTTCAGTTATAAAAGCCATCAAAAATATATTTTTTCTTTTTCTTTTGTAAGATTCCTCTGATATATTTCAGAACAACTTTAATAAACTTCCTTACTAGCTATTGCTGGCAGGCACAAACTGAAAAGTTTCTCAAATATATTTCATATTAGAAACTAATAAAATATCTTCTTGTGAAATCTTTTTAGCACATATTGCATTTTACTCAGTGATACACTGATTACTACATAATCAGCATAATATCTGTTTCAAAACTATTTGATATACAAAAATAATTCAAACAAAACAGCAAATAATTTATTTCAGTATCAACAGCTGCCTTTTGTACCCTGATAATGGCTGAATACATTTCTGCATGTAATTCCAACATCAAGAGCAGTGTCAGGGTAATGTGTAGAAATAGAAGGTATTGTAACATATTCTGAGTAACGGGTAGAGTATGTTGCAGAAAGGAGAGTGCATGGAGATAGAGGTATCTCTAGTCACATTGGCAGGATAATTTCATCAGAAATCACATATTTACTTAAACAGTTTTGTATGGTATGTATTTCTGCAGTCTGAATTTCACTCCATGTGAAGAGATTTTTAAGCTTGGTTAATGTTATTAGCAGCTTATGCTTCATCAAAACCATTGTTGTTGGTACTTGGGACTTTGGAGTTTTGTGTTTTTGAGGACCTGATTCTTATAATTACAAAAAGTATAATTAATTTCTACTGGTTTTTCGTTGGTGGAAGGGAGAAAAGGAGAAAACTTCTCTCTTTTTACATACAAGCAGATATATGTTTAATGGAGTTTACCTGAATGGGCTTCTTAGGAGAAAGGTTTTGCTCTTAAGAATACTCTTTGATATTGAATGTTTCTCACAAAAGTCTCTGTGGAAAGGGGTTGCTCCTCTCTATGGTTATTCCATATGAAAGCTCTATTCTATTGGAGGAGATTAAGCTCATTTAAACAAAAAGGGACACTGGAAGTTGCAAGAAAAAAACTTCAGAGAAATTGGCACCTCCAAGGAGTGGTAACTGCCCTTGATGGGTGTCTATAAAAGTCCTCTTGTCACAGAAACAGAACAAATTACCTGTCTAGTTTACTATTGAGAACAAACTTCACAGTAAACGTGTTTGGGATACTAAAAAATACTAATTCATAGTCTCTGTAACATCTGTCTAGAAAAAAAGTGTTATTTTTCAAATCAAGAAGAGATTTAAGGAATTGAGGAGAAAATAGGCATGGAAAATGAAAAGAAAGGGGCTAGATGGCAAATTAAAAGAAACCTGTAGAGAATAAGCTAGTGAGGAAAATGATCTGGAAATAAGAATGAAGATTGAGCATATGGGAGTTGGGTGGGCAGAGCTGGAAGGGACGGGTGGCAGATGGGATGCTTTTCTACCAAAACACGTGTGCCTTTACCCCGGTCTGCCTCCTCTTAAGCGATTTGAAGGTCTTCATCTGACTTCTCTCAGAACTGAAAATCTTGAATTTTGCTAAAGCTGGCAGATGTCTCCCAAATATGTTATTGATATACTAGCTTTTTAAAATTCTGTTTCCCCGGAGTTTGCCTAGGAAAAAAAGACAGTTGACTTTTTTTTTTTTTTCCTTGTAATCACTTTAGTGTACTTTTATCTGGGCCTAACATAACAGTTTTATAATATTAATCACCTGATGACAGCTTGTTTTATATGATTATGTAAAGATTTTACTGTTGTGGGTTAGGAATATTGTCACTTCTCATTGGTAGTGACGGCATAACTTTATGGGACAACGAATTTTGAATAAGTGTCAATAAAGTGACATGTCATTGTGAATTTTGCTACACCATATTTCAGAGATTTATACTACCTCAGGGGGTTTTAGTTCTACAATCTGATATGTAATTGCTCTTTTCTATCTAAGTAGTGTATTCATGCATTATTAAATCCAGAGATCTCTTTATTAAGAGAATTCAAAATGTGTTTGGAAAACCTTTTATGTTCTTGAGGTCAAATGGTAAAACCTTCATGAATCTCTGTATGACTCTGGTCACTCATATTTTAAACACATCAGGCAAACACTTTTGAATCATGGAAAGGCAGGATGACTTCATACTGCATTTGTAAGTATGCTTTTAGTTGCTTGCCTTTTTTAAAACAAATTTGGTTAAAAAACTAAATCTTGTTAAAAGAAACTTATCTATAAGTGTGAACGCTTATGCTATTAAAAAAGCAAGATACCACAAATTGTTCTACATGAACAGTATTTTCTTCTACAATAGCTTTGTAAATCATGCTTAGCACATTAATGTTGACTCTGATTTTTATCTCTGCGTGGAACTTGGCTAGTACTCCTTTTTTGTTGTTTTTTTTTTTTTTTTTCCTTAAACGGGTGTCTTTCTAAGTAATTAGATTCTTTCCTCAGGACATTTTTCATACTTCATGAGCATCCAGTCTATTGTAAAAATCATTTTCTCATGCTTTCATTTTTAGTGGCAAATAATTAGAAAACCAGCTCTTGTTTAGATTGTAGATAGTAGAAATAAATCTATGTATCACGGTAAAGGCTGTCTATTTTATCCAGCATAACATTATCAACTTCAGCATCATCGTGCGGTGGTTTAACTAGTTAGGATCTAGACACAAGTGGTAACTCCCATTTTATAGGACTAGCATATGTTCCTACTATTCAGTTACTAATGAAGGAAAAAAAAACGGGAATTCCTAAATTGCACATGTTTTAAGATAAAATACTTTAAACTTGCATGATTGAATACAGCTCTTTGAGCTCAAAAGAACTGTAGTAATTTCCATACTACAGACTCTGTTCCAAGAGGTTAGTTTAGTATGTATGTCTCAGCTGAACTATGTCATTCATTAGCCTGGAAAGTGAAATAAACAGCCCAGTTACTCAGATGTTTAGATTCATAATATAACCTGGATGTATAAAATACAATAATGTGCAATTAAATATATTCACAATCAAGTATTTGTAGGAATATTTGGAGTTTGCAATGCTTTGGTATGTACTCCAGGCTCTAGCTTTAAATGTGAAAGAACACAATAGGAAATTAATGTTAGGCCAAATTTTTATGTATTTTTACTATTTAGTGGTATTAATCAGAAGTTTGCTTAAAAGTTGGTTTAGTATATTTAATGTAATGCAAATGTTTTGAGTCTGGAGCTTTACAGAGTTAAAATATCTAAGTTCAAACTATGCATTGTACGTAAGAGGTTTGATCAGTTATCCTTTCTCTCCAAAGCAAGGACTGTGATCAGCAAATAACTACATGCACCATACTGATTATAGTACCCACACATTTCAGACTGCATTATTGTTATCAAAGTGGACACATTCCTGAAGAAGTAAGAATGAGATAACAGATTTCTCCATCCTGCAGTGTGGAAAATCACTTCAGGCTTCATCTTGATTGGTGCAAAGGCAAACGATGCAATATCTTCATCTCTGGAAAGAGAAAATATTACTGTTGCGTGCGGAGAAGCTTAGAGAGCAAAGATATCATTCAAGTGTCACTATGTTTACTGGGATTCACGGCCTCAAAAAATGAGATAACATGATGGAATATAAGTCATTAAATGTGTTCCCAAGGATGTGGAGCTCTTTCCTACATCCCATTATTCTTAATATTAATCATCTGCAGTAAATATTTTACCGATGACTATCTAAATTAAGCACAAGGACCGGTCTGTGACATAGGAGAGACATTACTGGCATACCATTAGGTGGTGTTACTTGCTTTTGTTGTGCAGGTAGATGCAGTAAGGTGGGTTTGGGCAATAACTGCTTTGCCATACTTGTGAGTGCTCAGCCAGGCATAGCTGTTGGGATGGCCCCGATGGAGCATTTACACTGGCATGCAACTGCTCCTTGCCCAAAGCAGGTTGGCAGGCAGATGTGAGGAGGGCAGCCTGTTTTTTGCTTCAGCTGTCCACATTATTGGATTCTTGTTTTCACAAAGAGACAATTACAGCTGAGATTGCTTTAAGATGATTAGCACCAAATTTCCTCCTTGTAACAGCAGAAATTTAATTAAGCAAGAGCCAGCAGCCTCGCTTCCTCTCTCCCTGTAAGTTACTGTTAGGCTAAGATAAGATGCTCTTCTCAAATGCTTTATGAAAGTGAAAACTGCTGCTGTGCTCCATAAGCAATGCTAAATATTGACTCAACAATAGAGGCTTCTCTTGCCAAACTCAAGATGAAGATTGCAGGTTTTCTCTCTCTCTTTTTTTTTTAGCGTTCATGAAAAGCTCATTGAGTTAATGACTGTATGGTTGTTTTCTTCATTCCACTCACTTGAAGGTCATTGGATTTCTAAAAAATTAATTATTTTTAACATCTATTATTATACAATCTCTGTATATATATTTTAACCTCTGTATATTATATTATCTGCAATTAGTAACCTCTGTTAAAATCTTCTAGCATTTGAGCTCAAACACCCAGGCTCTTAGGTTCAATACATGGCAAAGACAGATCTTGATTCACACTTGGAGGGTGTTCTGACTGGACCAACTTAGAAGACTTTGTGTCAGTGTTTTTTCCCATATTTGTTATAGTGTATACTCTGGTTTTGGCTTTTCACATATGAAAAGTTAGTCATCTGATTCATGGGAGTAGAAACAAAGAAGTGAAGGGTAAGGTAAATAAAAAACTTAGCAACACAATAGGTAATGATGCTTGCCAGTCTCTATAGATGCTGAGGAATAATGAGCCCACTGGCATGGCTAACACTTGGGATGGATTTTTAGGTGTTCTTTGTTACTCTCACAATAAGAATTTTTCCTGAATAAATTCAGAAAATATTTTAAATAATCTCTAAAAAATACAACACCATCACTCTTAGAAGGAGGAAGGAGAACGTGGCTTTCCTTGGCCTGCAGTGCTCTATTCCTCACCCTTTTTTTTTTTGTATCACTATGATGTGTGATCAGATTAGTGCAATATTAAAATTAGTTCACGTCAGCTCTTCCAGCTAGCTCTAATTATGGTTTTAATCAGTGTTTACAACACATGCAGCCATCAAACTCTTATTTATATGCATAGAAGTCATTCTGATTCATTACCAAAACAGACTTGAGGTTATCATCTACTATAGTCAGGCTTAAATTTTGACACAGTCTGTCATTTTACTAAACATTTAAGTTATTAAATGAAAGTATAATATGACAACATGACAAATAAAGTCCCCAGAATATTATGTTTTTCCACTTAATGCAATTTTAAATAAGTAAATAACTCTTAGTCAAATCTTTCATCCCAAATCTTAAGTTCAGAACCTCATCAGGGAAGATGTTCATACCACCTGAGGCACTAATACAACCACTATACCTCATCTAAAACTTTATATCTCTTTTTCAGGTAGGTCAGAATTGAAACCGATCAGGCTTTACCCAGGTACAACAGTGGATAATCAGATGTGAAGACAAATGTAGTTAAACATACTTAATTATTGCTATTCTTGTGTGCAGGGGTCAGAAACAGGACCAGAAGCTTAATAAACAGGGACTCTAAAGTGCATATATCAGTATGTAACATTCTGAACCTCCTTCTTTTAAAATCTTTTTGACAGTAAGACTACAGAAAATGTTTTACTGTCAAAAAATGTTGTTTTTTTTTTTAAGGAGTTGCTATTATCAAGCAATTTTCATGGTTTCAGTTCTGTTTTCAGTAGAGATATCATTAGACAGATGGATGTTCCCATGCTTTATGTCAGTCTGCTAAATTACTTTTAAAAGCTTGAATATAAACAGCATTAACATATGCTCAAAAATGCCTCAAGGTTAACAAATGCTTAAGAGTTTGTGCCAGTTCAGATGAGTTTATAATGGGTCTTCAGAGAAAGCAATAGATTCTAAGAGCGTGTATCAGCTACTAAGAAATGCAAGACATAATTATTTGGTTTGCCAATATTCCTTGACAGAAAAGCTACAGCTTAGCACTGCAAGTAAATCCATGAAAACAAAAGAAAATGATCTCCTTCACAAGGAAGAGTATTTAGTGTTCAGTTCAAACAAAGGCTTCCGTTACTTATCTAAGTCTGGAATGAAGCTGACTGTTATTATAATATATGTAAAGCAGCAATGTAACATATTCAAAGATTTCTCAATCCTCCAGGCTTGACTAGAGTTTAAGATCATGGTTTTTTATGATTGATAGTCAGATTTAGATTTTTCTGAGCTTAGCTTTCCTCTTATAACTAGATTTATATTCCTGAAAAAATGTTTTCTAAAAAATTGTCAGGCTTCCTATATCCTTCCAAAAAGACAGAGAAGCAAAAACAGCTAAGATGTTGCTGATACACTATAAATTCAATGTCATCTTACAGTGTACTGGGCCAAAGAATCTATTTAAACCATCTCAGTAAAGCTTGCTTATCAGAGTAATCCCTTCTTGCCTGTACTTATTAAATTCGAGGTCAACTGAAGTCTTCTGAGGAAGACTTTGATCTATTTTATGTGCTCTGGGAGAAAACCATAACTCATTAACATCATGGTTTCTAACAGCATTGAGGTGACTGGAGGCCTTAAAATACAGGCAATAAAATATAGAAATAGATAAAGACAAAACCAAGAACTGTACAATGGCCTGAAAATATGTATCGCTGTTGATTACTGCTAACAGTGTGTACTACTGTGTTGTACAGAGTGCTCTGTAAGGAATGAAACAATCTGTCATCTGAGCTATAAAATCTGGTTATAGTTTCAGTTAAATTAATTTATGGCTGTAATCAAGCCTGTTAATTGGTCAGCATGGAACACAAGGAACAGCAACACCTCTGCACTTGAGTCATGTTATTATGGAGGATTTAATTTTAGTGTAACAATAAGTATAAAATTATTCACTGACAATGAAGGTAAATATAACAATGCAGGATTCCTTGTACAAATGGATCCCAAAACCGTGTTGCCAATTTGTCATTTTGATTATGCAGACTATTGAACATGCAGCACAGAAATATGGCATAAGTCTAGATTTATCACTGTTCCGCTCATTTGTACTCTTCAGGCCTAATATTACAATCATTTATGTGTGTGTAATTTTATATCCCGAATATAAAATAAATGACACAGTGAAGAGAAGCGATGCCACCTAGAGAGACCTGGACAGTTTGAGGTGTGGACCTGTGAAATCTTCATGAAGTTCAACAAGGCCAAGTGCAAGGTCCTGCACCTCAGTCAGGGCAACCCTAAGCACAAACACAGACTGAGAAGAGAATGGATGGAGAAGGGACTGGGGTTCTTGATAGCTAAAAAATTCAATGTTAGCCTGATTTTGGATGACAAGACAGCAATGTGACTCACAGCCCAGAAAGCCAAGTAGATTGGGGGCTGCTTCAAAAGAATTGTAGTCAGCAGGTTGAGGAGCAAGGTTGTCACCTGTGCTCTGCTCTTATGAGACCACAGCTGCAGTGCTGCCATCAATTCTGGGGCCCCCAGCGTAAGAAAGACACAGACCTGAGCTAGCAGTCAAATAAAGTTTTAATTATTTCACACAGTTACCACAAGGGTAAGATAAACACACACTTCTATGTTATGAAAACCAACGGGGTGAGCTTGTAACTATCACAGTAATTCACCTCCTGGAAGCACAGAGATGCTGGGAGGTATTTTTGCTGGGCAGTGTTGCAGGTTACAAGCTAAATGCTTACAGCAGGCTGCAGAAGGGTGAAGAGGAGAGAAAGAGGAAGGTCAAAAAGCACAGGGATAGAGGATAAGTTTTGCCATTGGTTGCATAGATTTTAGTCCCAAAGAGAACCATTATTTTTTGTTGCAGTCTGTGGATATATTTACAGCAACAGGCTGGGATTTCTATTCATTCACTCTTTTCTTATATCATCCTGAGGTTTACCCAGGAGGAGAAATACAGAGGTCTTTCCCCTTAAGTAGTTAATAATCATGTGTGTATATATTTATAGGAGTATCTCTGTAGTGCTACATCATCACTTATAAACTGTCTGTATGCAAGGCCTTCAAGCCTTACTGAGAAGCCAATGATATATGTCATGTACATACAAGAGAACTCTCATTTTCCCTTCTGCTTCCTCTCTTTTTCTGAGATAAACTCAGGAGAAAAAAAATTATAATAGTTTAGAAAACCCCCACAAATACAGCAGGGGAAGGACATCACCTTGATTAGGTTTATCTACTCTGCTCCTCACTTGAATGAACAACACCCACTCCTCCACACCAATTTGCACCTGGGTAGCTAGGTGGGAATGTTGTTCTCCTGGAAATGGGGGATGTGGTTTGTGTATGAAGATGGTGTCAGTTCTGCTGACCAGGTCTTGTCAAAACTGACTGATGGATGTCAACAAAAAGTGAGTAAACCTATGCAATAACACAGCTGTGGGTCAAAAATGAGTGAGGACTATAAGTAGTAGATCTAGGAGCCTCCCTTGAGCATGATTGTTGGAAGAGGGCAAAAGTGAGCTTTTGTTACCTTTAGTCTGTGTTTTGGCAACTAAAAATGGCTGTTTTCATTGGATTTCTGAAGTAGGTTACAAGTAGAGAACAAAGTAAAAGGTACTTATGCATCTCTATTCATATTTTGTAGTGTGCTGTTATGAAATTATTAGTTGTGCTGTGTAGGAACACAAACAGAACTAGGAATAATGTTGTGGAAGTGATTGAGGAAAAGAGCAATCCAAACACATTAAAAAAAAAAAAAAATTATTGTTAATGTCCCATATGTCCAAATACATACTCCTACTCTTCGCAGTCTGTGGCAGTTGATGTTTTCTTATTTCTTATGATGTCTCAGCTTATTTTCTGATACTATTACCTATGGTGTTCTCTGCCTGATAGCAGGGTGAGTCTGCCTTGGATGGAGGTGAATAAACTCTCACTTTTGTTTAACCTCAAATAAATTTTATGTTTAAAAAAAATACTTTGAAAGGAAACAGATCACACTTAAGAGAAATAAGCACACACTGGTATTTTTGTGAGAAGTTTTAAGATGCTTATGATTACAAATTAATGTTGACAGTATTGTGACTTCACAGACAGTGCACCAGAAATTAAAGTTGATGTGATCAGAGAGTTAAATATAATTCTAGAACAAACAAAGTTGAAATAGAGGCTTTCAGAACTAGAATCCTAGATGTTATATTGATACGCTCTGTTACTATTACATATATACTCTCTGTCTCAAATTAACATGGAGATTAATTTGGCAAACTAACATTTTTAAAGAGATTTCCTAGAATATTCTCCCATCTCCTAGCCTCTTGAGACACATTTTTAGGCAACACCCAGCATTTAATATCTGCAATGTTATCGTCTTCCTCTTGAATATTACAGTTTAAAACCAGTCAAAATATTAAATATGCCCTAAAATTGCCACTGGATTATATTATACAGTGGCGCTACGGATGCTGCTCTATTATATTCTAATAGTGGTTTCAGACATGCCTTTTACTGAGCTATTCTGACTGAGAACAGGGTGCAGAGTTGAGTACTCGAGAATTTCTCTTTCACAAATGTGACTCATTTTGCTCTTACCGTACATAAAATAAATCTGTTTTCAGGCATAAAAATTGAATGAAACAGTGAAATTTCCTCCTCAGCTTACATGCATTGGGTTGTAAAATGAATTCTGCTCAAGGACTGACTGAAAAATCTGAGCTTTGATGTTTCTGTGATGCTGGCAGGAATAATTTTTTTTTCCTGCCATTTGCTTTTGCAGACCATGATTGCAGCCTGTGTGAGCTGGGCTGGGGAAGGGAAGGGGGACTCTGGCTGGCTGGGAGCAAGCAAGCACAGTGTGGTCATATTCAGCATCTGCAACCTGAATTTCCCAAATGCTTTCTTTGAAAGTGTCTTAGCA